>NC_064810.1:88004662-88348932 GCF_023721935.1 Panthera uncia
CTTTCTTTCTTTCTTTCTTTCTTTCTTTCTTTCTTTCTTTCTTTCTTTCTTTCTTTCTTGCTGTGTATTTTCAGTTTATGCCTTCTCCTATGGCAGAATCTTACAGGGATCTTAAATAGACAGCCAGGAGTGGAGTCAATTGCCCTCCTCCTTGGGAATCCTTGAACAGCAATGTTTGTCTTCTAAGAATTGTGAAATTACAGAAATCTCTGATTATTTTTATAATCCCTTAGCCGTTGCTTTCTGGTTGGTCTTGGCATTTTATATTGCATACGCACAGCTAGAAACTGACAAATGTCTCTAGGGTAAATTGCATGTAGAACATTGGTTCATTTCTCAGAGGCTCTTGGGATCTCAGCTCTCCAAGTGTTGGGTGCCTAAAATGCTCTCAATTTCTTCAATATCACAGGTTTTAATGAACCCAACTGTTAGAGCTGTTTTCAATTAAAGGGTACGTCTGGTATCAGTACTACGTCATAGTTGCTATACTTTATTTATTTCAACTTGACTGTAAGCCTTTTGAGGGTGAATGGAATGCTATCATAAAAACTTAGGTTAGTACATTGGTAAGCATATTACATATTTTATCAATGTATAAAAGGGAATATAATTCTTTTGCTTTTCAATCACTAAAATGCTACAGGAAGGATAACGGAATGGAACTAATTAATGTTTCATGGTTGGAAATAGTTGGATGTTTAATCCAAGTTTTATAACACAAAGTGTGTCACTTAGCCAAGTTATTTAACATGACTTTGAACAAAAAGATGATAGCATTTCCCAGTATTTGCATGGAGATTGACTGATACAACACATAGTAAGTGCACTTACATATTCAGTTGATTTCTTTGACCCTCCATCCAGCTTAGTAACACACATTTTGACTATAGTGACCAAGTCAGCATTTAAATGTTTGTTTGTTTTTGAGAGAGAGCACAGAGCAAACAGGGATGAGCAGAGAGAGAGGGAGACAGAGAATCCCAAGCAGCTTCTCAGCACAGAGCCTGATGCAGGACTTGAGCTCATAAACCATGAGATCATGACCTGAGCTGAAATCAAGTCTGATACTTAACCAACTGAGCCACCCAGGCACCCCAAACAAGTCAGCACTTATTTCTCCAAAGAAGAACAAGAATGACATTCTTAGGTACTTGTACAAAGTTTTAGTTTTACAGATTTAGGGATACAGTGACACATGTGATAGAGGGCTGGTACTTTTATGGAACCTTCCAATGTTGCTTCAGTTTTACTGATGCACTCCAGGAAATCAAGAATAAACCTAAAAGCACAACCCAACAGAAAGGGAGGAGTCAGTTTCCTTTATGCCTCAGAGTTAGCAAGGAATTTAGCCTTATGAGAACAGAAGTGAAGTTCAAAAACTAACTTAAGCCTGTGCACAATATCATTTTCTCTTCTTGAATCAAACTGCTCTGTGTCAAAAGGGGGAAATGCTCAGGACAGTTGCCTTCACATAGCTGAGTTCAGCTTCTTTTGATCCAGCAAGGAGACATTACAACCTCAGAAAGACAGACTTGATGGAAAGTCCCAAAGACCTGAGTACGGGTCAAGGCTGTCATCTAAATAGACTTAGTTCTTACCCATCAGACTACACAGCAGATAAATGTTACATCTAGGAGATGAAGGCTTGATATTCGTCTTATACCTGGAATCAGTTTTATTCCCTTTATATAATTTACCATTAACTTCTCCATGTTGATGCTTCCCCTGAGCTATTAAAGCAGGATTTTCAGGGCTTTAAAAATGGGTTTTGTTCTTGTGAAAATAATCTCAGGCATTATGTAAATATAGCATTTTAAAAAGACTTAAAATCATGTATATGAGAAATAAAGTATTATGGAGTCATTTGTATCTCTGCCTTTGTGGATTATAGTTACATATAGGCATCAATAGGAAAAAAAATGTAAGCCTATTCTACACCAAAGTAAGGAGATAAAACGTTGAGTAGCATAGTCAAGATCTTCTCAATTTAGTTTAATGCAGATACTACTAAAGTTTAATCAAAATGTTGATATTAAAAATTTCCCAAATAAGAAATAGTATTAGAGAAAACGAGGAGAAAAACAATTAATGCCTGTGAAATGTTATTTGCTCTTCATGATGATCCAGAGCAGATGAAAGTCTATGTTGAATTTAATTTTTTTTTTAGTCATAAATCAAGATGACCCAAACAATCTGAGATATTCCCAGTAGACTCTGGAAAAATGTCAGTTGTGTGTGTACCTTTTCTCTGTTCTTCCGAAAGAAGCAGCTGGGGGAGACTTACAGTCTGGTTTTACTATCTTTACCTTTACTGACTTCTAAAATGGAAAAATTTTATTTTCTGGTTGTCTTGAAGCTATCTACCTTACGACAAGGGCAGTCAGGAATGGAAGACCTTCAGTTATTTTTTGTGTCCCTACAAAAAAAAAAACCCTAAATTTCTTTGCACTAACCCTGGCATGCTTTCATTCATCAAAATATTCAGCAAACAGTCAATCTTGGAAGTATGCACCTGATATTGATTAGAATGCCAAAAACAATATTAAATTTAAAATGCACTGTTAAAAGATTCTAGTGTGGATCTTACTTCTTGGAGTAGAATCCATTTGAGCTATGGAGAAATGGGGACTAAAGACAATGACTCTTGGTCATTTAGTTTTGTTGTTTCTACATATCTTTAGGTATCTTAAACAGTTTGCCAAATTGTGAATTTAGGACAAATATGTAATATTTTGTCTTCCATAGTTATGAAGTATTTCATCTCTACAAAAAAGTAAAGAAATGATATTGTAAAAATGTGAGAACCCATTATAAACTTGCTAAATCATATCAAGTGTACCAAATTTATTTTAGTATTTCTTTTACACTTTTGAAGCAGGATAACATTGTAGATGTAGTTTCAACCTTTTGAGTACTCATTCCTGAACCCTTTTTCTCTGTTGGAATAATTGCTCCTAAATGTGGTATGTAATATTTTATGTAAGTCTATATGTACATAGAAATGTATCTACATTTAGGGGCGCCTGGGTGGCTCAGTCGATTAAGCGTCCAACTTTGGCTTAGGTCATGATCTTGCTGTTCTTGAGTTCAACCCCCACATCGGGCTCTGTCTGACAGCTTGGAGCCTGGAGCCTGCTTCAGATTCTGTGTTTCCCCTCTCTCTCTGCCCTTTCCCCACTCGTGGTATGTCTCTCTCTGTCTCTCAAAAATAAATAAAAACATTAAAAAAATTAAATAAGAAAAAATGTATATATATTTATATACTGTACATTTAAAACATATATTATATGTAATATGCATATATGTATATCTGCAAGCAATATTTATGTGTATGTTGCATGTTTTTAGCATCCTTAAAAACTATACATATTGGAAATAGTCTTTTTCAACTTCTAGTTCAGTCATTTTAGCTGCTATATATGATTCCTTCCTGTCTATAGTTCAGAATTTACTTAACCATTCTTTTGATAATACATTTTAAGTTGATTCCATTTTTTTAATGAATGTGTAAATGTTGCAATTGACATTCTTGTGAATGACTTGAGTTCACATGGGAGAATTTCTTCAAGACAGGTGCCTAGGAGGGGGACTGCTGGAAATCAGGGCATTTATATTTTCAACTTGACTTTGTATTAGTAGTTGTATTAATTTACATTCCCACCAGCAACAAAGTAGAAACTGTTTCTCTACATCATTGCTTATTCTTGTATATGATATTTTTGTGCATTGCCTGGAGAGGTCATAAAATTAAGTCAAAACCAGCTCCAGAAATGTTTTGCTACTTTAGTCTTATAGTCTCAAGGACTGTGTATCTGTTGTTTAGAAGATTTGATGAATCAAAGCTCCTAAATTTTGGGAAGTCTACACAGCCTAAAAGGGAATCAAAGCTAGAGGTTGTTTATCCTGCTCGCTCCTTCCTCTTTCCCCCTAGTTTCATCCTGTAAGTCACAGTAGACAGTGAAAAAGGCTCCTTGAAGCATTAATCATCATCTGTGTTTCCGCATCTGTGTTTGCAAGCTAAAAAATATGCTGCATTAGTTTTCACACAGGGAAAGCATGTCAGAGTTTTCATTACAGGTCTTATTTCTTTATGTATCAATGAAATTGTTGAACTAGCCTGTAATTTTAGAGTTTTAAATTCTATTCTATACCTTTATTAGAGTCAGTCACTTTGCAGAAATAAGCAAATCTCTGAAAGTAGTGGTCTTATATAATGCAACTAGTTACAACAAAAATTAACAAGTTTGTTTTACTTATATAGATAATAGACCTACCTAAAAAATTATTGAAAGCTCCTTCCATCTATCTATCTATCTATCTATCTATCTACACATCTATCTATCATCTATCTCCAAGGGACTACATGTGTTACCAAATCCTGTGTAGATTATATTTAAGATAATAGTTATAAGGACATTTCCCAAAATGTCCTGCAAAGGCTAGTGTGTGAGACAGTGATCCAGTGCCTACATTGCAGTACTTTTTTAGAGGGCACAGATCCCTGGATTTTCACCCTATCTGGTCAATAAACCACAAATCCTCTACAGGTTTCTGACACTTGCTCTTCTGTACTGATTCCCAAACAGTGGGGTGATTTGTTCCTCCCTGAGTTCATGTTGCTTGGACCCACATCACACAATTCCAAACAAAGACTAATCCAAAAACACACTTTGTCACAAGAACCACTACTGACAGCCTGTCATCTCCCAATAGATCCAGTTGAATGTAGAAATGGAATAAGAATTTTATTAAAAGTTTTCAAAAGGCTTTGTTGCCAAATTAGATTATTTTCATCTCATATTTGTCTTCATAAAGAAGCAAAGTCCACAAGTTTATTTTTCTCCTAATACTGTTCTGATGGTAGTGGAAATAAAATGAAAGCTATTGGAATTGGTATCTAGCTGGATAATAATAAAAAAAAATTGGCTAAAGTAGAGAATCATGAAAGCAACACGAGCCCATGGTAAATGTTTTACTTGGCTTAAAACATATAAATGTACATTCATTTGCAATATTGTTAAGTAGAGTTAGGGTTTTTTTTTTTCCTTAGAGCATAGATTGATTGACTAGATTTTTGTTTATTTTTTATAGCATAAGCCAGTGCAGAATTTAACCTATAATTTAAATGTTTTCTTCTCTAGAGCAGAACATGATTTTTTTTTTCTTTTTTAGAACATGATTTTTAAAGACACTTGCAAAGAAATCTTCTAGGTTTTTATTACTTCTCGGTCTTCTGCATTGGTTATCCCACATATAAGATCTGTTTCTTTGGCCTTAATTACACATTTCTTAGGAAAACAGAAAGAGAATAGTCTAGAGTGATAGAAAACCTTCCAAACGTAAAAATCAACATTGCTTCAAGATAATTTTGTGATTCACAAACAGACCAGAAACACAATTCAGCATCTAGAGGCAAACTCCACAGACCTCTAGGACCAGGCTCTAGAACCAGGAAGCAAGAAGTGGCTGGGTTTAACTCTGTGTTGTAACAAGGACCAGATTGGCTCATACAGGGCCTGGAGGCATATTAATGGCATTACACTGAGACAAGATACACTTACAAGTAGAGATTTTAAAAGTTTTGAGGGCTACCTCTTTTGGTACCTGGTATTGAGCTGCTGCTTGGAGCAAGGGATGGAAGAGAAAGGGAGGCATAGCAGGACCCAGGCCAAAGTGCCTATTGACTCAGAAACTACAGTTGCGGTAACCTCAGGAAACAAAGGCTCAAGATTTCTTAGAAGACTTGTTTCTGAAGTACATACCCATGAGCTGCTGGAGAGACAACTGTAAAATCCACAGACTCAGGTTGGAACTCAGGGGAGAGAAACAGAGAAAGGCACAAATAAAGAACAAAAATGGCAACAACAACATGAAACTTTCCAAGAAATTCCCAGTCAATGTGGACCTGAAAATTAAAATTCCAAAGCACAAGAGAAGGTCAGCTCCATGGCAGATAGTTACAAAGTCAACATACATGTTTTTTGTTTTCTTGAATTCAAAACGATTGGACTTTCTCACCTCAAATAGTATCTTTCTCATTCCCTATACCCTCCACTTCTTGAACTTATATGAGGTGTATGTTGGAGCTTCTCAAACTTTCCCTGGCATTTTTTCCCTTTTCTTTCATATTTTGATCTATTTATATCACTTTGTAGTCTACTGGGTCAATTCCTTAGTCAAATGTTCTAATTACACATTTTTTCTCTGGCTTTGCCCAAATTAGTATACATCCATAATTTAATTTTAATGTTATTTTCATTTCCAAAATTAATAAGTGACATTTTAAAGTAATCTTCATAAGGTTTTGATCCGTATTTGTCTGCTTTTGCTTCATAATTTCTGTACTTTATGGATATTTTTTCTTCTTTTAACATTTTGAGGATTTTCAGAGCCATTTAAATGTGTTTTTCCCCAAAGGATTGTTTTAATTATTTGCATTTATTGAGGAGGAAATCATACAGCCAGCTAGATTATTATTCAAGAGCGAGAAAGAAAGAAGATATTACCAAAATACAAGAGCTGAGAGTTTATAATTGAAGCATTCTTACTGACACATTACTAGAAGATGCGCTTCATCTAAATCAATCAATCAATCAATCAATCAAGGAAAGGAAAGGAATGTGATGTTAT
The DNA here is from genome assembly GCF_023721935.1 of Panthera uncia. Taxonomy (NCBI): domain Eukaryota; kingdom Metazoa; phylum Chordata; class Mammalia; order Carnivora; family Felidae; genus Panthera; species Panthera uncia. The sequence goes on from NC_064810.1 coordinate 88,011,293, forward strand.
AAGTACTCATGAACCAAAATAGTGGTAAATGATATTGGTAAGGCTATTAATTTCCTTAAATTATAAGGAAAAAAAATACAACTCTAAGCCTTAGAGGATTATTATTTCAGTAGCCAAAGCATATTAATTCTTGTATTTGGGAAGAAAAAGATGCACTGAATAGCTTTAGACTTTGTTGGGACTATGTAAAGTAAATGTTATTGCTAACATTTAAGAGCAGACACTAAAATATTATGAAAACCCATTTTTTCTTAGCATTTTTGGGAAAGCTATATATATGTGAGATAGAGTTACCTAAATAAAATTCAATCCAACAGATGGCAAAAAATGGAAATAGAAAAATATGAAAAAGAATGTGAAAGAAGTAAATAAATGAAGTGGAATAAATAAGTCCATATCTAACTAGTAATTATAAGACACGTTAATGCACTAAACTTACATGTACAGATGAAGGCTACTGGATACTATATTGAAATAAAATTTAGACAAACACACCTTCTAAGCTACTGAGAAAGTAGTGTGGAAAAGTTGTAAATGAAAGAAATATAGTATGAAATTCTAACCAAGTGCTGCTGGTATAGTGATATTAATATGAGACAAAATAAAATTTAAGAGAGAAAAACATTATTAGTGTTGGAGAGAAATTTTACAAAATGATGGAAAGAAAAAAACTAAGATACTGCAGTAGAGAACCTGCACACAATTCACATTTTTTTTTCTTGAAAAAATTGCAGAAAAGGAAAAGTACACTCATGGACCAGAATAAGTGTTTTTTTTCTCTAACAGAGTAGAGATTTTTTTTTCTCTAAACAGATTCATTCATTCATGTGTTCTTCAGTAAATATTTTTGAGTACCGGAATGTCACAAGTTCTGTGCTAGGGATTAAAATAACAACAAAAAAAGAGGCAAGCATACAAGTTGATATACCTTATAATTAGCAGTATAAATGAGGAGGAATTTATTATAGAAATTGACCTGAATATATTTCAAAAATATTTTATTGAATTGAAGACCAAATTACTTACTGATACTTACAGCAAGAGGCCAACCATAGCATTTTAAAAAGACTGTGGCTATAGTATATGTAGTAAAAGTCCAGAAATATACAATATAAAGAAATACAATGAATTCTTTCTTTTGGAAAGGATGGAGGGAGGTGGGACTGGGATTATAAAGGCTGTAGAAGAAAAGATCCAGAAGTTTCCATTTCATATGTTAATATTCTTTTTAATCAAAATCTTTGAGGCAAACATGGTAAAATATGAAATTTTGTTTAGCCGAATGGTAGTTAGGGTCTTTTAAACCCTATGATATTCTGTATTTAATGGGAAAAAACATTAAAACTCTTTATAAACTTCAGAAGTACTGTGTAATTATTCAGAACTTCAGAATTCAGTACTTCAGAATTATTGTACAATTTACTTTGCCAAAGGCCTTGACACTGTTTTGAAAGCACACTGTTCACTAAACCTTAAAAAAAATTCCATGGTAACCATTGCACCATGCAACAAACGCTCCTTGAATCTGTTGTATCTGTAAGAAAGATAGAGATTTGGGATTATGGTGGGAGTATGGTAAAACAAGTGTATTGTAAGAAAATTAGCTTTCTCTTACTGTTAATTTTTTTGAAGTTTATTTGTTTTTTTTTTTTGAGAGAGAGAAAGGGAGCGTGTGGGCACATGAGTGAGGGAGGAGCAGAGAGAGAGGAAGAGAAAATCCCAAGCAGCTCAGAGCCCAATGAGGGACTTGAACCTGCGAAGCTTGAGATCATGACCTGAACCAAAATCAAAGAGTCAGACACTTGATGGACTGAGCCACCCAGGCCCCTCTAAGAAATACTACTTGAGTGCCTATGTCTTGGGCACTTTTCTAGGTTTTGGAGAAATGATAGTAAGCAAAAATATCCTCATAGAACTTGCTGATAGTGATAGAGGTAAACAACGTCAAATAATTACATGCAAAGGTGGTACAAACTGGTACATGTGGGTATGAACTTAGGAAAAAGGATTTATCATAGGGAGATCAGGGAAGATGATTTTTGAGCTAAGGCCTCAACACCAGTGACTGACCCACCTCGGCACTCCTCTCTTACTATTAATTTTTTAATGTTTCCTATTTCCAGGTTCTAAAACTAGTGGATATAAAGCAAAATGGAGTCTTTGAAAAGCAAATAAATGTAGTATTTAAGTAAATATCTGAAAACATTGTTGTAGGTTGTAGCCAAACACACTTATCAAATGTTAAGAAGCGAGAAGATATAATCTCCCGTTTTTCAGTATATAGCTCTAGCATAGTAACCACTGCTGGGTAATTTATGGAGGCTGTAGACATAAGGTATGTGTATAAAAGGTGGAAAAGTGAAAAAAGAGCTAATAAGTTTTCTTACTTTTGAAGGTATTTCTCGGGTTTTCTTTCTGTTGTTTTTTTGTTTTTGTTTTTGTTTTTTTTAAATCCTGTCCCTGTTTCAATTTTTTTTTTCTCTAAACAGACTCATTCATTCATTCATGTATTCTTCAATAAATATTTTTGAGTACTAGTATGTCATAGGTTCTGGGCTAAGGATTAAAATAACCAAAAAACAAACCCAAACTCTATTCAAGGTAATTTATTGCCTTTTCATGCCCAGAGACATATTGAAGTAGTTAATGTTTAATGTCCACATAGAGATTTTAAATCACTGGGAAGGCTTCCTCTCAAGAATAAACAATCAGCTAACTGAACAAACAAAACCCTGTATCATGTTAAAATGCCATTGTCATACAATGCCCAGATCATTTGGTGGTAGGGACTGTGTGGAACCTTGCATTTCCTTAATACACTGTCTTTACAGCTCATTGCTTGTAATTACATACTCAAGGTCACTTTCTTTCCAGACACTGAGATCACTAGATCATGGCCTAGGTCTGCTTATCCATTTCTATAAACCTACCACCTTATATAATAATGCATATTAGGCACACAGTAAACATTTGTGGAATAAATGAAGAATATAAATGTAGTGATGCATGCTTAATGTGTCTGTGTTACTGTTTCTTGCCTCTTCTGACAGTGCCAAGTAACTTGTCTTTAGAACAAGATTCAAGATGAATCATTAAGAAATAGCAACTTGAAATTTAGTGTATCAGGAACGATGCCCTTTTTTTTTATTCCTTCTTATGCTTTTGGGCCTAACAACATTTCAGGATAAATGATACTATTTTTAATTGCTTTTTAACATTAAGTAAAGGGAATACTAATATTTTAAAAAATAGGTATGATGTATTTGGTAACTAAATCTATGCAATTATTGTATATCTTATTGTATATATTTATAAAATTATTGTATATATTTATAAAATATATAAATATACTCACAATTTATGTCTCGGTTAGCATGTGGCAAGAGCAGTTCTGTGATGAAAGACATCTAGATGTCCCAGCACCCCTTGGCCAGACTACAGCAATGGATGTTCTCCGACTGGTTTACTCTGCCTTCTTCATTTCATGAAGATGTTGTTCTTGTTTTGTACCAACTGTGGGTTTTTTAAAATCACCTCTGTATCTGTTTTCTTTCTTTTTCTTTTTAGCTCAAACCTACCAGTTTATCAGCACATCCTGCTGGCTCTAGATTCAATTTTGAATATTTTAGCACCCCCACAATTTTGGCTGCTAACGCCCTGGTCAAAGCCATCATCATCCCTCCCAGGATGCAAACAGTAGCTTCCATTTGTGCTTCTTGTTTCCATTCTTGCTCTGATTGTCTGTTCTTTACCAAGAAGCCACGGGGAGCCTCCAACAATGTCACACAGGGCAGCCCCTTGCTCCAAGGTCTCTACTAGCTTCCTGTCTCCTTAGATGAGAATGAAAAAGCTCTCCATGTCCTACAGGTCCCTGCATCATCTGACCTTGGCCACCTCTTTGACTTTGTTGCAGACCTTTCTTGCCTCTGAGTCTTTGTTTTTTCCTATTCCTTCTGCCTGGAAATCGTTAACTGAAGACATGTAACAGTTTGTTCCCACCTTTATTTAAGTCCTATTTCAAGTGTCACAACTTCAGACAGGCTGTCCCTGACCTCTCTACAAAAATAGATCACTTTGTCATTCTTGATTCTTTTATTATGAGGTTGTACCATATCTTGTTATCTGTCTGTCTGTCTATCTACCTATCTACTTCCCTCCCTCCCTCCCCAACTACAATGTTAGCTATGGGTTTTATTTCAACCTCAGTGTAACTCCAGGGCATAGACAGTGTCTGGTACATGGATGGTACTCAGTAAAGACATTTTGAATACGTTTTTATTTTCCTCCTTGAAGTCTTCCCGTATGGTTGTTGCCTTCATTTTCTTCCTTGTTTGTTCTAATATTAGTACCATTTTTAAAGCACATGTTTTATCTTCATGATTGTGGATTACATAGACAGAGGAGCATGCCTTCTGTTTCCCTGGTGCTTAGTATGTTTTTGCTCCTAGTGGTAATAATTGGGTTGTCACTGTCTGCTATTTATAGTAAAATAATAGGTAGAAAATAATAACTAGAAAGAACTCATTATTGCCTGGCATTTTAACCTGCTGTCATGTTATTGTGCAGTGTCCAGATTGTTTTAGAATTTTGCCAATGTTTCATGGTACTTTACTGTTGCCTACTGGCACAATAGTTCCTGTTAGGCAGATTCTTAGCTCATGAACCTGATATTTTCCCTTTTAACAGAATCTCCGCTAGTGTTTTGCTAATTACTAAGACATTTCCAAGTTTTACTTGTAATTTATTTGTCATTAGGAGAATTGTGAAAAGCTAAATCCTATCATAAAAGACGAGAAATGTTGTGTATAAAGGGGAAGTTTTATAAAAGGAGTGATTATGTCTCTGGAGCTAGACCTTCCAGATTTCATCTTACTCTGTCACATTGTGACTTTTTGTCAAATTGATTAAATTCTCTTTGTCTGAGTTTCCTCATCTGGAAATTGGAGATAACCATCCCTACCCCATGGATTATTGTAGAGATGAATGAGTTAATGTATTCCAAATACTTCTAACAGTCCCAGAAACATCATATTACTGAATAATTATCAGGTCTTATTATTATATAGTGGCACAGTTACTATTAAAGGCCCATATTTGTGAGAAAAGAATTTATTGGTATTTACACTTGACATACAATACATTATTGAAACTCATGCAACATATTTGAAGAAAAAAACAACTTTAATTATCCTAACTAAACTGTATTCGTCCAATATTGGTCAACTCTTTTGAAAATTATCCTTGAATGGAGAGATAGGTAACAAACAGTCAATAGTTCATTTGAAGTAGTAATCTCACTTTTTTTCCATAAATGGGTGATGATCATTCACTTTGCTCTTGTAAGAAACGAAACTATAATGACATTTGAAAACCACAAAATATAACCTGCTTTGCAGAGACTTTGTATTTATTTTTCCATCCTATATTTTACATTTGTTTTAGAAGTTTATAAAACCTAACAAGGAGACTTTTTGTAAAATTTAAATGAGTTGGGAATTATTTTTGTTGGTCTTAGCCTATAAATTGACACATCTAATGGCCAGCAAATTAAAAAACATGCAACAGATCCAGGAAAAAATACCAACTGCAAAAAGAAAGGTGAAATGACAAGTAAATTTTCTAAAATTAGTTAAATGAAAAGCATAAATGTATTGGAGATGAATTACATTAAACTAAACATTGCTTTAAATATCACTGTTTGTGCATATCTATGATACCTCTCGAAAAGATTATTGGTGCCTTTTTAAAAATTTGTTTTGGGGTGCCTGGATGAATCGTTTGGTTAAGGGTGCCACTGTGGCTCAGGTCATGATCTCTTGGTTCGTGAGTTCAAGCCCCACATTGGGCTCTGTGCTGACAGCTCAGAGCCTGGAGCCTGCTTCGGATTCTGTGCCTCCCTCTCTCTCTCTGCCCCTCCCCTGCTCACACTCTGTCTGTCTCTTTCAAAAATAAATAAAACATTAAAAAATTTAAGACTTTGTTTCAATCTTTTTGTATTTAACACTTATAAACAGTAAAGAATTTCTATGAGCGGTTCTTTAAAGGAGACACTTGGAAAACTTCAAGGTAACTTTTATTTTCCCTATTTTACTTTAAATGTATTTTTCCCTTTGAAATTTAGTGAACCCCTCCTACTGAATTTTGGAAGTCTTTCATTTTTTACCAAAGGCAACATGCTTGCTAAGAGTCAACTAAGAGCAATATTTGTGCAGGAATTTTAATTTAATAGATACACCAGTTTATAATGGAAACATCAATGCAACACTAACAACAGTGGAAGTGTAGACATTGCTGATTATATTAATGCTGTAGACTTACTTTCTCCAAATGAAGATCATTCCATTTTCTATTGTTTTACTACTTGAAATAAAACATATTTACATTTCTTCTCAAAGAAACATCATTCAACATACATCTGACTACAACTTTGAGTGTCATGAATGCGTGAAGGCTTGTTTTGTTCAGTTTCATTATCTGTATGGTGGAAACTGTACTATCAGTAAAGATGCTCTCATCAAGAAATCACTTCAAATAGTGTCACTGCCTGACACTTTTATTAAAAACGCTAGTGATAGTAAATGTACTTATTGAAACTGTATTTACTACTCAGCTATACAAGATTTATTAACATTTTTCTTTTTTTAATGGATTATAAATAAATTATCTGAATAGTTTCCTTTTTAAAAATATTGCCCAATACTCAGCCTATTCAAGAGTCTGAAGAACGGCATTGAGAAATCATTTAATCTGTATCAGTCATAATTCTTGGCCACTGAAAAAGGACATTAGCCACAAATCACACTACCTCATCTGCCTGTGTGCACCGTATCCCAAGACATCAGACTGTTTACTGTCTGGTCTGTCTGATTAAGAACTAGTGGAGACTGAGGAGCAGCATAGGTAAGCTTTGTCTCAAGCAGAAAATCCTCACTAAACCAAGTCAAGATCCAGATCACATATATCTAACTTCCTTTTGTAATTTGGGCAGAGGAGTGTAGAATTGATGTAAGAGATTTGATTCATGTCTGGGTTGCACTTACACTATTTATTGTTTGCTACTCTTTGACTACTTACACAGTAGAGGCAGCCCTGAAGACCAATGTTCCCATAGGCAGTTGACATATATTTGATGGCATTTGGGTTAAAACACAGCATAAATAAAACCAGCTTGTCTTGTACTATATTAAAACCATAGAGATGGAAAAAAAAAACAATGTTTTTTTTTTTTTTCTGTATAGAAAAGGATGAAACTCATGAAGAAAAGAACTAATATTACACAATTTTGGGTAAAGGCAACAGAAGCACAAAAGCACATAGACTACTTTTATAGAGAAAGATGTAGGTAAATAGACATTTTTATATGTAGTGGAGATTAGACTGCCAATCCTGTAAACCGTCTCGTTACCTTGATTTCAGAGGACAACAGTTAGGTTACATCGTGGTAATGCTGACTTGATGAGTGCATGATACAGTAATGTAAGGAAACAAAGATCGATATGAAAATGACTACAGAGCCTCTGAGGAGTACACACAGATCAATATGGTGTAAGTCATAGACTACCCTCCTCTATAGAAGAGTCTTGTAAGAAAGTGAAGCCAATTCTTCTGAGAAGTTTTCCCACTCTCCCAATGAACTATAAATTATCATAGTCAAACACAATATTAAACCATTCCTTTCTTGGAACTGAAAGGCCCTTGGAAGATTAACTATCGCCCCAAAAAATGAAATGAATGAAGTTTTCTTTCAAATTATAGTTTCTTCCACATTATTTTACCAAAGTCGGCTTGAGTCAAGAGCTTTTTGTCTCAGGGCATATTGAGTGTGCTAATAACCAGATATACAGAGTTGGGCTGACCCAGAGCCATCTAGCTATTTAGTCTCAGTCACACCCCTGATTGGTGTTTAGAGGTACAGGGCAAATTACTGTGTGATTCTTAGCTCATGTAAGTCCGAGATAGAATGGCTCACATGTAGAGTTTTCAGCAAGCAAAGTGAATTTCTAAATTACAGCTTCTCTCCTTAGATATAATCAGTAAATTGATTAGTAAATGGGTTTATAGAGGTGTTTGGCTTCCTGACTAGGGAGCCTTCCCCCACCCCCCATTTGTTATGGCTATTCCATGCAATGATGAATATGGGCGGGTACCTCATAAACGGTCACATTACAGACAGACAACTTCTGAGTATGGAATGGAGGCATTTACATAAACAGAGGCTCATTCTCTGCTTCATGCTGTATTGCAGTTTTTCATGCCCATTAACTATCTACTCTGCCCGCACTTGAGCCCCTGTGCTAACATTAAAGTAAGTTCATCTTCAAGGGAAAAATATATCTCAGAAGATTCGTCTCAGATAGAGTGTTTGAATAACATTAAGTGAACCAAGCAAAAATAAAATGCTAATGAAATTAGTGTAGTCAGATTTTAAAGTTGATGAGAATAAACAAATTCTTCTGATAAAGTATAACCGTAACACTTAGTATGTTTTTCATTGCAGTATTTGGGAAAAAATACAATTGTGTATTGAAATAATTTGACTTTTTAAATATATTTTAAGATTTTTCTTTTTGCTACTCTTTCTAAAGTAAAAAGTCTATTGGGAGAAAATTTGATTGTCCTATATAACTTAGTTATTAAGACTAACCTGACTCCTTTATTTTCATTGACTCTAGTATTTGAAAGACGACATAAAATACAGCATCTTTTTATTAGGCTCTATCCTAATAATATGAAGAGTTCACATAAATTTTAAAGGACTCCATGTGTTCCATACAAAACAATTAGATATTCACAGCAATCATATGAAATAAAGTGCTTTTCTCTTTTTACAGGTGAGGAAACTGAAGTTCAGAGAGGTGATTTCCCCAAATTATATACCATTGTACGGGGCAGAGTAAGTTCTAACTTGAAAATAATTGTTCTATAATTTTATTCAACAGCGTTTTTTTCTTTCTTTCTTTCTTTCTTTCTTTCTTTCTTTCTTTTTTTCTTTCTTTCTTTATTTCTTTTAAACCATTTTTAGATGTTGTGCAAAGCAAAGAGATAGCAGAACAGAGTACAAGACAATATTTACCTTGGTGGCACTACAGCCAAGGATATGTGTTTGGAAAAGAGCATGTGCAAGTGAGGGGAAAGAGAGAGAAATGTACAAGCAGTAACAATATAATGTGATAAAAGCTAAATGTGATAATAAATTCAAAATGTATAGCATCGCAAAATCGGCAGCAAATATTACTTTGGGAATGTGTCAGGGAACCCTCAGAAGGGAGGTAATTTATCATATAAGTTGGGAACGACAAGTGGATTAGGTATTAATCAAGTTGAAAGATCAAAGAAGGCATTTTTGGCATAAACAAAAGATGTGAAGTGAAAGGAACTAATAAGTATTCTTGAGCAGCTGAGTTGTTTGTGTGTGGTTCTTGGTTGTAATGACCAAGTGAGTGAGACTATAAAGCTAAAAACCATCAAGAGCCTCAGAGGTTTTGCATGTCATGGTAAGGAGTTTGGATTTTCTTTTTGGTCAATAGGGACCCACTGAAAGTGTTGAAATTCATTCAAAGCTTGAACTTCCTTCCCCAAAACTAAGTGCAATAAGCACCAGTCTTGACGCAAACATTGTATTTTGAGCCAGAAAAGGACATTAACAAACAAGCAAACACCGGTGGGGGTGGAGAGAGAAAGTAACACAACTGGTCTGCTAAAGATTCCACCCCAGTGGGAGAAACAAATGACAACCCACAACCTCAGCATATGGTATGTAATCTGAAAAAGATTGATGCACATTTACAGGTGATGATTCAATAATGATAATGTTATTATTAGAAACATAATACATTTACACACCTTCACCCCTCACATCTCTTATTTGAGAACTACTTGTATAGGAAATAACAATGAAGTATGACATTGTGGAGGAAAAAAAAGAAGTTTTGGCATTGTCATCACACAAACCCACAACCACAAGCCTGACAGAAATATTAAGGAAAGCTGGAGGCATGACATGTTTTTAAATTTAGCCCATAAACTCTTGAAATTCTACCCTTAAGGTTTTCTCTGTAGGAACTCTTCTCTCTCCAGCCTCCTCCTGGTGACCGACATTACTTCTGGACCACACCTAAGAGGTTGTTAGGAGAAGAATATCTATGCAAAATAGAAATATCAATAAAGCAGATGTCCTTACTTTGGTTTCCATAAATAAGAAAGAAGTTCAAGGATAGCCCTGATGGGGATAACTTTAAGATGGCAGTTCTTAGTAGTCAATAGAAAAAAAATAATATCAGCATGATAAAGACACAGAATTTTATTTAAAAACTTGTACACACACAGAACATATAGGTCACCAGTAGGTGGGACCCAAAGGGAAAAACACCTGAAGCAGTGGACTTTTTATGCTTTTGTAAAACCCGTGTCTTTTTTAAAAAGTTCAACTGTAATCATGCAGAGGAACTTCGTCCATGACAAGAGGGTAGAAGCCAAACTAGAGAAGTTGACAATGTAGTTGATATGTAGTTTGAAAAGCTGTATGCATTCAGATAAGGCTCAGAGTAAGGATACTTACAGAAGTTCTAAGGAATTAAAAAAATATAGTAGATCAGTGCCCATTATTTTTAAGAATGTTAGGAAAAAGAGAAAGGCTCAGATTGCTATAAAGAGAAAATAGAATGCTTTTCCTGAAAAGGGGTGGGAAATGTGTGGAGGGGGAGGATGACCGTGATAATTACACATTGTTCAGATTCTAATCAGCAGTGGGACACACTAGAAATAATTTTCAGTTATCTATTTGAGTCGCCTAGAATGATGTAAGTTTCTAAGCATTAGACAACCGAGGTTAACACGTGGAGTTTTCCTGCATCCTCTTTAGAAGTCGCCTTGCACATTGCAACACAGCCTTACTGTTAGAAGGGTAAGTCTTCCCTGCCGTATTTAACTCCATTTAGGGAATGAAGCAACATAGATGGAATCTCTTTGAGATTTACTTAAGCATTTAGTGGTTTGGGACAATGGTAGAGCACAGCAGTTCAGAGGTGAGACTCTGACTCAGACAGAGCTGGACTTGAATCCCCGTTTCCCCAGATGCTATCTGAATAACTCTGGGGGAACCTCTGTTATGTTGCAGTTATACACAGCCCCTAAAATGGGTATCTCATAGGGTTGTTGTTGAGGACAAATGAGAATCCAGGCACAGGAACTCTCCTAGAAAAATGTATACTTATGTACAGTGTTATGGATATTTTACAGTCTTTCAGAAAATTTTGATGGAGTTTTAATTAATCAATTGCATTTTTTAATGTTTTTGTACAAATTGGTAATTACATTATCAAAGATATGGATAAATAGATGGCTTCCATTATGTTTCTGCCTTTTATTGGCTGATTTTTCCGCTTACCAGTTAAAAAAAGACAATTTTTTGGAGCAGCTTTAGGTTTACAGAAAAGGTTTTGTTAGTTTGTCAGCAGTGAATACTTATTCTTTTGAATTAATTGAGTTGCAGTAAGAGTACAAATGAGTGTGTAACTCTTTATCCATTGAAATCTTGAGACTTGATAGGTAGTGACTTTATCATTTATACACATGTATATTTGTGCATCCAGGTTGAGTAACTCCTCACTTTAAAAAACTACATGTAGGGGCGCCTGGGTGGCTCAGACGGTTAAGCGTCCGACTTCAGCTCAGGTCACGATCTCGCGGTCCGTGAGTTCGAGCCCCGCATCGGACTCTGGGCTGATGGCTCAGAGCCTGGAGCCTGCTTCCGATTTTGTGTCTCCCTCTCTCTCTGCCCCTCCCCCGTTCATGCTGTGTCTCTCTCTGTCTCAAAAATAAATAAATGTTAAAAAAAAAAAACCTACATGTAAATAGGTCTTTTATATTTCTTCTTTACATTGCTAATTTAAAAGCAAGTTGTATTTGAACTAAATTTCAGATTTTCTAGTAGAAAATTTGATTATAAATTAAATTTTCGTTGAACTATTAAGCAAACATTCTCATCTACTTTGTAGGTTTTGGACAAGATGTCCTCACTGTAAAAACATGGCCACATAGAAAACTGCTTATTGACCTCTGTTTTGGATAAATCTCTTTGTCTTTGCTGATTCTGACAAAGAGTTTTGAATCTTGTTGGCTAAAAACTTATAAAACAGCAAAGTTCTCTCTAAGGGACTCTCTGGACATATTGTTATGATGTATGACAGTCTAGAAATACTACTCTACACTATACTGTGCTTTACCTTAGAGTCCTACCTTATCCCAGGTCATATCCTACCATTTCCATGCTTTATCATTGTGTATTAGTTTTCCATTATCTGTAGTATCATTACACAAGTATGAGATGAATTCATTAGCAGTCTGGATTAGACAGGGTAATTTTTTTAACAAAATAAGGTTTTGTTTATTTCCTTGTATATGTATTTTTCTTCAGTACTATGTAATTTGGTTTTGCAATTACTTAGCCAATGATTTATTGCCATTTAGGTCATTGAAACAGAGTGCAGATGTATTAGAGCATTCCATTCCATTGTCACAGGGGCCCAGTTCCTAACTGGAATAATGATGTAGTCACATCTTAATGACAGTTTAGTCAAAGTTGAATCCTACTCACGTATAATTGTGTTGATTAATAAACATGTCATTTTGATTTTAAATACTTTGTATATTGGTCATGACCAAGGCTGTCGAAGCCTCACAAGAGCCTCTTACATTCCATGACTCCCAGTGTGACTCATCAGCTCAATGTTACCACTTCACAAAGCACATATTTATAGCCTTGGCATTACCCCATGTGCTAAATATCTGGGTGTTGGGAGCTGAAATTGCCACTAGGGTTACAAGATCATGTAATTCTGAAAGGAAATTCAAGATGAGATCTTTGGCTATTAGGAGAATAGATCATCAAAAAGAGAACAGGTTTTGAGAGATATAAATAGGAACAACTAAAGAGCTCAGAGTCATCATAAATCATAGAATAAATATGAGAATACATGAGAAAAAAATGTTTCTAGTTACAATTTAAACCAGCTTACAAGATACTGAGATGTATAAAGTCAGGGAACTTTTTTTTTTTCATCTGAGAAAGGATTTTAGTAGCCTTTGAAGTCTTAAGATATCACTTAAAGATTGGTAGGAATATACAAAGTTCTCCTGGAGACTCCTGATCAATTCCATTTTGAGACGGTTGTTATGGTTGTGAGCCCTTGTATTATGGCCTCTTGTTTATTTTTATCCCAGAGGAACTCTGGCATGTATGTTTTAGGCCTAGTGATGTATAATAGGACAGGGCTTAGTTATTTCTGTTGCTTTGTTATTTGTGTTTGCTCCATTTTATCATTTTTACTTTCTCCCTGTGATTTATTGAATCCAATATAAGTAAAATAACAAAATAGTTACATATAAACTAAAAACATAGATATATATTTTTTGTATATCTAGTTAAATGAGTTTCTAAAGATATGATTTTGGCCTGTGTTAATTTGCATTATTGGAAGACGCAGAGCTCAAGATGGGATTAGATATGCAAGAGATTTATTAGGTAAAATGCTTAGGAAAGATAAAGGGGGGTAGGAAGACAGAAACAGACCACAATGTGGATCTGACCCTTGTAACAGAAGGAATACTGGCTAGGAAAGTGCTAAGACTATTCTATGAAAATTGCAACCAGGGAGCGCCTGAGTGGCTCAGTCAGTTAAGCATCTGATTTGGGCTCAGGTCATGACCTCATGGTTTGGGAGTTTGAGCCCCTCATCAGGCTCTGCACTGACAATGGGGAGCCTGCCTTGGATTCTTTCTCTCCCTCTCTGTCTGCCCCTCCCCTACCTGTTCTCTCTCTCTCTCTCTTTCTCAAAATAGACAAATAAACTTTAAAAATTAAAAAAACCAGAGACCCAGCAAAAAAAGAGACCTAGAGGCCAATATCCCTGATGAATATGGATGCAAAAATTCTCAACAAGATACTAGCAAATCGAATTCAACAGCATATAAAAAGAATTATTCACCCTGATCAAGTGGGATTCATTCCTAGGCTGCAGGGCTGGCTCAATATTCGCAAATCAATCAATGTGATACATCACATGAATAAAAGAAAAGATAAGAACCATATGATCCTGTCAATCTATGCAGAAAAAACATTTGACAAAATTCAGCATCCTTTCTTAATAAAAACCCTCAAGAAAGTCGGGATAGAAGGAAAATACTTAAACATCATAAAATCCATTTATGAAAAGCCCACAGCTAATATCATCCTCAATGGGGAAAAACTGAGAGCTTTCCCCCTGAGATCAGGAACACAACAGGGATGTCCACTCTCACAGCTGTTGTTTAACATAGTGCTGGAAGTTCTAGCATCAGCAATCAGACAACAGAATGAAATCAAAGGCATCCAAATTGGCAAAGATGAATTTAAGCTTTCACTTTTTGCAGATGACATGGTACTATACATAGAAAACCCGATAGACTCCACCAAAAGTCTGCTAGAACTGATACATGAATTCAGCAAAGTTGCAGGATACAAAATTAATGTACAGAAGTCAGTTGCATTTTTATACACTAATAATGAAGCAACAGAAAGACAAATAATGAAACTGATCCCATTCACAATTGCACCAAGAATCATAAAATACCGAGGAATAAACCTAACCAAAGATGTACAAGATCTGTATGCTGAAAACTATAGAAAGCTTATGAAGGAAATTGAAGAAGACACAAAGAAATGGAAAAACATCTATGCTTATGGATTGGAAGAATACATATTGTTAAAATGTCAGTACTACCCAAAGCAATCTACACATTCTATGCAATCCCAATCAAAATTGCACCAGCATTCTTCTCAAAGCTAGAACAATCCTAAAATTTGTATGGAACCACAAAAGACTCTGAATAGCCAAAGTAATATTGAAGAAGAAAACCAAAGTGGGAGGCATCACAATCCCAGACTTTAGCCTCTAGTACAAAGCTGTAATCATCAAGATGGCATGGTATTGGCACAAAAACAGACACATAGACCAATGGAATAGAAGAGAGACTCCAGAATTGGACCCACAAAAGTATGGCTAACTAATCTTCGACAAAGCAGGAAAGAATATCCAACGGAAAAAAAGGCAGTCTTTTTAACAAATGGTGCTGGGAGAACTGGACACCAATATGCAGAAGAATGAAACTAGACCACTTTCTTACACCGTTCACAAAAATAAACTCAAAATGGATAAAGGACCTGAATGAGACAGGAAACCATCAAAACCCTAGAGGAGAAAGCAGGAAAAGACCTCTCTGACCTCAGCCGCAGCAATTTCTTACTTGACACATCTCCAAAAGTAAGGGAATTAAAAGCAAAAGTTAACTATTGGGACCTCGTCAAGGTAAAAACCTTCTGCACTGCAAAGGAAACAATCAATAAAACTAAAAGGCAACCGACGGAATGGGAAAAGATAGTTGCAAATGACATATCAGATAAACAGCTAGTATCCAAAATCTATAAAGAACTCACCAAACTCCACACACGAAAAACAAATAATCCAGTGAAGAAATGGGAAGAAGGCATGAATAGACACTTTTCCAAAGAAGACATCCAGATGGCCAGCAGACACATGAAATGATGCTCAACATCACTTCTCATCAGGGAAATACAAATCAAAACCACACTGAGATACCATCTCACGCCGGTCAGAGTGGCTAAAATGAGCAAAACAGGAAACTATAGATGCTGGAGAGGATGTGGAGAAATGGGAACCCTCTTGCACTGTTAGTGGGAATGCAAACTGGTGCAGCCACTCTGGAAAACAGTGTGGAGGTTCCTCAAAAAATTAAAAATAGATTTACCCTATGACCCAGCAATAGCACTGCTAGGAATTTACCCAAGGGATACAGGAGTGCTGATGCATAGGGGCACATGTACCCCAATGTTTATAGCAGCACTTTCAACAATAGCCAAATTATGGAAAAAGCCTAAATGTCCATCAACTGATGAATGGATAAAGAATATGTGGTTTATATATACAATGGAATACTACTTGGAAATGAGAAAGAATGAAATCTGGCCTTTTGTAGCAATGTAGATGGAACTGGAGAGTGTTATGCTAAGTGAAATAAGTCAGGCAGAGAAAGACAGATACCATATGTTTTCACTCATATGTGGATCCTGAGAAACTCAACAGAAGACCAGAGGGGAGGGGAAGGGGAGAAAATAGTTACAAATAGAGAGAGTGGGAGGCAAACCATAAGAGACTCTTAAATACAGAGAACAAACTGAGGGCGAATGAGGGGTGGGGGAGAGGGGAAAGTGGGTGATGGGCATTGAGGAGGGCACCTGTTGGGATGAGCACTGGGTGTTGTATGGAATTCAATTTGACAATAAATTACATATAAAAATTAAAAAAACCAAAAATAATAAAAATTAAAAAAAAAAAAAAGAAAATTGCAACCAGGATCATGGGCTTTCAACCCATGTCTCACAATAGAATAGTCTTATTTCAGGGCACCTGACCATCCTGCAAACGTGGTGGTGGGTCCAGAGGACAGATAGCTGAGGCTGTCAGAAAGCCATGTCCCTGCAGCAGCAGGGTGGGCAGTGCATTTTCATAGCCATCACACCCTGGGACACAGTGGGATTTGGAGGGAAGAAGGTGGGATTTAGCTTTACTTTCTAGCTGTGTCACTTAGCAGTTCCCTGACTTTAGACAGTTTTTGATAATGATTCTGTAAAATGGGAAAATTAGTTTATACTCCATTTATTGTAATAGTTAAACATACGATAAAAGGAGGGAGGGGGAGAGAGAATTTTGCAGTTGCTAAGAGATGGACATAGATATAAATAAATTTAGGAACGGTAGGAGAACACAGTGGTTAAGAGCTAGACCACCCTAGGGGCGCCTGGGTGGCTCAGTCGGTTAGCATCCAACTTCGGCTCAGGTCACGTTCTCACAGTTCGTGGTTCGAGCCCTGCGTCGGGTTCTGTGATGACAGCTCAGAGCCTGGAGCTTGCTTCTGATTATGTGGATTCTGTGTCTCCCTCTCTCTGGACCTTCCCCGCTCACGCTGTCTCACTCTCTCTCTCAAAAATAAATAAATATTAAAAAAAAAAAAAAGAGCTAGACCACCCCTGTTGGACTCCAGTCCACACTTCCTAAGTTCCTTGACCTTGTTTGTTTCCAAATCTCTGTGCTCAGTTTCCTTACCTGTTACTTGGAGATAAGAGGATTATGGTGAGGACTGAATGAATTAATTAATTTTATGTACATGAATGATGTAAAGTGACTAGAGCCATTTCTGGCACATAGCGCCATATATGTGAACTTTTAATGCTATTGTTACTTCAACTATGTTTATTTAAATACCTATCTGGATTTTCTCGTTTTATGATTTTTGACTTATTTTTACTCTGAACTTTACATTAACTTCCTTTGCTCCTTTCCAGATTCTTTTTTTTTTTTTTAATCTGTGAGGGTTTTCTTATAGATTTACTTGAGATTCACTTTAAAAGAGAAGGTTCCCTGAGCTAGTGGTCAATTGAAATAGAAGCATTTCTCAAAGGTTGTTCCCTGTGATCAGCCCTCTGTACTCTGGCTTCATCAGATGATCCAAGTATAGGTATAGAAGATCAACCCCTCTTGTTCTCTCAGCTTAGTTCTTCAGGAAATTAGCTTAGCTAGGGACTTGACAGGCAGGCCATGCAAAACCTTAACAGAGGACCACCAAGCTACTTAACTGGAGTGATTTCATGCTTCAGAACTCACATCCAAGCTGATTTCTCAAACATCCATTCCTCTTTTACCATAGTGTAAAAGCTTAGTGATCTTGAGCTGGTAAGTAGGGAATGGAATTTACATTGCATAAAATTTATAATAAAATGTGATAAAACAACAACAATGGATTTGTTTTCATTTTTCAAAGAATGACGTGATAGGAGCTTTTTTAAAACAAAACAAAACAAAACAAAACAAAACAAAACAAAAACAATGTCAGTTGTCTCAGTGCTTTGTACCCATCTTAGGAAAGTTGGTTCTCATGTTTATCCTTGAAGAAATGATTAGTTTTAGAAGACAACGTGTCAAGCCCTCAGAATCATGTGGAATGTAACATTCTGATCTGTAGGGTAATGACTTGAAGCCATATCTCATTCTCCTTTTTCACTCAGCTGCAGCATGAGTTTGGAATCTATAGGACAGGACGGCACCCTGGAGTACAGCTTGCAGACTTCAGTGCCATTGAGCTCATAAATGGCTCAGCTGGCATCTCAGGCAGGGAGTATATGAACCAGGCTCAGATGCAGCTGATGATTTGATGTCCAGATGTGAGGAGGGAAGGGGGTTCAAAGCAACAGCAACAGCTGATTATAAAAGAGAACAATAGCAAGGGAGAGAAATTAAAGAGAAACACAGCGAGATGACAGGGCTAGTTGGAGGGGGGAGTATCATTCATCTCTTGTGAAAGCCCCCACAGCAGAAAGATGGATTAATGCTGTCAGAGCTGTTATCCATTCCATCAGCTTTATTATATGGTAGAAAGCTACCTGTCACTTTCTTGGCTGCATGCAGTGGTACAATCCTGGCTCCTTTTCCCCAGTGCATCGCAAACATTTTCTCGGTTTCCTTTTTGAAGCAGCTTTAATATTTGTTTCAATCACAGGTAGATCCATCATATGCATTTAATTTAAAAAGTCATAACAAGCAGAATTTTTGTTCAACATAAAGAGCTCATAAAACAAATGCTACTATTTATCAACTTTAATGGATTTTGTAAAGGTCTTATAGGAATAAAGAATAAAAACCCAATGACGGTCTTACAATAAATACTCGATACTTTATTGCCTATTTATGGGGATAATCTTCTTGCCTTCCCACAATATATGGCTCTTCAAAAAGAGTTAAACTGTGGTCATGTGGTTTACTTGCCAGGAGATGGCAATAGTGGTCTGTTTCCATGTTTAGTCTTACAAAGGCTCATTCCACCAAAATTAAACTAGGTACCAAAATGATGGGGAATTCCAATTCTGTTTTCCAATGCAAAGTTATCCATTTAAAATTCTTGAATTATAAAGTTGTTTCTAATCATGTACAGCCAGATTTTTTACCAAAGGCATTGTCATGACAGCTTTCTGAAGACCCCCAAATAATCATTTTGTTCTCCTAGAAGCAATAACATAATTTTGGGAAAAAAAATCTACGCATACAATCAGAAATTTAACAAAAGCCACAGGGAATGAATTAAAATGGGAATTTGATAAGATTATGATGATCAATGCTTAGACAAGAATCACTGAATCTTTAAGTAAGAAATGAGATCAATATCCCTTGAATTTATTGGATAAGCCTTTTAGCACTTTGAGATCAGGTCAACTTTTCATTAGAGTTCATTGTGATGCTGTCACTGTTTTACCTGGGAAAGACTGAACCTATATAGTACTTTCCATCTGCATTATATACATTTCCTTTTATTTGACATTGAGAGCTACAAAACCCAACATTTTCTTCTTTGTTTCAGCTCCTAGGAAGCTCAAGTATTATTGTCTTCAGCAAGAGTTTTATGAAATAGTTTTCTTTTTCATCCTTTTATTATTAACTTATCTTTACTCTGGACTAATGGTTCAATTTTATTATACTGTACATGCATTTCAATCCATGTTGAATCTCTTTTGGAAATACATGTGCTTTACTTTCATGAATGCAACGAAGCTGTGATCACTCTGGATAATAATTATAACCATTCTTTGCTGTGATGGTTTGTAGTTCTACCCATAGACTGCATAATAATTTTCTTGAAAGCAACAGTCACAGCATGAAGGCCACCTTAATCTTTTATTGCTATGTTCAAGATGACTGCTTGCTATTTTTCAGAGAGGGCATTTCCTTTTTTCTAAGTAAAATATCTACATCTAGAATGTTTTTAAATAAAATGGTTTTCAGTTTGCTGCTCTTAGCAGATTTTTTCAATTGCTATATTTGAGTAATTTTGCTCCAGTCTATTACAAGCTCATGGTCTATTGCATGGTCTGTTGCAGTGGGTTACATGTGGTTCTTGAGGATTCCACGTGAAGCACTTTTAGCCAGTTCAAAGTAAAGAAAAACATTATTTAATATATTGTATTGCCACAGTGATTGAAAGTAATAATCTGTTAAAGAAACTAAAATTTATTGAGGTGGTAGCTATTATGACAGTATTGGATCCTAGCTTTTTAAAAAACAGGTATGGAACATTAAATTTAATATCTGTGGTAGAAAATTAGTTGTGTTGTCATATGTGATTAAAACAGTTTTCCCAATGATTGTTTCCATTAATGCAATTGATAATTTATATCTACTTGATTGCAAGGGTATGCTGACATACTCATAACTGAATATTAAGACCAATCATATGACTTCAGGAGTGAGTTGAATTTAACATGATTTTCCTTTTGTTTTTAGTCTTTGGTTAGACTTACTCTCATAACAGAAAATCAAGGCAAGTGCTCATGTGCTGGTTATACTAAATGGCCTGTGTAACCTGAGCCAGTGCTGGGACTATTTGCCTCTCACCATTCTTCATATTCTTTTCTGTATCATGGAGGGACGGACTCCTACAGGCTGAATTTCCCAGGCTCCCATGTCAACAGATTCAGCTAATGGGACACACTTGGAGGAATTCAAAGTGTAGGAAGGAGGAAGAAGCTGGAGTATTCCCCTACCTCCTCTCTGGGCAGTGTATCTGCCACTGGCTAAATCTCCTCTGTGTGGTCCCCTCTTCTGCTAGCATTCTTGACTACTGGGCTCTGGGGGTTTACCTCCTTCTGGACCCCTAAGCCACCGTGTTGCAAGGACTTCTTGGTGTCACTCAGCTCTGGGCTGCCTCGCTGTCTCTTGCTTGCTTTCTCAGCCTTTTCCATTTCTACCTGTGTAACCAATTTCTTGCATTAAGTGTTCTCCATTATAAAAACCTGAAATGGTTTCTATTTTCCTGGTAAAGCTTGACTGAATTATAAGATTTAGCATAAAATATGTTTAGCATGGAAATTTTCTGTGTGTATCAGTGTTATTGTAAGTTTTTTTAACATATTTTCAAAATCAGCTTAAATTTATTTACGATTTGCATCTTGTATACTGAGTGCCAGATTCTATGACTCCTATGTTTTTGAGTAATACTCTATTATATTAGAAACACAAAGAAGCATGTAAAGAAGAAAGTAACAAGAGGAAGAGGGAAAGGGAAAAAAAGTAAAAGGAATCGAAGGGTACAATGTTTCTAAAAAATTATTTACAGAATTTGATCAGCTTTTAAAGTGTCTCCTCCTTCCCAAAATGTTTTTATAAAGAATATTAATTCTATTATATTTTAGTGTTACATTTGGAAAAAGGTACCACTATCCATGAACTTAGGGAAACATGAAAATGAAACAAGAAAATGTTTCATGAAAATGAAGCAGCTTTAAATTTTTTTTAATGTTTATTCATTTTTGAGAGAGAGCGTGAGTGGGGGCGGGGCATAGAGAGAGGGAGACAGAATCCGAAGCAGGCTCCAGGCTCTGAGCTGTCAGCACAGAGCCTGCTGGGTGGCTCGAACTCACAAACCGTGAGATCATGACCTGAACTGAAGTCAGACGCTTGACCAACTGAGCCACACAGGCACCCCTAAATAGCTTTTTAAAAATAGCATTGCTTCAGAGAATTTAATTTGCTGATGAGCCTTGTGAATTTCTAGGTGACTAATCTATTTTATTACCTCATCTTATAGATATCATTGATTTCAAGATTCATTTATTTATTTATTTATTTATTCAACAAATATTTGTTGACCTCAAGAAGCATGTATTAGACACTATTACAAGGATTGGAGATACAAGAGTAAAATGAGCAGAAAAAAATATCTGCCTAATTTGTAGTAGGAAGAGATAGGCAACAAATAAATAAGTAACAGTAAGATAGTGAAGTGCTATGAAAAATAGTAAAGCAGGGAATACGGCTAGGGAGTGCTGAGGCAAAGGTGAAGAATTGCACTTTTAAACAGTATGGTTAAGGAATACTCCATAGAGCAAAAGGGGCAAGTCTTGTGCCTGTCAGACACTCCAGTGTTCCACATGGATATTACTTACAGCAACTGATAAGCCTCTGAGCAGAGCATGGCTGGGAGTCTTGAGGAACATAGAGAATGATAGTATTCAGGAGGCCAGTACATTTTAAGACATCATCAATTTAAAAACAGCTTTGGGAGAAGAGATTTAAAAGAAAAACAGAAAGAAAAAAATTCTGTTCCATTCAATGTACACATAGTTTTTTAAAAACTAAATGACTATAGCATACATTTATCACTGCATGCCTCATTTTTTTGTTGGTTTGAGGCTAAGATTTTTTTCACACACAGCATCTGAAGTTTGTTCTGAAACACTTCTGGTCTCTAGTTAATGTATAACATCATGATGACATGCTGTTCTTCATTATTTTAACTTGTATTTTTGTACCATCCGTAGAACTAACAATATAATCCAGGCTTACACTAAAGAATTCTTGGATTTGGTTCTGCATTTTTTATTTCAGTACACTTTTGCTTTCATTCTCCTCCTTAATTTAATTACATATTGCTGGAAGTTAAATAGCTTCTCTTCAAAGGCAGCTAGTACCTTTTGATATCTAACCTTACAGATACCCTTCAGAACTTGTGAATCAGTCACACCAATTCTTCCTAGCTTTGAAATGTCTATGATCAGTTCTGAGATGTTTGGTTACATTTGCCCAACATTCAATGACAGCTACTTCCTAACCTATTCCTCTATCTGCAAGCTAAAGAATTTCTTTTGATATTGATTGGGAAGTTCCTTCCTTGTAGAGAAACTTGAAAATTTGAATAAAAAATATTTGATCTCTGAACCCATTTTGCATCGAAGCATCACAGGAGACCAGTGTTTTGTGGAACAAGTGAAAGAAACATCTCCACGCCATTATCACCACTTGTTCCTTGTCATTTTGATAATAGCCAGCCTGACAAGTGTAGGATAATACCTCATTGTAGTTTTGATTGCCTTGATGATTAGTGATGTTGAGCATCCTTTCATGTGCCTGTTGACCATCTGTATATCTTCTTTGGAAAAAAAGCCTATTTAGGTGTTCTGCCCATTTCTCAATCAGATTGGTTGTTGTTATTGTTGTTGTTGCTTAGTTGTATGGATTCTTTATATATTTTGGATGTTAACCAACCCCTTATTGCCCTATTGCGACCCCTCATTGCCCTATTGGGTATATAATTTGCAAATATCTGCTCCTGTTCAGTAGGTTGACTTTATGTTTTGCTGATTGTTTCCTTCACTTCCCATATGTTTATTTTTGCTTTTGTTTCCCTTGCCTTTAGAGACAGATTCAAGAAAATGCCAGTCAGATCAATGTCAAGGAGGTTCCCACAAATGTTTTCTTCTATGAGTTTTATGGTTTCAGGTGTTATATTCAAGTCTTAAATCTATTTTTAGTTAATTTTTGTATATGGTGTAAGACAGTGGTCCAATTTCATTCTTTTGTATGTAACTGTGTAGTTTTTCCAACACCAATTATTGAAGGTACTCTCCTTTCCCCATTGTATATTCTCATCTCCTTTGTCATAAATTAGTTGACCATACATGTGTGCTTTTATTTCTGGACTTTCTAATCTGTTCCATTGATCTATATGTATATTTTTTTATAATAGCATACTGTTTTGATTGCTATGGCTTTGTAGTATACAGTTGACTCATGAACACTGTGAGTGTTAGGGGTTCTGACCTCCTGTGCAGTAGAAACTCCATGTATAACTTTTGACCCCTTTAAAATTTTCCTGTTAGCCTACTGTTGACCAGAACACTTACCTGTTCAAAGATCAACAATAGTTTGAAATCAGGGAGTGTGATGTTTATAGCTTTGTTCTTTCTCAGGATTATTTTGGCTATTTGGGGTATTTTGTGTTTCCATACAAATTTTAGTATAATTTGCTCTATTTTTATGAAAAATGCTGTTGGAATGTTGATAGGAATTGCACTGAATCTGTAGATTGCTTTGGGTTTTTTGGACATTTTAACAGTATTGATTCTTTCAATCCATGAGCATGTTGTATCTTTCCATTTATTTGTGTCATCATTAATTTCTTTTGTCAGTGCCTTATAGGTTTTAGTGTGTAGCTCTTTCACATCCTGGCTTAAGGTTATTTCTAGATATTTTATTCTTTTTGATGAAATTGTAATTGGGATTGTTTTCTTGATTTCTCTTTCTGATAGTTTGTTATTAATGTATACAAATGAAGATTTTTCTAATAAAAATAAAATAAAACAGACTTTTATATTAATTTTGTATGCTATAACTTCAGCTATAACTGAATTTGTATACTAGTTCTAAAAGGTTTTTGGTGGAGTCTTAAAGTGTTTTCCATATGCAGTATGTTATCCAAATAGTTTTACTTCTTCCTTTCTAATTTGTATGCCTTTTGTCCTTTTTCTTGCCTAATTGCTGTGGCTACCACTTCCAATACTATGTTGAATAAAAGTCTTGCTCTTAATCAGCTTTTCACCTTTGAGTATAATATTGGGTTTGTCATATGTGGTCTTTATTATGTTCAGGTATGTTCCCTCTGCACCCACTTTATTGAGAGTTTTTATTATATGGATGTTGAATTTTGTCAGATACTTTTTCTGTACTATTGAAATGATTATATGATTTTAATTTTCCATTTTGTTAATGTGGTGTGTCATGTTGAGTGATTTGTGGATATTAGACCATTCTTGCATCCCTGAAATAAATCCCACTTGATCATGGTGTATGATCCTTTTAACATTTGGTTGAATTCAGTTTGCTAATATTTTGTTGAAGATTTTTCCATCTATGTTTATCAGAAATAGTAGCTTGTAATTTTCTCTTTTTGTACCATCCTTGTCTGGTTTTAAAACTAGGGTAATGCTGGACTCTTAGAATAAGTTTGGAAGCTTTCCCTCCTCTTCAGTTTTTTGGAATAGTTTGGGAAGAATAGGTATTAAATCTTCTTTAAATATTTGGTAGAATTTATTCGTGAAGCCTACTGGTCCTGGGCTTTTGTTTGTTGGGAGTTTTTTTGATTACTGATTCAATGTCCTTATTAATAATAGGACTATTCATATTTTCTATGTCTTCATGATTTGATCTTAGAAGATTGTAAATTTCTGGGAATTTATCAATTTCTTCTAGATTGTTCAATTTGTTGGTGTATAATTGTTCATAGTAGTCTCTTATGATCATTTGTATTTCTGTGGTATCAGTTGTAACTTCTCTCTCATTTCTGATTTTATTTGAGTCCTCTCTTTCTTCTCATTAAAAAAATAATTAATGTTTATTTTTGAGAAGGAGAGAGAGAGAGAGAGAGAGAGAGAGAGAATGAGAATGTGAGCAGGGGAGGGGCAGAGAGAGAGGGAGACAGAATCTGACTCAGGCTCCAGGTTCTGAGATGTCAGTACAGAGCCTAAAGCAGGGCTTGACTCACGAATCATGAGATCAAGACCTGAGCTGAAGTCAGACACTTAACCAACTGAGCCACCCAGGCACCCCTCTCTCTATTTTTCTTGATGAGTCTAGATAAAGTTTTGTCAATTTTTTTTGTTTTTTCAAAGAACTAGCTCTTAGTTTTATTTTTTCTATTGTCTTTCTTTCCTCCTTTTTTTCTTTGGCTTTTAAGTTTTTATTTTAATTCCAGTTACTTAACATACAGTGTTATATTAGATTCAGGCGTACAATATAGTGACTCAATAATTCCATGCATCACACAGTGCTCATCACAAGTATATTCCTTAATCCCCATCACTTATTCCACCCATCCCCCCACCCACCTCCCCACTGGTAATCATCAGTTTGTTCTCTGTCATTAAGAGTCTGTTTCTTAGCAGTGTGGAGGTTCCTCAGAAAATTAAAAATAGACCTACCCTATGACCCAGCAATAGCACTGCTAGGAATTTATCCAAGGGATACAGGAGTACTGATGCATAGGGGCACCTGTACCCCAATGTTTATAGCGGCACTCTCAACAATAGCCAAATTATGGAAAGAGCCTAAATGTCCATCAACTGATGAATGGATAAAGAAATTGTGGTTTATATACACAATGGAATACTACGTGGCAATGAGAAAAAATGAAATATGGCCTTTTGTAGCAACATGGATGGAACTGGAGAGTGTGATGCTAAGTGAAATAAGCCATACAGAGAAAGACAGATACCATATGGTTTCACTCTTATGTGGATCCTGAGAAACATAACAGAAACCCATGGGGGAGGGGAAGAAAAAAAAAAAAAAAGAGGTTAGAGTGGGAGAGAGCCAAAGCATAAGAGACTGTTAAAAACTGAGAACAAATTGAGGGTTGATGGGGGGTGGGAGGGAGGGCAGGGTGGGTGATGGGTATTGAGGAGGGCACCTTTTGGGATGAGCACTGGGTGTTGTATGGAAACCAATTTGACAGTAAATTTCATATATTAAAAAATAAAAAAAAAAAATAAAAAAAAAATAAAAAAAAAAAAGAGTCTGTTTCTTGATTTGTCTTGCTCTCTCCTTCCCCCCACCCCCACTTTGCTCCTTTGTCTTGTTTCTTAAATTCCACATGTGAGTGAAATCATATGGTATTTGTCTTTCTCTGACTGCCTTATTTTGGTCAGCATTGTACTCTCTAACTCCATCCATGTCATTACAATGGCAAGATTTCATTCCTTTTAGTGGCCAAATAATATTTCAATGTGTGTGTGTGTGTGTGTGTGTGTGTGTGTGTGCGTGTTCCATATTTATCCATTCATCAATCCAAAGACAGTTAGGCTGCTTCCATACCTAAGTTTTGGTACAAAATAGAATGTAAATTCTTCAAAGAAATATTTTTGTTGTGTGTGTGATTAAATGCTATTCAGTCACAGTAGATCCATTAACCAAATTTTTTTTGAGGTGTTACTAATTTTTTTCAGTTTTGGGAGTGGGAGTGAAGAGATTCATTTAAGTGTCACCTGTCCAGGGTCTTGGAAACTGGATGATTTCATACACCTACGCTAGAAAACTCTCAGTCTTCATGGCAAAGATGCTCATCTAAGCAACCTGCCATCATTATTACTTGAAAACTGTTTCTTAAGGGGTGTTTTCCCTATAACTAAGAATGTTTTGAATACAGAGCTGAAGAATATACTGAGCTGGTTTTGTACATCATCCTTTGGTGAGAGCACATTATCAGAATTATCAAAATTACAGAAACCATTATTAAATATGTTTTCTTGTTTTGAAGCACTAACGGGTAGTTGCAGATTTAAAAAACTATTGAGTGAAATTTTATTTCAAAATAATAATGAAATGAATTTACACATTTCCAAATCTATTCTCTTTCTGGACCCAGCTAACAAGTATGCCTTCTCATTCTTTCTCTGATCATTATAGTATTACTGAATATCCTAGAGAAAAAAATTATCTGGTTAATTTATAGTGAATTAGTTTAACATTTCTTTTATTACCTCAAATTGATAATTACTTAACTCTACATTTCCTTTTTGTGACCTTTTTATACAATTTGATTGCAAACACCTTGAGTACAGATATATATTATTTTGTACTGTTTTGTCTTACCTAAATTTTTTTTCAGATTATCTGTTTTAAAACTTGTGTGGCTCTTCACTATTAAATATTGTTTTCAAACTTTTTCACCAATGTGTTTCTGGTGAAAAAGGAAGAAAAATGTTATTTCTGAGGATTTGAGGCCCTAAACAGAAGCAGGGGCAAAGAACTTGAAATTTATTTCAAAGAGTTTATAGTCTTATTCTGACCTAAAAATTTGTATAAATTTTGTGTTTTGCTTCATAATATATCCTTTTGTGTTGTTTTGTTTCCAGAAAAAAAGTAAAATGAATGTTCTAGGAGATAAGATATGTTTGAGCCATTGCTTAACTTTCCTTATGGTCATGCTACAGAAACCAGTCTAAGTTTTGTTTCTTTTGTTTTGTTTTTTTTTTTAATTTTTTTTTCAACGTTTTTTATTTATTTTTGGGACAGAGAGAGACAGAGCATGAACGGGGGAGGGGCAGAGAGAGAGGGAGACACAGAATCGGAAACAGGCTCCAGGCTCCGAGCCATCAGCCCAGAGCCTGACGCGGGGCTCGAACTCACAGACCGCGAGATCGTGACCTGGCTGAAGTCGGACGCTTAACCGACTGCGCCACCCAGGCGCCCCTTGTTTCTTTTGTTTTTTACATTTTATTTATTTGCTTATTTATTTATTTTTTAAAGTTTATTTAAACTCACATGTGCACAAGCAGAGGAGGGGCAGAGAGAGGGAGAGAGACAGAGAGAGAGAGAGACAGAGACAGAGACAGAGACAGAGACAGAGACTGCCAAGCAGGCTCTGCACAGGCAGCACGGAGCCTAATGCAGGGCTTGAAATCATGAACCCTGAGATCATGACCTGAGCCAAAACCAAGAGTCAGATGCTTAACTGACTGAGCCACCCATTTTAGAATGCACAGGAAGCAGACGGAGATTAGACTCTTTTTCCTGGGGATTCCAGGCCCCCTATAGTCTTACCTCAGCCGACAGAATTCCTACCTTTACCCTTTGGAAATTACCTTTGGCTATAGCCAACTGCATTAATTTCCTAAGGCTTCTGTAACAAAGTACCACAAACAAAGTGGCTTAGAACAACAGAAATTATTGTCTTATAGTTCTGGAGGCTAGAATTCCAAAATCAAGCAGGTAACAGGGTCATGATCACTTTAAAACCCATGGGAGAAACTCTGACTTGCTTTTCCAGCTTCTGGTAGCCCAAGACATTCCTTAGGTGTGGAAACATAACTTCAATCTCAATCTCTTTTTCCATCTTCACATTATCTTCCCTTAATGTGTGTTCATTGCTATGTCTAAATTTCCCCTTTTAAAAGGACACCAGTCATATTGGATTAGAGACCCACTCTAATGGCCTTATTTTAACCTGATATCCTGTAAAGACTATTTTCAAATAGGGTTACAATCTGAGCTTTTGGGGGCTAGGATTTCAACATATCAACTTGAGGGGCACAATTGAATCCACCAACAAAACCACACTCTTTTCCCAGCATATCCTATGTATTTTTCTCTCCAGGTAGAGTTGCTAAATGTAACAGATAGAAATGCAAGGAACCTCAGTTAAATTTGAATTGTAGATAAACAACAAATAATTTTTGGTATAGGTATGTCCTAAATAGTGTGTGATGCATTCTTATATTGATTTTTTTATTTGAAATCTCAATTTATCTAAGCATTCTGGATTTATCTGGTAATACTATGTCCATGTCTTTACCTTCCTTAGTTTCATTAATCTATCTTTCAGAATGTTCAGTCTGATTTTTTCTTCAAGATTTGGCTCAAGTGCCACCAACTTTAAGAAGGTTTTCCTGTTCTCTCCATCTGGAAGTAATTACTTTCTCTTCTTAACTTTGGTAGAACTTTAATCTATACTTCACCTGTGATATTTACCAAATTCTACCTTGTGTTAAAATTGTTGACATATGTATCTTTTCTACCTTACTGTATAGAAATTATTTGGGGGCCAAAGATTTTTCTGATTCAGTTTTCTATCTTATTTAGCATCTAGCTCATCTCCTTGGGATGGTAGGCATTCAGAAAAAAATACTTGCTCCTATTTGATTTGGCTTACTTAAATAAAACAACAGAGCTACTGAATAACCAAGAGAGATAGATGAAACAATTCCTACCCAATAGTCAAACTCTGATTCTTTAACTAAATGCTCCCTGTTTTCTCAAATGCTGCCTCCTCAGCAAACCACAGGTTTGACCTACACTGAAACTTCATCATCAGGCATAGACTCCCCATTTCCCTGATTTATTATAAAGGATTAAAGTGTTCACTGGTATTTACTTTTGATGATTTATGCCTAGATTATATTTACAGTCAGTGTGGAAGAAATATTGAAGGGTGTATTCATACCAACATTTTTCAGAAACAGCCTGGCTGAGTGTGGATTGGCAGCACATAATAGAAAGAGGTAGGAGAACCAGACTCATTTTCAATAGCAGTAATCCTGCTGTGTACTAATAATTGCAGGATAGAGATGTTCTTTATTCATTCTTCCACTTATTCAGCCAACCAATGGGTCATTATTCATTGAGTCCATTAAAAAACATGTTTATGTGGGCGAGAACTGGGCAAGGCCTTCAAGGCCTTTCTTACTAGTAATTTTACAATTAAAATCCAGTGGAATTCTTTGTATTATTCATGCTAAGGGATAGAATACATACTTTCTTTAAATTATAATTTAAGATCTTACTATTTTAAAAAATGCTATTTTCCCTGAACTAGTAAAGTGTGGTTTGGGAAACTGGTTTGATTAATACTAATAGTCCACACTTGATAAAAAAAAAACAACAAAACAAAACAAAAAAAACACGTCTTTTTGTTGACAAATAAGGTTGGAAAATACCAGGTTAAAGAGGCTTCTTTGTTGTAGTGCTTCTTAGATATTTTACTATATCAATGTGTTTATGTAATAACAGGTCTAATCTTTGTGTGCTTTACTCATCAGTGGCTCCTGGTTGGCTCAGTTGGTTGAGCATCTGACTTTTGGTTTCAGCATCTGACTCTTGGTTTCAGCTCAGGTCATGATCTGACCAGTTCATGGTTTCAAGCCCTGGGTTGGGCTCTGGGCTGACAGTGCAGAGCCTGCTTGAGATTCTCTGTCTCCCTGTCTCTCTGTTTCTCCCCTATTCACATGTGTGCTCTTTCAAAGTAAATAAGCATTTAAAAAAACACCTTTTTTAGGGGCACCTGGGTGGCTCTGTTGGTTAAGCATCCAGCTTTTGATTTAGGCTCAGGTTATGTTCTCACAAGTTTGTGGGATAGAACCTCGCATCAGGTTCTGCGCTGACAGCATGGATCCTGCTTGGGATTCTCTCTTTTGCTCTCTCTTTACCCCTTCCTTGCTTGTGCTCTCTCTCTCTCTCTCTCTCTCTCTCTCTCTCTCTCTCTCAAAATAAATAAATAAACATGAAAAAAATTAAAGTTTAAAAAAATTATATCTTATCATAGGTTATCATTGTACAAAAATTCTATTTGAGAACTAAAGCTTGATCTTTATATGTAAATCTATATAGTAATTTATGTGATCAGTTTCTTGCTTTGTAATTAGTACTTTCTAAATGTCAACTTAGCAATATCTTTTTGTTTTCTCTCTCTCTTAAAATGGTGATATGCAAGATATGCGCATTAATGGGTTAACTGTGTATAGCAGAGTTCAGCCAGGAAAGCAGAAGTTCTATGAGCATCATGGAATAAGGAATTTATTGTAGGACACTGGCACCCACAGTGGTAGAGGAGTCACTGGGAAATGAAGGTCTGTAATGAGTTAGAGGATCAGAGAAAAGTCACTAGCAGTCCTTCTAAACCCAAGGACAGCAGCTGCTAGAGTGGGACTACAAGGAAGAGTTGACAGGTTTGTGGAAGACTGTTATTTATGGTCTGGGGTCAGGGTTGGTCAGCAGGATTAGCCAGTGGAAAGGGGAGTTGGAGAGAAAGCAATAGCGAGTGAGGACAAGTTGCGATCTGCTCTCCCCGTGGATCTCCTTTCTATACATCAAATCATGGTGACTTTCAAAATTTAATGCTTCTTTGCTTCTGCCTTCCAAATCTCTGTGCACCTCTGTTTTTGCCAACTCAGATTAGAAAATAACAGAGGAGCGGATGGTGGGAAATGTAGTTCCAGCATAGGCAAATTGACAGAATAAAGCTTCCACTATGGGATTTGGGATCTATTTCTGAGTTCCTGTCAAAAAAGTGTTATTTGTGTCTTATGTCATAGTTCTAGTACTAGCTCTGCCATTAGTACTTTGTGATCTTGGGCAAGTGACTTAACACTTTTAGCTCCAATTTCTGTATTTGCTAAATGGGGTGGGAGGGCACATAGGCTCTCTCTCAGTTTTAAGATTTGAAGAGAATTATGGGAATCCTCAGCTCACCCCATGCATACAATACATTAAATTATATTTTGTAGAAGCATAATAAAGACTATATACTCATATTATAGGAGTGTGATGAAAACTAGATATAAGTCTGGAAACATTCGTTAGCTCCTGCAAGACCAAAATAAGAAGTGAGGAGACATCATATTCTGTAAGCCTGAGGGCAAGCTTAAGGAAGAAAAAACACAAAACAAAACACTATTCCATTTCAGTCCAGACTAGCACTTTTTAGTTTTTTTTAAACATTTACTTCCCAATGTCATTTCTCCCTCAAATTATTATATATTGCATTTTTTAAAGAAGTTCTAAATAATTGGTTTTTCTTGGTTTGCAATTTCTTTAGTGTGTTATAAGAGATAAAACTTGCTTCATTGGTAAATTTAATTTCCATGTGAATTTAAACGTTTAACAGAGGAAATGGTTTTGACAATACAAAAAAGAGATAGCCTTCTCTGTAATTAAAGAGCTTGTATATATAATTTAATTACTTTTGTCAACATTTATGAAGCACCTACTATGTGTCAGTCAGTCTACTAACACTGATAATACAGTCATTCAAAGAAACACAAGCAACAGGCTAGCTTAATGCACAAACATCCATACAGACACTTTCAGTAGGAGGAACTGGATTCTACGATGGACATAGTTACACAATCTTATGAAAGCACAGACAAAAGGCAGGAAAGGCATCTTTGAAGTGGTGGTATCAGACAAAGTCAATTTTGTTTCCTCTTAGTTTTGTTTGTTATTACTTAATGAAAGAGTTCATCTGATGAACATGAGAAAATATGAAAGGGAGATTTGATCACAGGAACATTACATGGGAAGAGACTGGGAAGACATGGATCATTGTAACAATGCATGCCAGATATTGGACTGTGTACCTTATTTAATCCCAGCAAAAATCCCATGGAGTAGAATGACTATTAAAGATATTTTGTGAATGTCAAATATGTAGGAGGAGGAGACAAGAATCCAGGCTGGAGTGGTAGGGAGAGCCTGGTTCAGATAGTGAATAAGCTAGGGCTTGTTTTCTGATGGAGGAGTTATACAAAAAAATGGGTAGCATAACTTTGACTAACACATAGATTTGTGTTTTTCAACTTCCTAGAAGATATTTGGAAGGTAAATTTGAAATGAGTAGGAGTTGTAAGGGTGGGAAACTATTGAATTTAGGCCTATCTTAGGAGAGTGATGGAAGAAATGGAGGAGAACGAATGAATTTTAAAAATATTTTGAGAACATATTGCTGTACAGTATGATTAAAAACATTGAGCTATGGGGAAATCAACATAGTCATCCTCCTCACTATTAAAGGAATTATGGATGTGCATACCTTATTACCTATAAATTATAACTAAAACCTTATTGAAGTTTCACTCTTTTTTTTTTTTTTTGAGTTTGGTTGCTTAACCTATGTGCTGTCAAACTTCAGAGTAGTTCGACAGACAGTTTGTGTTGCTGACAATCTAAGTAACCAATATTATATATATTTTTTGTCGCCTTCTTCATTACTAAAAGAATGAGGCAGCAGTACCCACAGCTAAAAACAAAACATTTCATTTCCCAGTGCTTCTTGTAGTTACAGGTGGCCATGTGACATAAATCTGTCTAATGAGATGTAAGTGGGAGCCTATTGGGATTTGGGGGAAGATTTTGTTATCTTGATAAATCTACCCCATTGTTTTCCTGCCTAAAATCCACCTGCCATGGTGAGACAGGCAGAAGCCATTTTGTGATGGCACACCAAGAATGGTAAAGTAGGGAGACCAAAAGATGCCATTTGCTTGAACACCTGAATCAGCACTGAATTGCCAAGCTCAGTCCTCTTGCTATCTAAGAAAATAAGTCCCTTTCCTGGTTAAAACATTTAATTATGTTTTTATTACATATAATTCAATGCATCCTGATTTCTTGTTATGATTGTATCACCTTCCCCAAAAAATAACCTTAAAAGAAACAGATTCAGGAGGAGATTGGTGATATGTTATCTCTTAAGTTTATCCAGTCAACTCATTTTAACATTCTGCAAGCAATGGAATATTTTTTGGGTGAAAGAGTAGCATTCTATAAAAAATGCAAACATTTGGGTTTTTCATTAGGTGAAATCTTTCAGCATCTTTTTTCATTAGCAGTATTATAAGAAAATATGAAAAGCTTTTGGCTCCCTTTGTGAATTTATGTTTAACAGGGAGAAGAAAAGAGTTGTAGAAGGAGTCTTAAAAAAATGGCTAAAACATCCACTGGACAAGACTGAATTCTACTACCTAGTCGGACTGTTGTCAAGAGATGTGCCAAAAGGTAACATAGGGAATAAGATCAAAAAGCTAGCCTGTTTTTTTCTTGAGCTGGAGAGAATACCCTTTAAGCAAATAGTTGACAAGCAATTATCTCACATATTTTTTTTAAAGACCTTGAGGCGTGGACCTTTCTTGGATATCATTTTCTTTTTTTAAATTCAGTTTTATTTTAGCAGCATTTTTAAGCATACCCCAAAGGTCACAAACAAAGAAACAAAAAACATCACCAATGGCTTAGGCCCAAAGTAGAACCCACTTTTTGTCGTAGATTAAAATAGGCTATTCCTCAGCAGTAAAAGTATGTGTAAAACTGCTAAAGAAAACTCAATCCGAACAAACTTATGAGGTCTGAACTAAAAAAAAGTTCCTCAAAAGATACTGGTAAATGGTATATTTTCAACAAGCAATGTGAGAATAATTGGACATTACATGCAAACAAGTGAATCCACACATCGGTTTTATATCTTTCACAAAAGTCAACTCAAAAGGGATTATCAACATAAATGTGAAATACAAAACTATAAAAATTCAGGAAGATAACAGAGAAAAAAAGTTAGGTGACCTGGGATGTGATGGTGAATTTTTAACTATAACACCAAAAGCATGATCCGTGAAAGAAAATATTGATAAGTTGGACTTTATAATATTAAAGCTTCTGCTCTGCAAAAGACACTGTGAAGAAAAGGAAAAGATAAGCCACAGGCTGAGAGAACATATTTGTGAGACATATAATAGAGAACTCATATACAAAATATACAAAGAACTTTATTTATTTATTTATTTATTTATTTATTTTAACGTTTATTTATTTTTGAGACAGAGAGAGACAGAGCATGAACAGGGGAGGGTCAGAGAGAGGGAGACACAGAATCTGAAACAGGCTCCAGGCTCTGAGCTGTCAGCACAGAGCCCGATGCAGGGCTTGAACTCACGGACTGCGAGATCATGACCTGAGCCCAAGTCGGCCGCTTAACCGACTGGGCCACCCAGGCGCACCTACAAAGAACTTTTAAACTCAACACTAAGAAAATGAATATCCTAATAAGAAATGGGTAAAAAATATGAAACACTGCTTCACCAGATATGTATCTACAAATGGCAAATAAACATATTAAAATATATTCAGTATGTTCCGTAAGGGGATTACAGATTAATACAATGGGATATCAATACTACTTATTAGAATGGCTAAAGTCCAAATAATTCACCATAGCATATGCTGCAAAGGATGTGGAACATTAGGAACTCCTAATCATTGGTGTTGGGAATGCAAAATGATACATCCATATTGGAAGAGTGTTTGGTAGTAAACACAGTCTTACCATATGATCCAGCAATTGTGTTCCTAGGTATTTACCCACTTGATCTGAAAACACGTCCACACAAAAATGGGTACATAAATGTTTCTAACAGCTTTACTCATAATGTCTCAAACTGGAATCAACCAAGATGTTCATCAATAAGTAAATGGAAAAACAAGCTGTGGCACATACATACAATGGAATAATATTCAATAATAAAAAGAAATGAGTTATCAAGCCATGGAAAGATATAAGGGAAGCTTAAATGCATATTGCTAACTGAAAGAAGCTAAACTAAAGGTCTACATCCTGCTTGATTCCAATTATATGCCATTTTGCAAAAAGCAAAACTATAAAAACAGTAAAAAAGACGTGGTTGGCAGGGATTCAGAGAAGTGAGGTAAATGGATGACTACATAGAGCACAAGGGATTTTGGGGGCTGTGAAACTATTGTGTATACTACAATGTTGGATACGTGACATTATGCATTTATCAACACCCATAGAACTGTATGACACAGAGAATAAAACTTAATGTAAACTAGGGACTTTAGTTGATAATAGTGTATCAATATTGGCTCATTAATTACAACATATCTCACACACTAATGCAAAATATTAATAATAAGGGAGATTGTATATGGGGGAGGAGGGTATATGGGAACTCCATTACCTATTCATTTTTATGTTAATCTGAAACTGTTATATAAAAAAGGAGTTTATTAATTTTAAAATATTAATTTTAAATGTTAGAACACCAATTTAGTGTATGTAGCACCAGAAATTGTTAACCGGTCATTCTAAAAGGGAAGAAACCAACAATGACCACCTTAAAGCCATGTTCCTTCATTATATTTACAAGTATTCACAACTGTTCTTTTTTTTTAAGTTTATTTATTTTGAGAGAGAAACAGAGAGAGAACAAGAGGAGCAGGGGCAGAGAGAGAGGGAGGCAGAGAATCCGAAGCAGGCTGTGTGAGGCTTGAACTCACAGACTGTGAGATCATGACCTGAGCCAAAATCAAGAGTCAGACGCTTAACTGACTGAGCCACCCAGGTGTCCCCACAGCAGATCTTGAGAAGAAAAGCATATTAGTCTAATGTGTACAAATAAAGACACCAAATCTTAAATGTTCTACAAGTTGCCTAAGAACACACCAATAAGAACTGCTGGAGCTAGGTTCCTTCTGATGGCAAATTCCAAAGCTGGCTATACCTACCATAGTTATGTACTTGGATCTGGAATGAGCAGACCTTGCTTCACATCCAGCTCTGCCATTTTCCAGTTAGGTAACCCTAGGAAAATTACTTACCTCTGTAAAACTTAATCTCATTCTCAAAATAACTTAATAATAGTTCTACTTCATGGAACTATTATTGGGAATAAATAAAATTCTTAGCCTAAAACCTGTATCATAGTAGTCAATATACAGTTCTCTCCTCTAATCATCTTCTTCTTCACTATCATCATCATCTTCATCTTCATTATCATCATCTTCATCATCACTATCATCTGTACCAGTGGAAATAAGTAAATTAATGATCTGGGGGTGTCTGTGGAAGAAGTGCAAGTCCATGGAAGAGCCCAGTTACCAAAAGCAGTGAATGAGTTTTTACAAAGAAATGGTGCAAGACTAGGCATCATTGACACAAGTTTGGGATCATATTATTCTTCATCTTTCTTCTTTCATTCAGTATTTTTATGTAGATAAAGTCAGGGGGAAAAAACAAAAACAAAATGAACAAACAAACAAACAAAAAACACAGGGCTATTACTTTAAAGGGGGAAGTGAGTTATAAACAGACAGCTCTAGGCTAGATTTGGAGCCAAAAAGGCCCTTTTTCCTGCTTGAACCTAATGTTGTGGAGATGAGGCAAAGTTCATGTGAGAATATTATCATCTGGGATTTCAAAGCAGAAACTACTAGAAAATCCTCCCCATCTTGCCGCTTCCCCATATCATAAGTGTGACTGGTAGTTTGGAGTTCTCACAGTAATTACAAAATAGAATAAAATTTCCAAGACCTTTCAAATGCTTAAGAGAGAATTCCTAATATCTGAAGTGAAGTTTCTAGAGTAGTGCACCACTGAAACCCACTTTGATACATGGATGAAGGCTATACCACAATGCCTGGCAAATCGTAAGTGCACTATCATTATTGAATGGATGAATGAATGAATGAATGAATGAATGACTTTTCAATTCCCATCACAACAGCATTGCTTTTCCAGCTATGCCTCTAGAAACAACTGCTGTTTGATCACTTCTCTGCAAAGTCTGACAACTAGCCAAGTTTTGAAAGCATCATTGAATTACCACTTAATTACTCCATGTATGTGTGGTCTCAAAACACAGTCCCTAAGAGGACAGGCAGAAGGTTCGGGCTATCTTCTCTCTTTTCTAGACCAAAGAAAGGAGATTATTTTCTCTAACTTTCTATATTTTTTTAAATAAAAGTGGAGCCCAGGAAGGAAACAAAATTGAGCCAGGTGCTTTGTGTGGTGGGAACTCTGTTATGGACTGAATGTTTTTGTACTCCACCACCCCCCCCCCCACCCCCCCCGCCAAATTCATGTTGAAGCCCTAACCCTCCAATATGATAGTA
Source organism: Panthera uncia (assembly GCF_023721935.1). Lineage (NCBI taxonomy): Eukaryota > Metazoa > Chordata > Mammalia > Carnivora > Felidae > Panthera > Panthera uncia. The sequence goes on from NC_064810.1 coordinate 88,049,401, forward strand.
TTTGAAGATGGGTTCTTAGAGGTAGTTAAGTTTAGATGAGGTCATGACAGTGGGTCCCCAGAAACAGATTAGAGCTCTTATAAGAAGATGAAGGGAAATCAGAGCTAGCTCTCACTCCTCCTGTACACTTGTAAGGACACAGGAAGAATGTAGCCATCTGTAGGCCAGAAAGAGAACTCTCACCAGATCCTGACCATGCTGGCATCTTGATCTTGGACTTCCAGCCTCAAGACCTCTGAGAAAATAGATTTCTGTTGTGTAAGCTACCTGTCCACATTCTATGGTATTTTGTTATGGCAGCTGGGCAGATTAAGACAGACTTTCTATGAGTGCACAAATAAACTCACACTTACATGGTTAATTAATCTATGACAAAGGAGGCAAGAATATACCATGGGGGAAAAAGTCTCTTCAATAAATGGTGCTGTAAAACTATACAGATACATGGAAAAGAATGAAAGCAGACCACTTTCTTACACCATACACAAAATAAACGCACAATGGATTAAGACCTATATATAAGACCTGAAGCCATAAAACTTCTAGAAGAAAACACAGGCAGTAATTTCTCTGACATCAGCTGTAGAAACACTTTTCTAGATATGTCTTTCCTGGCAAGAGAAACAAAAACAAAATTAAACCATTGTGACTACACCAAACTACAAAGCTTTTTCACAGGAGAGGAAACCATCAACAAAATGAAAAGGCAGCCTACTGAATGGGAGGAGGTATTTGCAAATGATACATCCAACAGGGGCTAATATGTAAAATATATAAAATATTCATACAACTCAACAGTGGAAAAAACCCAAACAATCTGATTTAAAACATATGCAGAACATCTGAGTGAAAATTTTTTCAGAGAGGACATGCAAATGGCCAATGGACACATGAAAAGATGCTCAATATCACTGATCATCAGGGAAATGCAAATCAAAAACCACAATGAGATATCACCTCATACCAGTCAGAAGAGCTAGTATCAGAAAGGTAAGATATAACAAGTGTTGGTTGGAATGTGAGAACAAGGGAACCCTCCTGCACTGTTGGTGGGAAGGTAAATTGGTGCAGCCTCTGTGGAAAACAGTATGGAGGTGCCTCAAAAAGTAAAAAGTAGAAATACCATATAATCCAGTAATTCCACTTCTGGGCATTTACTTGAACAGAACAAAAACACTAATTCAAAAGGTATATGCTACTTTGTTTATTGTGGTATAAAAGCCAAATATGGAAGCAAACTAAGTGTCCATGAATGAATAAATGGATAAAGAAATTGTCATTTATATATACAAAGGAATATTACTCAGCAATAGAAAAAGAATGAAATCTTGCCATTCACAACAAGTGGATGGACCTGGAAGTATTTATGCTTAGTGAAATAAGTCAGATGGAGAAAGACATATAATTTCACTTGTATCTGGAATCTAAAATACAAAAAAACAAACAAAACCAGAAACAGACTCATAAATATGGAGAAAAAACTGATAGTTGTCAGAGAGGAGCGTGAGAGGGTAGAGTGAAATAGGTAAAGGGGATTAAGAAGTACAAACTTCCAGTTATAAAATAAATAAGTTACAGGAATAAAAAGTACATCATAGGGAATATAGTCAACAATACTTTAATAACTTTTTATGGTGACAGATGGTAACTATACTTATTGAGGTGTGCATTTCTCAAAGTATATAATTGTTGGGTCACTATGTTATACACCTGAAACTAATATGTTATTGTATGTCAACTGAACTTCAATTAAAAAATACTCTTTGGGTGTGGTGAGAGGCATGGTTGAATCAGGAGAAAGTGAAAGAAGAAAGAGCACCTGGATGGAGTATGTAGTTCTTGCTTTAATTAACAAGGCAAAGTATATGATATCATTATGGCCCAAACTAAGCTAAACAGGGCTGTACAAAGTAACCGAAGAAAGAGGTACTCAGGGGTCCTTGCTATCAGCCAGCTGTTTTGAGGCATCAAAGCTCTTTAGTTTCTTTTGAAATCAATATAAAATGATATAATTCAACTTAGATATAATGTATCATAATTTCATCAATCTTCAGACACGTTTATTTTAGTCATATTTTCTCACATCTGAAACTAGAATGTGTTTGACAATCAATAGCATCTTACAACAATCAGTACTATTTTCTCCTGTTTAATGGCTCATAAAATAATGATATATCTTACAATTGAGGCTCATAGATTCAATGAAATATGATGTGAAGAATGTAACTCAGTGCTTTTCATTAGCTCTTCATGTGATTATTTTTCCATTTGTTTATTAAATATGTATTTACTTAACCAACAGCTTTCTAGTTTCCATCTGTATTTGGTACAGAATTTAAAGGTGAATCAGGCCCCTGCCTGCAAAGGGTCACTGCTGAGCAAGGCAGACTTGCACACAAATAAAAATGCAAAGGGCTTGAAATAAAACAGTCACAGTGAGGATGAGAAAGATCAGATAGATATGGAAAACCAGTAAGGAGAGAGAAATGCGGAGGAGCTGATCAATGTGCTTTAGTAATGTTTGGGAAATGGTGTGAATTTCCAGGATAGAGGATACAAAGGAAGACAGGTTCTGATAGGAACCTAATAAGTTTTAAATGTCTTTCAAACATTCAGGAGTTGACGTGAAGGACTAGACCTCGGGAAAGAGCCCTAGGATAGTTATTTGTGAGTCATTGGTATGTGGTTAGCATGCTTATCAATTAAATTGCTCAGGATAAACGTGTGGAGTAAAAAAAGCCAAGGGTAGAGCTTTGGGGGTCCATCAGGACAGGAGTGATCAGAGAAGGAGGTAACCTGGAGAAAGCAGTCTCTAGGAAGCCACAGAGAAGAAGAGTTAGAGGAGCAGACTTTGCCACAAAATAATCAGTGGGATGGCTCTGCAGAGTCTATTAGATGTGGAAATTCAGATGACAGGTGACGTCATCATTAAAAGCATTCTCTGTGCTAATATTTAGTATTGTTTCCTTGGTTTTTATTAAGAAGTCATGGAATTTCCAATGACCACATGAGGTATATATTTTCATTTATTGCAAACTGCTGAGGAAATCTTTTTTTTGTTCTATATGTTACACAACGTGTCTTGCATAGGTTTTGTGAAATTGAATTCCTCCAGGAATTTCATTGCAAGCAAAGTTTCTGTCATCTGCGATACTATTACATTTCCTTTAATCAGACACTGAGAATATGTAATCCATTATTTCCCTTTTTCTCTTGGCTGCCAGGAAGGTCAGGGCTAAAAGAAATGCTCAATCATAGTGACCTTCTGGGCCCAGAGTCTGGACAGAATAATCTCTACCCCTTTTGCTATCTCTTTCTGGTCTCCTTTGCCTTTATCTGTTTATTAAAAGGAACTTCAAACATATTTTGAAAGGATGGGAAGTATAAATTATAAATAACTAAAAATAAATAAAAACATGACCATCATGCTGTATGTTAGAATTCATTTGATTTTTCTACTGAAATAAGGTCTAGGGCATGAGGTAGTAGTTAATATTAATGTGTAGAAATGAAGGCTTGCGTTGTTAGTCTCCCTGTGCGTGATCTGTGACAGAAGCTCTTTATTCAAACTATTTTAAGAGTTGAGCTCATGTCATTAATGATTCAGGTGCACTAATCAAATAATAAACCCCAAATCCACATTGATTTCAATCTGTATTCAGAACACTAGGGAAAATAATCAGTGTTTGCTGAAGGAATGAGGGAAAATGGAGAGGAAATAAACGTTATTTTTAAAACCCCTTTGGAATATATTAAATAGGGAGAAAAATTTGACAACTATTTTAAAGGTAGTTGACAACTTCTCTTAAGAATATCATATTTCTTATTAATGTGACAATTATGCCATAACATATTTAGAGATTTTAGTATAGAAAATAGTATGTTTCTTAATTATTTTAAGAATGTTGCTTAAATTTCTCTTATTGGTGATTAGCAAGAATTAGGAGTACCTTAATTTACAGAGCTCTTATGGAGTATGCCCTAGGTGGCTGTGATCTGTTTCCGGTGATACTATTAATGCCTTTAACAAAGAGCTGATAGGAGCAGAGGATGACCTAATAATGGTAAAAGTCATAGCTACAATTTTTAGGAAATTGCAAGACGCCAGGCAGTGTGTAAACAATCTTATATGCATTGTTTATATTAAGTCCTTACACCAGAATGATTATAACTATTTTTCAGATGAGGAAACTGAGGCCTAAAATGGTCATCCAATCTAAAGTGCCAGAGTTAAGATTTAAACCTACAATTTTAGTCCTGGCCAGTTAGCTCAGTAGGTTACAGCGTGGTGCTAATAAACCTGCAATTTTAACCATTATGTTTTATTGGCTTGGAATTTATCCTTCTTGAATAAAATTATTCTTCAAATTTTGTGTACTTTTAAATGTTTATTAAATCTCTTCTATTGTGTTTGTCACTATTCATTCCTAGTTCTGTCTTCATATTATTCCTGAACTATTGCAAAATCCTCATAATTGGTGAGGATGGATTCCTAGCATGGTAGAATGAAGAGATCACCATATTCTATCCTCAAAGAGCAATGATAAAACTAGAGAATATTATCAAAAACAAACATTCAGAGCCCTGGAGATTGACAATGATTTAAAACAAACTGAGGGCCACCTGAGTGGCTCAGTCAGTTAAGTGCCTGACTCTAGATTTTGGCTCAGGTTATGATCTCACGGTTTGTGAGTTTGAACCCAGCATCGAGCTTTGTGCTGGACAGTGCAGAGCCTGCTTGAGATTCTCTGTCTCCCTTTCTCTCTGCCCCTCCCCTGCTCATGCTTGTGTGCACGCTCTTTATATATATTTCACTCATCTCTCTCTCTCTTTCTGTCTCTCTCAAAATAAATAAATACACTTAAAAAATAAAAAATAAAACAAAATGTGAAACACTGTTAGTGAAAAGTGACTAATATTCAGATAAGGAAAGTTTGAATCCAAGGCACTCTTACCTATAGCTGCATCCATTTTGATAATAAATAGCAAAATGGCAAACATAAATCCAAACGTGAATAATTACATAGAATAAGAATGAATTAGGCATCCAAATCAAATGCAGCCATTGTCAGACTGAAATAAAAATAAGGGAGATCTTACTCTATGCTCTCCTCAAGACACACACTGTAGATTCAGACTCAATGGACTGAGAGCAAAGAGGTGAAAAAAAAGATACACCATGCAAATGGTAACCATCAAGGATATGGAATAATGGCATTAGTAGCAGACAAAATTGACTTTAAGACAAACATTAGTAGAAACAAGGAAGAATATTTCATAGGGATGAAAGTGATGAAAGGGTCATTTTTCAGGTAGATACAGCAAGAATACATATATACACACAACTAATGACAGTACTCCTCAAATATGTAAAGCAAAAAATAACAAAAGTGAAAGGAGAAATAGGTACATGAATAATAATAGAGACTTCCACACCTCACTCTCAAAAATTGATACACAAACTAGACAGAAAGTCAGCAATGATATGGAAAACTTGAACAACACTATCTACCACCTTGACCTAATTGACATTTATAATACACTTCAGCCAACAAACAGTTGAATTCTTTTCAAGCACCATAGTGCTTCAGCATAGATAATATGTTAGGTTATAAAACAAATTTCAATGAAGCTAAAAGGATAAAATCATACCAATTCTTTTCTCTGAATGCAATGGATTTAAATTAGAAATGAATCAAGTCCTCAGCATCATTGCAAAGCGTACACAATAGAGTTCACTAGGTTTTACACCTTGTTCATCTGTACCTTATATATGCATGGTGACGATATCTCTAAAATATGTAAACTGCCACTGAGGTAGAATACTGTTAATTCTACCTTTAATATCCAGCTTGTGAAAAGAGGGATTGATCTAATTGATTCAGTCATAAAATACTTCCTGACTGCTTCCTATGTTCCAGGCACTGTTTTTGTTGTTGAGGATACAGTAGTGAAGAAGAAAAAAGTTCCAAAAAAATCTCTTTCTTCACTTAATAAAGGAGGAAGCTAAAAGAAAATAAATAAATTTAATAAGCATTAAATATTATGGGGATATATTAAACAGGGTATGAATGTAACTAATGCTGGGATGGTGAGGTAGGGTTGTGAATTTAAAGTCCGGAAAGTCCTTGTTGCGAAGGTGATATGTGAGCAAAAACTTGGACGAATGAGCCATGTAAATATTGGAGAAAGAGCACTCCAGGTAGACAAAAGAGTAAGTGCAAAGCCTCTCGGATGGAAGTGGGCTTCCGGTGTTGGTAGAAGAGCAGGAAGGCCATTGTATCTGGAGAAGAGAGAATGAGGGGGTGGCAGGAGATGAAGTCAGAGAGGTAAGGAGGCTAGATTGTGTGATAAGACCTTTGCTTTACTGGGTGAGACGTGTGAGGATGGAATTTGAACAGAGTAATCACATTATCGAACTTCCAATAGTTAATAGAAGATTCTGGCCGATGTGATGAGAATACAATGTAGGAGGCCAAGAATAGTAGCAGAAAGGTCCATTTGAAGTCTACTGGGATTGTCCTTGCAAGACGTGATGGTGGCTTAGATTGGGGGTGAGGGCTGGAAGTAGTGAGAGATGGGTGAATTCCACGTATACAGTGTAGTGAAGGAAAACCAAAAAATATAACACACTGGGATTTGGAATGAGAAAAATAAAGAATTTAAAAATGACTCTAAGGTCACGAATGAAAACCTATTTTGTAGGTTCATTCGAGTAATGAGCAAGGCCTCTTGCTCTTGCCTGAAGCACTTGTGGTGGACAGCTCTGGAGTGTGTCTTTGCTAATTAAGTGCTGGCTGATCACTCATGTCCTGTACTTTCCTCATTAAGGCAACTGGCTGCCTCTAGGGGAGGGGTCAGTAAACCTTTTCTGTAAAGGGCAAGACCTCAAATATTTAGACTTTGCAAGCAAGACTAAACTCTGCTGCTGTAAAAAGAACATAACCATAGACAATACATAAACAAATATGTTTGGCTCTATTCCGAAAAACCTATTTACATAAACATGTGGCATGCAGGAGCTGGCCTGCATGCCATAGTTGGCTGACTCCTGTTCTGGAGTGGAGCTTAAACATGGTATCTCCCTGTCATAAATAGCATGCACTTATCCAGCTCCCCCATCTCCTTGTAGTTTTTTGTGAATAATCCAAGTTTTCTGTTCTCTTGGCTTGTAAAGATTTTCTCCCCAATACTCACATAACTTCCCACATAATCTAAATCAAGTCCCTGTTCACAAGTCATTTCCTCAGAGAGGCCTTGCTAGCCCCCAGACAAAAATACAACACCCTTCTTACTTTTTTTTTTCCCCTTTGGCTAATGTTTCTTCATAGCAGTTGTCACTATTGACATCATATTGTGTGTTTATTTTTTATGTGTTTGTTATGTGTGTGTGTTCCACTGGAATGTATGCTCTGTGAAGGCAGTGAATTTTTCCTGTAATTTAACAACTCCTAGTGAACAGTAGACACCCCTTGTTAGTAGAATCATAGATTCTGGGTCTTCCTCGACCATCACCTACCTGACACTCCAGGATCCTCTGATACAGCCACCATTTAGACCTGAACTGCTTACAGGCCACTATCACTTCCCCCTCTACAAACACATGCATGGACCCGGACCATTCTTATCATAACATTTTTCATGTTAGTTTGAAATCATTTATATATGTTATTCTTTATTTACAACAACAGGAACACAACGAAACATCATTTATCTTTCTGTCTTTTGTGCCTAGTATAGTGAATTTTGTAGAATCCACAGGTTCAATACATGCTTCTGAAGCTGAATCAGTTGTACATATGTAATATGAGCAACTAATAAAGTCATTCATTATATCTCTTTTCTTTAAATTTTTTTTTAAATCTTTTTAATGTTTATTTATTTTTGAGACAGAGAGAGAGCATGAACGGGGGAGGGTCAGAGAGAGGGAGACACAGAATCTGAAACAGGCTCCAGGCTCTGAGCTGTCAGCACAGAGCCTGACGCGGGGCTCAAACTCACGGACCGCGAGATCGTGACCTGAGCTGAAGTCGGCCGCTTAACCGACTGAGCCACCCAGGCGCCCCTAAATTTTTTTAATGTTTATTTTTGAGAGAGACAGAGACAGCATGTGAGTGAGTTAGGGGCAGAGAGAGAAGGAGACACAGAATCTGAACCAAGCTCCAGGCTCTGAGCTGTCAACACAGAGCCTGGCACAGGGCTCGAACTCATGAGCTGTGAGATCATGACCTTAGCTGAAGTCAGATGCTCAACCGACTAAGCCACTCAGGTGCCCCATAAAGTCATTCATTATATTTCTTACCAATGAATTCATTATGAATTGATAACACTGAAAGAATGGAGCTAGGAGAGAGACAGGATGTCAAACTGAAAGACAGTCTTCTGTTTTTACACTTTATAACATTTGATATAATTTTTGTATGATTTGGGACTCTGAGGTATCTTTTCCAAGACTTATTTAATGATTCCTGAAAATGTCATCTTATTTAGGTTTCCATAACAAATTAAAGATGTGATTTTTTTATGATTGGTTATATGAAAACTGCCAATATGGTAAACCAAAATATCAGATATATTTCTCAAAATTTAACTGTGATTTTGTGGGTCTGCTTCATAATATGAACCTCTGAGGATAAATTCCTGGTACATGCCACAAGGCCAGGGCCACATTCAATTCTGAGGCTACAAGTCACCTTGGAACTATGAGGGCACACATCAACAGTGGTCCCTTGATTTTACCAGTATGGGGGAAATTCTGCTTACAGAGTTTACTATTACTCTGAATGTCCTTGTTTAGTGCTACTACTCCTCCGAGAAGAAAGGCAGTGGGGTAAGGATCGTGAAACCATCACCAAGGGTCATGATGATTAGGGACCATCAAGATTTGTTGCATAAAACGGGAGGAAAGTATAGTATTTATAGGCATTTGCTTATATTATCAAAAATGTCCAATATAGGATAAACCAAAATCTAATAAAAAGGATTGTATGGAAAGGGAAGAAATAGACTGTATAGAGGGAAAGAGTTCATAATTAGACTCCCTAAATGTCTAATTTCTAATGTCTAGGATTTTGATTTTGGACCATGTTTGTTTGATATTTGAACCATATGAATGTAGATGTTTTAAAAAACTTGTATCAAAAAAAGAGCAGTTCGTAAGATATAGAACAGACAAAAATTAGCCTAAGTTAGTGGCATAAACACACAGAGAAAAATATTTCAAGTGATTTTTGTAGCACAGTATATTAACTGTACATGCTTACTGGATTATGTTCAAAGAAAAAAACCAGAAAAAAAATAGACTGCATTCAGCAGACTTGTTCTTTGTAGTAACATTTGTATGGTTATTTTGAAGTTATTTTTGTGAATTATATAACTATCCTATAACAGAATAAAAATAATAAGTAAATTCATGCCATTAGGACCAAGATTATCAGCATAAGGAAAAGAAATCCAAGATAAAATTTGAACATTTAAGTAAAAACTGTGTAAATTTGAATAGGAAATACCAGTGTGTGTGTGTGTGTGTGTGTGTGTGCGTGTGTACTGTATCTATGATTTTATTTTACTTTTTTTGTATGTACGTACATGAATATATAAATGGGTATATATGTGAATATATAAATGTGTGTGTGTGTGTGTCTGTGTGCGTACACATTTTTTTCTACCTTTGACCACATAAAATTCCTAGAAATAACGACAGACCTCTAGACTCTATATTGTACCTCCTCAATTCAGTTTTTCCACTAAAAGATATGAAGTCACATCAGAGAAATAATTGATTCTGGGTCTGGAGCAGAAAATGTTCAAGATCAGCCTAGGAGTATTAGGTTATGTCAGAAAACAAGGAACCTATCAAAGAGGGCTGGAACTATACAAATGGACACAGGAGGCATCTTGATGGGGCTCATGTTGACCAACAGTAGGAGAATTTTAGCATCAGAATAATAATAATGCTAAAAATGGATTAACACATGTCACTTATATAAAATCCATGAGTTTATAATAATGCAAAAAGAAAACTTAATGGGATTTTTGAAGATATTTAAGGCACCAATTCATTATTCCAAAATATGATATCTGTTTGAATGATACTTTAGAGTAAATAAAAAGTTAATAAGTTCTTTATAGAATAATTCCAACTCCAAATGGAGACAGTATCATAAAATTAACATTATCAAGTGGGTTTAGGCATTGATTGTGAATGACTACTAAAATTATTAAATGACAGGTTGATGAGAAACTTGTTACAAGATTGGGCTGGTATCAACGAACTGATTGATCAGTCTTATTTTTTTAATGTCTATTTATTTTTGAGAGGGAGAGAGAGAGAGGGAGTGAGAGCATGAGTGGGGGATGGGCAGAGAACAAGGGGGACACAGGATCTGAAGCAGGCTCCAGGCTCTGAGCTATCAGCACAGAACCCAACACAGGGGTCAAACTCCTGAACTGTGAGATCATGACCTGAGCCAAAGTCTGACGCTTAACTGACTAAGCCACCCAGGTAAACCCGCCACCCCCCCCCCCCCCCCCCCCCCGCCCCGCCACACACACACACTGATCAATCTTAACATCATTAAAGGGGTAAAACCATATATACCTTCTGAACTGACCTGCTAGGAATGACACAGGACAACCACCCTATGTAGTATTCTTGTCAGAAGAATTAAACTTAAATCTAATCAAAACTTTAGAATCTACCAACTGGTTTACATGAAATACAAGAAATGAACTTTCATATTAAATGACAACATGGTATGGTGTGTTGGTAGCTCAGTTGGTTAGGTGTCCACTCTTGGTTTCAGCTCCAGTCATGATCTCAGGGACTGTGGGTCCGAGCCCCACATTGGGGTCTGTGCTGCTGGTGCGGAGCCTGCTTGGGATTCTCTCTGCCTCTCTCTCTGCCCCTCCCTGCTTCTATAAATAAATAAATAAGTTTTTAAAAAATGACACAACATGGATAAAATAGTCCAAATCCAGAATAAAGGAATTTCTTTGGGGGCAAATGTTCCACTTTCTTCAACAAATAAATGACATTAAAATAAAAACTCGATAATAGGAGAAAATGTTTTCCTTTAAAAGAGATCCAAGAGTCATATCAACCAAATTAATGTAGGGAACTTGTTTGAATAATGATTGCAAATTAACCAAACTAAAAACTAAAAGAATATTTTTGAGGTAATGAGAAAAATAAGTCCACAGTCTGAGTATTAGACATTGCTAAGGAATTAATGTAATTTTTTTTGTGTGTATACTATTATTCAGGACTGATAATACTGAGGTATGTACAAGTAAAATGATAAGGTAACAAAGATTTGCTCTAAAATAAAAAGTGGTTGTTACATATAAAAAATGTTGATAATTGTTGAAGCTAGATGGTCACTGCGTGAAAGTTATTTATTTTTATTTATTTAAATTTTAGTTAGTTACCATGCAGTTAAATATTGGTTTCAGGAGTAGAATTCAGTGATTCATCACTTGCATCCAACACCAAGTACTCATCATAACAAGTGCCCTTCCTAGTACCCATCCCCCATCTAGCTTGTCTCCCACCCACCTCCTCCATCAGTTCATAGTTTACTCTCTATCCTAAAGCATTTCTTGTGGTTTATTTCCCTTTATTCACTTTTTCCCCCTTCCCATATGTCTATCTGTTTTATTTCTTAAATTCCACATATGAGTGAAAACATGGTATTTGTATTTCTCTAGTTAACTTATTTCGCTTAGCATACATTCTATCTCCATCCACATCATTACAAATGGCAAGATTTCTTTCTTTTTTTTTTGTTTTGATGGTTGTGTAATATCCAATGTATATGTGTGTGTGTATATATATATGTATGTATATATATATATATATACATATACATGTGTATATATATATGTGTATATATACATATATATGTATATATGCATATATATACATGTGTGTATATATATGTATACATATATATACACACATATACATCACATCTTCTTTATCCATTCATCAGTCGACGGATGTTTGGGATCTCTCCATAATTTGGCTATTATTGATAATGCTGCTATAAACATTGGGGTGCATGTACTCCTTCCAATTTGTATGTTTGTATCCTTTGCATAAGTACCCAATAGTGCAACTGCTGGATTATAGGATTTCTATTTGTAGTTTGTTCAGGGACCTCCATACTATTCTCCAGAGTGGCTGCACCAGTTTGCATTCCCACCGACACTGCAAGAAGTTTCTCCTTTCTCCACATCCTTGCCAACATCTGTTGTTTCTTGTGTTCTTAATTTGAGGCATTCAGACAGGTGTGAGGTGGCATCTCATTGTGGTTTTAATTTATATTTCCCTGATTATGAATGATGTTGAGCATCTTTTCATGTGTCTGTTAGCTATCTGGATGTCTTCTTTGGAAAAGTGTCTATTCATGTCTTCTGCCCATTTCTTAATTGGGTTATTTGTTTCTTGGGTGTTGAGTTTGATGAGTTTTTTTAATAGATTTTGGATACTAACCCTTTATTAGATATGTCATTTGCAAATATCTTCTCCCATTCTGTAGGCTGCCTTTTAGTTTTATTGATTGTTTCCTTTGCTGTGCAGAAGTTTTAATCTTGAGGTCCCAGTAGTTCATATTTGCTTTCTTTCCCTTGCCTTCAGGGACGTGTCTGGTAAGACATTGCTGCAGTTGAGGACAAAGAGCTTGCTGCCTGTGTTCTCTAGGGTTTCGATGGTATCATGTCTCACAAGACTGTCAGCCATTAGCCCTTTAGAAAGCAGCAAGTCAGTCATTCGTGGAATTTAAGAAGCAGATGAACATAGAACAGAATAGATGAACATAGGGGAAGGGAAAAAAAAAAGAGAGGTAGGCAAACCATAAGAGACTCTTAACTACAGAGAACAATCTGAGGGTTGATGAAGGGGAGGTGGCAGGGGATGGGCTGAATGGGTGATAGGTATTAAGGAGGACACTTGTTGTGATGCACACTAGATGTTATACGTATGTATTGAGTCACTAAAATGTACTCCTAAAACCAATAATACACTATATGTTAACTAGAATGTAAACAAAAATTGATAAAAAAAAAGAAAAAAAAATAAAAACCAGCAAGTCAAGATAATGGCGATCAACACTGTGTCCTAAGCCCTTTACATTTAGTAGTTTAATATTGAAATGCTGGAAGCTAGTGTGGTGGAGATGGCTAGTTGGCAAGAAAATTCATGCTTCCGTTTCATAGTGTAGATTTTTGCTAGGAATTTGCTGCATGTTTAGAATTACATTTTCTGGCTTTTTGCGTCTATGTGTGGCTATATGCCTTGTTCTCACCATTGGAATTTCAGTGAGAGTGATATCACTTTGGCTTAGAATGTTAAATAATATTGTCCAGTGCTGCATATTTTCTCTTCTTTCCACCTGCCTCCCCTTCACCTGCTGTTGGAATGGCATCAGGACAACAAAGTCATGGGATTGTGGAATCACAAGATGAAATCAGCCTGTGTCTGAATCACTGGTAGGAGGTTGCTTTAAAGATTCTTTCAGTCAGGGACAGTTATATTGAAATTTGTGTCAGCAAAAAGTCTACATATTGTGTCAAGCCACTGACATTTTGAGGTTGTTTGTTACAGCTGATTACCTATCCTTATTAAAGCAGTTGTGTATTGCGATCCCATTTTTAAATAAGGAAACTGAGCTAAAATACAAGACAACCTGCTCACAGAACAATTAGAAAATGGCAGAACCAGCGCCTGAATCCTGGTCCACCAATCCCTAAGAATATGCTCCTTAGCATTCCATGATACAAAGACTTTCTGGGTAGATTACTTATGACATATATACTCCAGCCAAACATTCCATGATACTAAGACTTTCTGGGTAGATTACTTATGACATATATACTCCAGCAGCCTTATTACTACTTACATTTTATGTCAGGTTCTCACTTCAAATTCTGGATCACTCTTCAGAACCCTTCTTATCCTTGAAACTAAGGCTTCCCTAAATCCTGTCTGTTTTTTTTTACTGTTTTGTTTTATTTAGTGTTTTGTTTTGTTTGCGATGGCCTGACCTGTTTCTTAGAAATAAGGCGGCCATGAAGATTCCTCTTCTTGAAGAAATTGGGCTTCTGATTATTTGCCAAGCAAAGGCGTTTTCTCTGAAAAAGCTTCACCAGGCAAAACACAATGCAATGAGCTAGTTACTTTACAAATACCTTCTGAGACTAGTTGTTCTTAATGTCTTTGAGACCAGTGGTTTTCAAAAAGGGGGCCCCAGACCAGCAACATACATGTCATCAATCTCTGGGAACTTGTTAGAAATGCAAATTATCAGATCATAGCCCAGACCTACTGAATCAGAAATTCTCAGCAATCTGGGTATGGGTATGGGTCTCAGCACTTGGTGCTTTAACAAACTTTCTAGGTGATGATGATTTACACTAAAACTTGAAAACCATTGGCTCACGCATCCTCTTTAAAATTGTGATCAGAGGGGCACCTGGGTGGCTCAGTCAGTTACATATCAGACTCTTAATTTCTGCTCAGGTCACGATTGCATGGTTCATGAGTTTAAGCCCCGCATCAGACTCTGCGCTGAGAATGCGGAGCCTGCTTGGGATTTCCCCTCCCTCTCTCTCCCTCTCTCTCTGCTCCTCCTGTGCTCTCTCTCCTTCTCTTTCTCTGAAAATAAGTAAATAAAGTTAAAAAATTATGATCAAAATTCAAACAATGAAACAAAATACATAGTTCCTTCAAAATTTTTGTAATTATATTGCTATCTTTGGAAGAACTGTTAGAGGGTCCCTAAATGCCTTTACCAGCTTATGGGCATTATGGTTTGCTAATTCTAACTGGGACTATTTTAACTTGCTCCTACATTCTTTTTACCTTTTTATTTTTGCAGATTTTTTCTCAATCCACTTCTCCTTCCAGTGCTTTTTACGTTATCGTTATTGCTACTTCTTTCTGAATTTTCTGGCCTTATTCTTTTTGCTCATAAATCAGACTCCATTTTGCTGCATTTATTTCTCTTTCAGTCTGCCTTTCTGCCCTTATTTTCATTTGCTGTTGCATGAAGGCTGCATAGTGAAGTGTTGCCTGTTTTCTAAGAACAAACCTCAAATTACTGGCATCTCTAAGTGGTCCCAACTTGACTTCCTGGCCACTATGGCCATGGATGTTCTTGGCTACATCTCCATACCTACTTTTTAAAAAATGGGATTATAGATGCACAGAGTTTACTTCATTCTAATCCTTACTTCATATGTGGCACACTGTTCCTATCAGTTTATGCACAGCCCCCCTCATCTAATTGTATATATATTTTAAAATTTTATCCCTGGCACCCTTATATTTCTCCCTCTTAAAAACAACCACTTCTATTGGGTTCGATAGATATCTTTGAATTTTTGTCTTTGCAAAATATCTAATTTTTATGTATGTTTTAAATGTGCATAAATGGCATTGTTTAAAAAAAACCTTATCTTGTCCATTATTTTTACTACATGGCATTTTAAGAGCTCTCCTTGCTGCTGAGTGTATATGTCTTTTGTAGTTTCTAGATATTGGATAATACTTGATAGCATACAACCAACATATTTTACTTAGTTTTTTCTTCCTTCACTCTCAAAAATAAAGCTACTTATCTTACTATGGAAATGTCCTTTATTTGCATAGAAAATAATGGCTCTTGGCAGAGTGCAGCAGGAGGCCCTTCATGCTGGTGGGCAAAACAAGAGCTGGCTCCGTGGTACTTCTTCGTTTCCACCTGTGAGTCTGTCGCAGCCCCAACTTGGAAGGATTTATCTGCTTTTTATTTTTAGCTCTGTTTCCTATTCAATATGAGGTACCTCAGTATATTTCTTTTTCTTCATCTTTAAGTGAAGTGTTCAGTGGATTCTTCTTCCCTGTATTTATTTTAACAGAATTCTCCATCTGTATTCTCTTTCCTGGTGGCAAATGAACACATTCTCACTTTCTCAATTAAATTCTGGGTTTCATAAAAAGTATAATTCCAACAAAATTTTCATAGTAAATTTTTGAGTGTGTGAGCCATACCTGTGTGTTTCACAGGTAGCAATTAAGAAATGCAATTGCTGGGGCACCTGGGTAGCTCAGTTGGTTGAGTATCTGACTTTGGCTCAGGTCATGATCTCACAGTTCTTGAGTTCGAGCTCCACATTGGGCTCTCTGCTGTCATCATGGAGCCCACTTTGGATCCTGTGTCCCCCCTCTCTCTGCGCCTCCCCCATTGACGTTCACACACTCTCTCTCTCTTTCAAAAATAAATAAACATTAAAAAAAAAAGAAATGCAATTGCATCCAAAAGTAGGTAATTAAAGTAGGACAATTAGAAGCTTCTATGTATCAAAGGATACTATCAACAGAGTAAAGCCAGCCCCTGAGGCACCTGGGTGGCTCAGTGGGTTGAGCATTTGACTTCCGCTCAGGTCATGATCTCATGGTCTGTGAGCTGGAGCCCCCGTTGGGCTCTGTGCTGAAAGCTCAGAGCCTGGATGGAGCCTGCTCGGATCCTGTGTCTCCCTCTCCCTCCGCCCCTCTCCCACTCACGCTCTGTCTCTCTCTGTCTCTGTCTCTCAAAAATGAATAAACTTAAAAAAATTAAAAGTCAGCCCACAGAATGGGAGAAACTATTTACAAATAATAACCTGATAAGAGATTGATATTCAGAATATGTAGAGAACTCTTACAACTCAACAACAAACAAACAATCCTGATTTTTAAAAAAGGCAAAGGACTTGAATAAACATCTCCCCCCTCCCCCAATGGCCAATAAGCATATGCAAAGATGTTCAACATCACTAATCATCAGGGAAATGCAAATCAAAATCACATTTAAATCAACTTCTTATACACTAGTATTCTTATTCTCAAAAAAAAAAAAAAAAAAAAGAAAGAAAGAAAGAAACAGAAAATAACAAGTGTTGGAGAGAATGTAGAGAAATTGAAACCTTTGTGCTTTCCTGGAAGGAATGTAAAAAGGTGCAGCTTCTGTGGAAAATGACATGGTTGTTCTTCAGAAAAATAAAAATAAAATTACCGGATGGTCCACCGATTCCACATCTGCGTATATGCCCAAAACAATTGAAAGCAGGGTCTCAGGTGCTTGGGTGGCTCTGTTGGCTAAGCACTGGACTTTGGCTCAGGTTATGGTTCGTGGGTTCGAGTTTCGTATTGGGCTCACTGCTGTCAGCACAGAGCTTGCCTTGAAACCTCTATCTCCCTGTGTCTCTGCCTTCCTCCCCACTCTGCTCATGTGCACACTCTCTCTTTCTCAAAAATAAACAAACATTTAAAAAAAGAAAGAAAGCGGAGTGCCATAGAGTTATTTGAACACCTGTGTTTATATAGCAGCATTATGTACAAAAGCTACAATGTAAAAGCCACCTAAGTGTCCATTGACAGAAGAATGGATAAGCAAAATGTGGTATATACATACATTGGAATATTATTAAGTCTTGAAAAAGAATGGAAATTCTGACATATGTTACAAAATAGATAAACCTTGATGACATTATGATGAGTGAAATATGCCAGGACACATATTGAATGATTGCACTTACATAAAGTAATTAGAATGGTCAAATTCATAGAAACAAAAATAAAATGGTGATTGTCAGAGGCTGGAGAGGGAGCAGAATGAGGAATTAGTGTTTAATGGGTACAGAGCTTCACTTGGGGAGATGAAAAAGTTCTGGATATGGATAGTGGTGATGGTTATACAACAACAATATTAAATAACCATGAAATATAACTGTTATATTTGCAAAACAACCCTTGTTGCTCTGTACTTTGTTTAAGGAGTCTTGGAAGAGGACAGTAATATACTTTCACTAGTATTTTTTATAATCTGAGATTTTATGGCATCCACATGAAAATAAGCCTGATAAATTCAGAATGACCAAATATTCAAATATTGATGGACTCTGGCTTTGAAGAAGTTCTCATCTAGAGACTTTAATAATCTCATCTTTTAAAAACACTTTGACTCTGCATGTTAGAGAGTCTAGATATTATTACTGATGATCATGAAAACAAGAAGACTTTACATATTTGGGTTAATTTTTAAACTTTACAAATTTATCTTACATACATTATTTGATTTAAATATTGTGTGGTCATTAAAATATATTTCCATTTCCTAGAACACTGGATACACAATGAGAAGTCAAAATTATACTAAATGTTAAATGCTTTTGGCTTATTTTAGAAGGGAAGAACTAAACAAAGAATCAGTGACTTTTACAAGATTACAGAGATCATTTGTAGCACTAGATATTGATCACAGATTTTCTGACTCAAAGTCCAGGAAATAAATCTTAATTTTAATTCTATGGATGGACATGCCAGGTGACATTTTCTATTTTATTATAGCTCTACCACCCAAACTCATTTAATATATTGAATATTAAAATATTTGGGAAATATATTTGAGAAATAAAATTTGGGGGTAGTGTGACCAACAATAAATTTAGGATGATAGAGAAGATCTTTTATTTTGTCATTTTCTAGCGATCCTGGTTGATTATTGCTTGTTTCTCTCTGTTTTCACTTATTTTTATTGATACGAATGTGCCTGTTGATTAGCACCCCTTCGAAAGTTCCCCCAGAATCCACTAGTTAAGCAAACTCAGTTTATTAGTTCTACTAAAGTGAGAATAAACACCTCCCTAATAAAGTCTCAGTAGTGTCTTAAACAGGAATGTAAGAAAAAGATATTTGTAAAAATTATGAGGTCTACTTTGAGTGGTTTAGGGTTTTTCTAGGCAGAAAACTGATCAGGACTGAGTAAGTTTTGTGGTGTAATAATTTAAGGTTGGTGGATGCAGTGGGGTGAGAGTGCCAAGGTGAGTGAGAGATGAGTGAACTATTTTAATATGCAAGCCGTTTGCCAGGTGAGCAATATATTGTTGAAAGGAGAGCTGTTATCCCAGATGAGCAAACTATTTTTCCCAGACAAATTGGTTGCAGGAATTTCTGAAGCAAACAGTTACATTATTTACTGGCCTACTGGCTAGTGTTCCTGGACAAGAATTTCCTAGAACACAGAGTTAAGTCATGTTGACACCGGTGAGCCTCAGTTCTCGGTCCTAATAGTTAATTTAGGTGGTTATAGGTGGTCTCAATTTTCCCTGCTCCCCAGGATTATATGTCAACATGAGTTGAGGAAGTAATCAATACAGATCTGCAGCCCTGTTTAAGGTACGGTGATCATGTACTATTTTTCTGGCGGTGGTGATTTCAGTGTCTGTAACTATCAAGTTTTTCTGTTCTTTTTATTGCATAATTATTTTCAGAATCATTTAATGGGATGGTACAGTGTGACACAATGACATTTAACCTTCTAGAGACCTCAGCTTTGAGAACTATATACAGACAAATACTAACAGGATACATATAATAAGAGTTAGTAGTTTTCCTCTGAGCCAGACGCCAAGAGTATTCAAGTAGATCAAGAAAACAAAACTCATCCCCAATCTGAATTGCTGAGAGGAGGATCTATGGGGATATAAAGCAAATGACCTAGTTCCCCATTTATATTTGTATTTGTTTGCTTTCTTATTTATATACACAGAGGTCTATAGTGATAGAAGTATAATATTCTACCCCTATGATAGCACATATTCCTAATTTAAAAAAAATAGCATTTCCTAATATTTTCTTTAAGACGGCCTATTTTAATCCACTTTTTTTGTGCAATTTTACGAAAATCACAAGGGAGGAATTCTATGGATTTATTAACATCTTATCCTGCTGTACTTTGAAATAATAGTTTAGGGGCTGACTACATAATTTGTGGGACCCGGGAGAAAATGAAAATGGGACACTCCTTGTTCAGAAATCTAGAAAAAAGTGCAATGAAGCATACTAAAAACATAAAGAATTTTCTTTAAAAATATTTCCTTATTTATAAAATATAATAGAAGTGCTAGTGACAAATGTATAGCAGTTCACATTGATGTCTAACAAGAGTGCTAATCCTGGAACAGGAATTTACCCTGTTTTACAGTGAATTTAATTTTTAGTGGCAGTGGAGCTTTGGGGATTTATGGCTGTCCAGAACGTAAAGGGATTGGATCATAAAGAGAGGAAAGAGCCGAGGGTCCTGGAAAAGCACAGAGGGGAGGAGAGGACAAGTGGGATAAAGGCTGTTATGGGCAAGTTATGATTTAGGAGGTCTCCAATAGAGGAATTTGAGTTTTTTTTTACATTTTCCATGTGTCTTGACTAAGAGCTCTTTTCAAGAAACAGTTATGGAATCTGAATTTATTTGGGGATGTTTCTTCAAAAAAAAAGAACATGCTCAATGGATATTTTCAGTGTTACTCTCTTTTTGTTTAAGGTGCCTCTGGTACGAACAAGCTTGTTAATATTAAAAACTCCCCGTGTGCACCTGGGTGACTCAGGTCATGATCTCACAGTTCATGGGTTCGAGCCCCTCATCAGGCTCTGTGCTGACAGCTCAGAGCCTGGAGCCTGCTTGGGATTCTGTCTCCCTCTCTCTCTGCCCCTCCTCCACTCACGCTCTGTCTCTGGTCTCTCAAAAATGAATAAACGTTATTTTTTTTTAATTCCCCCAAATATCCACTAAAGTTCTTACTTATCTTTTGTGTAATTATGTCATTTATGAAGAGAAGCACTGGAATTAGATTTATAGGGCAAAACCATGTAAGAAACAGGAATCTGGCTCAGAGTGGGTATCAACTTACATTGAGATAAATGCCTGGGTGTCTGTTAATGGTGGCAGAATAAGTTGCTCTTGCACTTTGTGTTTGGATCCCCAGCTTAAAGTTGGCTCTTGTCAATCAAGATTGACAAGTGGCCATTTCTTTGTAGATGGACTTTCAGAAGTCTCATCCGTTTCAGAACAATACTCTAATGACCAAAACAAGAAAAGATAGAGGAAAGTTTTTATAAGATATTGATAGCCGAACCAAGGCAATTTTTGTCTTACAAGGATGCCACTGCGATGAGTTCTTCTGACGTAGTTAATCTTTGGGGGATGCTTGAGGGATGGACTTACCTGTTCTCTTACCTATGAATGTCCCCAAATAGACTTCACACAAAAATGATGACAGATAAAGACAGTAGTGTTATCAATAAAATGAAGATTTCTACCAAAGATAAATAGTTTAAAATTTGAAAAGACAATAAAAGCATTTCTGTACGGGGTTCCTCATGTCTAAGAGATAAAATGAATTCAGAAGTTGAAGACTCAAAGAAAAGAAGTAAGAGTTCTGCTTATTTCCCCTTCATAGCTGGAAGGGGAGCATGCTGTTTCCAAGTCCAAGCCCTTGAGCTGCAATGGGCTTAGCAGTGGTTTGTAGTAGTCTCACCTGGATCTCAGGGGGCATTTCTTAGACTCCCCAAATGACTGCTAGAGTCAGACAGAACTATTTTTTTAGATGTACTACAGTACAGGAGAGTACTACCTTGATAGTCCTAGTAGTTTCTCAAAAAGGAGACATCAAAGAATAATGCTTAGCTAGCTTTAAGGTCTGTGCTCAAGGAATTGATGGTGGGATTTTCAAGGACAAGAACTGATTGGGATTGTCACAGGATAATTTAGGATCGTTTGAGTGAGGGGAGGTTCCGAGTCAAGTTTTGTTCAGTAAACTCTTGGGTAAGCCATTTTCCCAAGTGAAAATGTGTTGTCCTGATAGGAGAGATTTTGCCCAGATTAACAAACTTCTTGCTCAGACGAATTAATTCAAGAATTTTTTGAAGTAAAAAGTAAAGCTATTTATTTTTTTCTAATAGCATAATCTTCCTCACTAATCTGTCCAATCAGGCATTTGAGTATAGAACTGAGTCATACACCCAATATCTGTGAAATTGAGCAGTCCTTTCAAGAGAAGCAGAGAGTATTAACCAATGATAAATTGTTTAGGGAGTAACAATTTTATTTATTTATTTATTCCCCATAAATAACATGTATCATAATTGCATATCCTCTTTAGTATTTAATAAATATATAAATAAATTTTATTTATTTATTTATTCCCCATAAATAACATGTATCATAATTGCATATCCTCTTTAGTATCTTTGTATCCATCGGGGAGGGGTTGTATCTTAAATATATTTAAAAAATGTTAATTCTGTAATACTATAAAAGTTAATTTTGTGATTGATAATAAAATAAATAAATAGCAATAAATAGAATGAGGAAGAGAAAGCAGACGGACAGAGAAAATGCTGAGTAGATGCGTTGTAAAGTTTAAAAAACATTGATTTGGATTCAAGCTAGAACAATGAGAAAGAAATCGGACTGTAACTTACATTTCCTCAGGCCCAGAGCCCCAGGGAAGTGAATCCATAGCACTGTTCTAGGTGTCCTTTCTTAATTGCTCTTGTGGAGTCTCCAGGACTCCTAACACCTAGTACAGTAAGCTTTTTGTTGGTCTGTAAGCCAAATTCTCTTGGTTATTAGGCAGTGTAACCCTCTGCTCTTACAGATCCTGTTGTTGATGCCTACTAAAGAGGCATTACTGCTCTTCCTGTTGACACCCAACATGAGTGCCCTCACCAGCAGGACAGGCCACATCGCCACATCGTGCTGACCCTGGCCCCCCACTGAAACCATTAGCACTATAGCTTCTTGTCAGGGACACTTGCAGGTTGTGTCACTGATATGCAAAGTTCTTTCATCACCCTGCCTGTATGTTCCTCTTAGCCCATGGGACTTCGCATTGTATTTGCTGGTTAACCACAGTCATTTTAGCTTTTATTCTCTCTGGGTTTCACATGTGTCCATGGTGATCGTGGCTGGGACGAATCCAACACTGATCATGAATTTCTTTATTGACTGCAGGCTTGTTGTTGGGCCATATTTGCTGCTTCATTTTCCTTTTTAAGATGTGTTGTTTTCCAGAATTATCTTCAGCCCCTTAAGCAGATGGACACCTGGCAGGGTGCCCTACGTGTGCCTAACTAACCATGCTGAAATATATCTGAATCCCAATGATGAACCAATAACTTAAGCAGAGACTTGAGTGTTCAGTTAAGAGTGGAGGATTCTTCCCTGAAAGGGTGCCTGGGTAAAAGCTCATTCATGAGATTTCAGGGGACAGACCTGGGGAGAAAGGCATGAGACATGATCTAATCCAGGGTTGCTGGAAAAACAACGCTGATGGGGTATAGTGCCAGCAAGTAGAGATCTTCTTCCCTTAAAACCAGAGTCTGTGGGAGAGAAAGAAAAACTGAGACAGAGTGAGAGCATGAGGGAAAGAGAATGAATTCTCAGATATTAAAACCTCCTAAAATATGGCATCTAAAAGAAGCTAGGTAGCTATATGACTTTAGGCAGAAGGCAGTGTTTCCATTTATTTGTTTGTTTATATTTAAAATGAATGAATTTGAATTAGCTATTCTTCAAATTTCTTTTCAGTTACATATTTTAATCCTAGAAGAGAAACCAAATTAATCTGCTAGACTGGCTCAGACTCTAACTATATCATGTATCTGATCTTCATGTAATTTATAATACAAAAATTCTTTGCTTCAGTAAACTAGTTTTGTTACTGAGTACTGCTTGCTAGACTAAATATATAATTGTTTAGATGATTCATAAGGAAGTGGTATTCTAAGAATTAAGGGTTCCGTTTTATTTTCAATGATTTAAGTCTTAAAGACTAAAATAGCAAGAACATCGAATAAGAAGGCAGGCTGCTTTTTAGGGATATCTGAGGCATTCCATCAATGTAGCAGAAGTCAGCGACATCTCAGGTCAAAATAGTTCTTATTATTGCTAGAGGAATTTTGTACAAATGAGGTATATGCATGTTTGGGAGTGAAAACTGCAGCCAACTTAGCTTTGCGTCTGTATGCTAAAAAATTCTGGGACCAAACATACCTTCTACTGTCTGCAAAATAATACTGGAGCTAGGAAAAAATAACTTAGTTACTTGTTCCAGGAAATACTTGCTCCTGGAAGATAAAACTGTGAACCAGCTTAAAAAGCCTACAGTTTGACCATCAAGCCTTATTTTAAGATCCCAGCTTTGCTGTACCCTCCAATCCAAAGCTCTTTTGTAAACCTTGCCCAATGCCAACCATTTTCTGTCTTGCAAGATCTGCCTTGGGGCTTGAGGAATCTACTCCTGAAATCATTGTTGCACCATGTGCTAACTACCTTGGATGTAAATTATAAAAAAATAAAGTATAGAAAGTAAAAATGAATGAATGAATGAATGAATGAATGAATAAATAAAACATTCACCAACAAAACAAAACAAACAAACAAAAAAATCTCTTGCCCAGGATGCCTGGGTGACTCATTCGGTTGAGCATCAGACTCTTGATTTAGGCTCAGGTCATGATCCCAAGGTTGTAGAATCGAGATACATGTTGGGCCCTGTGCTGACAGTGCAGAGCCTGTTTCGGATTCACTGTCTCCTTCTCCCTCTGCCCCTCTACTGTTCACTCTCTATCTCTCTCAAAATAAATAAATAAATAAATAAACATTTTAATGAATGACAAACATTTAAGGCCAGGCTTCATACATGGAAAAACAGATTTTTCACCTTGTTTTTGTACTCTGTCTTCCTCAGAGACATTATTTGTTTTTTCTTTATCTTAGTTGTATTTTTTTCTTTTTTATATTCTAGTTATCATTTCTGACCTTGACATGTGTGTGCAAAAGAAAAAGTACATCAAATCATGACTTCCCCTGGCCAACTTTGTTGGTAATTATGCACGAAGTTCCTTCTGTGGATACTAATGTGAAAAAAAATGCCTAGAGAAGCAGCTAAATTACATGTACTTATCTCAGCCACTGACCTTCCTCTACCACCCCCAGGCCACTGAGCAGAGGCTAACCCAACCATCCCTTTGTCCTTGAGAGTACAGAGTGCAGGGGCAGCTCTATCGTGAATGGAGAACACTGAGTTCCCCACCTACTTCTGGGGAGCTTAGGAGTGCACATTTTAACAGTAGCAGAATCAGCGACAGATACATATTCCTGAGCATTGTGGAAAATAAATCAGGATTCTGGGGAAGCTTCATTGTTGTTGCTGTTATTCCTTTGCTTTCTTGTTTATTTTACATCCAGGTTCAGAAATAGATTGACCCTCTAAATTTCAGGACTTGCTTTTAGAAAAGAAGTATCAAGGTTGTTAGAAAACAAATCTCATGCTGACTCACTAGCCCCAGTACAGAGCTTGCTGCAGCCAAAGAAAAATCTGTCCAAATTTATAGCATTTGATTAATTCTCTCAGATGGCTTTGTAATAGATGCATCCCTGGAGCTTTTTCCTGGGTCATTTTTCCTTTATGTTTGTATATTTTAAGCAAATGAACAACCAGTATATTGGAATAAGTGGGTTTTTTTTTTAATAGGAAGGAAGGAAGGATGAAGGAAGGAAAGAAAGAAAGAAAGAGAGAGAAAGAAATAGAAAAGAAAAGGAGAAGAAAGAAGAAAGAAAAGAAAAAGAAAGAAAGAAAGAAAGAAAGAAAGAAAGAAAGAAAGAAAATTGTTCATGAGGAAAATGGTTGCAAGTAAAAAGCTTCAATTGGCTACAAGTGGCATCTTTAAAACATAGTAAGCCAGTCTTCAATAGCTCAAGGGACTTTTAGTCAATAAATTTAACAAGCTGCAACCAAGGCCAAGCTTCAACGCAGTATGTAAATGAAAGTTCAGGAAGCCAACTTCTTCTCAACCCTAGGACAGAGTTAATAGAGGGGAAATGACAAAATGTGTAAGGAGGATTTGACAGAGTAAGCTTTTTTCTGTTTTTTTTTTTTTTCCTTTCCTATTTAACTTAAGGGCAAATAACTAGAGAATTTTCATTCAGAGAAATAAATCAAGCTGGAAGCATTAAAAAAACCTTCATATATGAAAATGATATTGCGATGGCCAAGAATTTAAACATTTCCCATTACAGATACAGATTTTTAGAACAGTGTCATTCGAGATATGGAAAAACTATAATAAAGTTTATAATGTTCTAAAATATTTTATTCAGTACTCAATATTAAATTTAAAATGTTTATATAAAAATTTGAACTTCTGGCCTCTGTTAAAGAAAAATCAAATGATCTAAAAACATTGTTTCTCTCTCTCCCTCTCTCTCTCTGCCCTGCCCCCTGCTCTCTCTCTCTCTCAAAATAAGTAAATAAACTTTAAAAAGGGGAGGAGAGTGCCTGGATGTCTCAGTCGTTTAAGCATCCAGCTCCTGATTTTGACTCAGGTTATGATCTCAGAGTTTTGTGGGTTTGGGTCCCACGCCGGGCTCTGCTCTGGCAGCACAGAGCCTGCTTGGGATTCTCTGTCTCCCTCTCTCCCTACCCCCCTCCCCCTTTCTTTCTCTCTCCTTCAAAATAAATACATAAACTTAAAAAAAAAAACAAAAAACACACTGAGCTTTGTTCTCACGTGGTAACAATTACCTGGACTGAGTAAGCTGATTTCTTCCGTTGGAGCCTGTGTTAGCTACTATACCATACTGCCACTACTTCCTGTTTTCTGTTACATCTCATAAGATTTGATTTTTGCTCTATTTGGCCACTGCAAGTTTTGGAATTTATATTGCTTGATATAAGACAGGAAAGGGGCATCAAATGAGGCTGGTGAGTTTAGTAGTATCCAGATTACGAATGGGCTTCAATTTGAGATTTTTGATAAGTGTTTGTTTGTTTTAATGTTTATTTACTTTTGAGAGAGACAGAACGTGAGCTGGGGAGGGGCAGAGACAGAGGGAGAGGGAGAGAGAGAATCCCAAGGAGGTTCTGTGCTAACAGTGGGACTTGAATTTATAAACTCTGAGATCATGACCTGAGCCGAAATCAAGAGCTGGACCCTTAAATGACTGAGCCACCCAGACACCCCTCAATTGGTGTTTTTGAGGAGGGGAAAGCAACCTCATGTAATCAGCATAGTATTACATGAAGTAGATAGCTTATCCTTATTTTATAGATGAGAATATTGACATTCAGAGAGTTGCAGAATCTTTTCCAAGTTCGTTGAGCTACTACGACCAGATTAGAGATATGGGTTTCTGATATCAAAACACATAACCTTTACTGTGCTATCTTGACTAACACTGTTCTCTGCAATGAGACTGAAGATTATTTATCAGATTAAAATCAAACTAATAAAGTGAATAGTGAATAAAAGCTGATCCTTACATGTGATGCTATAGCTGATTAGGATTTGAGTAGGAAACCTGCCTCAGGAAATCAAGTGTCCTTGGCACTGTGATGAGAGGAAATTGAAGTGACCAGAAATCAAGCTGGACCTTATAATAAAATGATAGAATCCTTGGCATTTAAAAATAAAAACTAAATTCATAAACCAGTGTGCCAGTATCTTCATGTCCAGTGATCAGTAGATCTGTAAGAATGACTGAGCAATATTTTATGGTTAAGGTCAGATGCATTGGTCCAAAGAGAGTAAATGCTTTCAGGAAATTGAACTATAGGATAGAAGTTTGCATAGGCAGTATAGACTTAGAATAATGGGGTTGCTTTAGATGGAATTACTTGTTACTTTTTTCCTTCGTTCCTTCGTTCCTTCCTTCCTTCCTTCCTTCCTCCCCCCCTCCCTCCCTTTCTGCCTTTCAAAAATATATATTGTGGCTCTACTATGTCCATGATTTTCTGCTAGCATTGAGGATATAGTGGTATGTCAAACACATATTCACTTATTTATGTCCACATAAATAAATGTATAAATGATGATAAGAGCAAGAAGAAACCCATATATAAGGTGTTATGAGAAATTAATGGTGTGACCTCACTTGGGGAGGCATATTAGATGAGTCTCTTATAAAGTGGCATTTAAGGTAAGTCTGGAAAGAAGACTCGTCAGGCAGAGGAACATTCCTGTTAATAGAATAGTAATAGTAGGTGTTACAGCAGGAAAGGGTGTGGCTCAGAAGGAAAATGTTGTAAAGCTGTTGTGGCTGGCATGCTGGAAAAAATCAGATAGTGGCATGGCTAGGGTTGTCAGATAAAATGTAGGACACCCAGTATATTTGAATTTCAAATAAACAACGGATTTTTTTTTCTTTTTTCTTTTTTCTTTTTTTTTCAGTGTAAGGGTGAGACACACTGCTTATCTGAAAACCTAGGCATAAGCTGATACTGGAGAAGAGAGCAGCCAGCTGAAGCCGGAGCTTGCAGACTGTTCACAGAACATTTATGTGTTTCATTCGCATTTAAGGAAAATTAATTGAACAGGTGAGAGAGATGATATAATTTATGCTTTAAAATTTTTACTCTGCTGCTCTGTGAGGAGTGAACTAAGGTGCAAGAATAAGAAGCAAAGAGACAGTAACATGGTTGTTAACAGAGTTGTTTAGAAAAGGAAGGGTCTTGGCCTAAGATGGTGGCTGTAGGGATGCAGGAAAGTGGTTTGAATCTAGATATTTCCTGGAAATACAATCAGGAAGACTTGGATGAGTGGCATCTAGGAGGTGAAGTTATCAAAGATAATTCGGGTGGGAGGACGGAAGGATCAACTCCTAAAATGTCGGTTGGCCAAACTTTGGGGAATGTTTGAAGAGGAATTTCAAAAGTTAATATTTGTCCATGTTAAATTTGGGATACTTGTAAGTTGTTCAAGTTTCGATGTCAAGTTGGCAGATGGATATGTAGGTCTGAGACTGAGAAAAGAGCTATGGGCTAAAAATATAAATATGTCTTCAGCCAGATTATAATAGAACAGAAGAAGTAGCAGAATTGATTGCTTTTTGTTTGGCTTGCTTTAAATCACTCTTTTCCAGTTTTTTTCACTCTGAGAATATACCTTGTTCTTTTGATGGATAATTAGGAAACAATCTGGTTTAATCTGTGAAATATTTAAGGAAACATTTCTTAGGATGAGTTACTATAAAAATGGCCATCTGTCATCTTTTGATTTTCATTCCTTTGCATTTCCAAAGGTGATCACCTAAACTTCTCTGCCTGTTTGGGAGAGAGGAGTGCTATGTGCTACCCCATTTTCCCCTTTTGTGCACTGACCAGGGCGTCAGGCTAATAATCTCTGGGGTAGAGTGTGAGGCTGCTTGAAGGAGAGAGAGAATAGAGGCAGGAAGTTTTCTGATTTTTAGAAGCTGTTTGCAAATCCAGGTCAGAGATGATAAAAATGCAAATGAAAGAATTTGAGAGCAATTTCAGGTGTGGTACTGACGGGACCTCAAAGTTCATTGAAGATGAACTATAGGGCAGAGGATGACTGTACAGTTTTTCTTCCTATGTTTTTTTTCTACCATACATTCTAGAGCTAAAATACAGAAGCATTGTTCCAGTATTTCTACCATGAACTCAAAGAGCGTGGGTTACATTAGTGGAATTGAGCAGAGGTGAGACTTAGGAGTTTCTGAAAGTTCTGGACACACTGCTGTATCAGAGTTAAAATGGGGTGCAGGGATTCTGAATGCTTCCTTATCTGGCGTATGGAGCCAGACAGCTGTCTCTATGCATTGTTTTGTGGAAGGGTGGGAGATGTTCCATTCATTACGATCCCTTAGTCTAGGAATAATCATGGACATGAGAACATGAAATTGGAGAAGATTATGCACTAGTGGTAAAAACTGTTTGTTTTTTTTTTTTCTTTTTTTCTTTCTTGTCTGAGACGAAAGCACTGAATTCTTATCAAGGTTTTATTTACTTATACAGTTAATCATTGGAAATGTTATAAAGGACATTGGTGTTTGTATGTCTTAAAACATCTTTTTTCCTAAGAATCTACTATCTTTAGTAAGTAGAAGCATTTGGATTGTGTACATTGTCAGTTGTATATGATACCATTTCAATCTGAAGTAATTCCAGCATTCTTTTCTGACTTTTATTGTGCATATGTGTAGCACATTGTGTCAGAAGCTCTTTAAATTAATTTATTAGTTACTCTTCAAAGTACTCTTTTGAGATAGGTAGGCGGCAAGTTTTATATTACACAAATCTTTATGGGTCTATTGTAAAATGAGTTAGTTGTTTGATGTGACTTTTATCCTTTCAACAGAAAGAGTGTCTCTCTTTGCAATAACTTTAATAGGACTCCAAGTTAAGTTGAAGAAAGGAAAATTATTAAAAATGCAGGTTTTCCACAAAATAATACTTGTGCATTTCAAATGAGTAAATTAAATGTCAACTGTATATAGTATGTTGATACTATTTTATGCAAATAATCTATATGTTTTGGAGGATGTGGAAGTATGACAACATGAACAAATTATATCGGCTTTGTAGAAGGGAGCATTTAGCAGGAGAGAGGAAAATAATTTGACCTTCAGCACTTAAATCAAGATTAATAAATTCCATATGGTGGCTGTCTATTTTTAAAGCATCAAGCAGTACTTCAAATACTCTATTGAAGTTCATACCATAAAAAATACAGAAAATGAGCTGTCATTTGATTAATATATGCAATAATTTCCTTTTTTCCCCCTGCAGTTAGTCAAGATTTTGCTTCAGTAAGTGAAGCTTGTTCAAAGTGTCTTGAATGTTCTGTGTATTTCATGTTGTGCATGTACATTTGGATAGAATTTATTATTAACCCAAATCAAAATAATCATGAATCTTTTTTTGATCACTAAAATCAAGGCATTAGAGTCCATTTTAAGTTGCTAGCTACCATACCATCAGTCTTTTGACTCACCTTACATATCTGACACACATCTTTCCTTAAAAGGCTCAAGAGTGACATACGAAATTAACCTTCTAAGTACTGCCACAATTAGTTTAGATGAAACAAGTGGCCTACCTTCTCTTTCTCTGAGATTAGGTAACTTGGATAAATGTTTTTAGAATTCTCACAGAAAGAGCTTGGGTTCCAGTCTTGGTTGGTAGGGCAGGATGTTAGTCACTTAACTTCAAGTTAAGTGACACAGCGAAATAGCAAATGAAAAGAAAATATTCATTGTTGACACTATGAGAGGAACTCATGGGAATACAATACAGTGTAATAACAATGGTAATAGCAATAATGGTAATAACAATAGTAAGAATAATGACAACAATGTGGAAGTTTTAACAGACCTTTATTCTAATCCAACTCTTACTAAACCACTATACTGTATATACTTTCTTATTTGATTTTCATTGTAAAATAGAGGCCTTGACTTATCATTAAATTCAGACTAATTAAACCTTTAAGGATAGCTTATTTAGTTAGATATTATCAGACTCAGAAGTGGCAAGAACTTTCTGACTTTTTACCAACTCTTATAATTGTAGGTGATAATTGGTTCAATGTGTTTGTTATGGGGCATATAATTCAGCATTTTATGAACTTCTATAGGTATTTCTGATATATAGTTTAGATATATTTATATAAACTAAAAGTAATGCAAAATCAGAGTTTATTTCTTTTTACCAACTGCTGGCCAGTTTCTGAGCATTAACTGAATTGGCCCTATTTATTTGTATTTTAATATTATGGAGCAACAAATGTGGCATAAAGACCCATTATCAACAAATTCCTGGTGCTCTTTTAGATTGTATTAGTAGTTTTCTGTATCATATCTCTTTGTAAAATATCTGCATCTATAGTAATAATAAGTATGATAATATCTTATGTTGGGATAGTAATGATAAGTCTATTATTTATTTATGGTTTTCTAAATTCTGCGAGATGTTAGTCCTCAGAGTATTTTGCTAGGTATGAATTATCACATTTTTACAGATGATTTTGTATTGTAAGAAGACCAATCTAGTGGCAGAAGCCAGCATTGGAACATCTGTCTATTTGTCTCTGTAGCCTGGGTTTTGTTTTGTTTAGTTTTGTTTTTCTCTACATGAGAATTCTGTTTCCTATATAAAATGTACTTTTCTTACAGTTTGAAAGTGAATTCACGATGTATACATGTTACCTAATTTATCTTCACAATAACATTGTAGGCAAAGTTTGCCAGCTAAGCCAACACGAAAATTCTATTTTGAGAACCAAAGAGTTTATGTAAATTCCTTTTTCAAGTTCAGATATTCAGAATTTAGCTTAAAGTCTTGGCTTCAAACCTCTTTATATTCTCCTATAGACTAAGTGCCTACTTTGTCCAAGGGACTGGAGAAAAGCAAAGATGTGGAAGTTGTTGTATAGGCCTAATAAAGAGGCCGCAGCATGTTATGGGTTGGAGCTGCACACTTATAATTAACAGTTGGAGAAAGTACTCATTATGTGTAAAGACACACAGGCAACAGAAGTTTAAAGGAGATGTGTATGTGTGTGTGTGTATATGTGTGTGATCAGAGAGGTGGGCCTTGAATTGGACCTTGAGGGAAAGGTAACATTTGAAAGATAAAACAAGAGTGGAGATTGGAAATTAAGCACAAGAAAAGAAATGAGCCATACATACTTTCTAGTTCTATTGTATGCCATAGTAGCCTTTATCTTTGGTAATCCTCCTTGGCAATTAAAAACAAAAACAAAAACAAAACAAAACAAGACAAAACTTTTGAACGGATCCTCCAGTGAGTCATTCTTCTCAGGTTTAGATCTCAGAAATTTTGACATAAGTTATTTGTTTACTTTTTCTGGACAATTTTTCTTTTGTCATTACTTAGTGATTTTAAAACATCTGCCAAAAGATTCAAAATAATTATTTATCTTTGTTATTTTATTGCCTGCCATGTAAATGTTATAGACTTTTGATAATGATAAACACAGAAAAGTAATACTTTTGTAGATAATTATTTGAGGCATCAAGAAATCTCCTTGTGTAGAAGGCCTCCCTCCAAAGAAAATTTAAGAAACATTTCTGAAGGAGCAAATGTTAATTTTAGTTAGCATAAGTTGTAGTACCAATAAACAACATTTTGAGACTGAATACATTACAATACCTTTATTTTATTTTGGCTTATTCTGTTTTAGTTCTTGTCATGTTCTCTCTCCCTCTCTGCTCTACATCCATCCATACACACTCACACACACACACACACACACACACACACACACACACACTCACACACACAGTGAAAACATTCATGCCCATGCCATTTCATTGCTGTTTTGTGCTGCTTTTGACCATTTCCATATTACCAGAAAGAAAACATTTTTTAAATATTTTTACACTTTCTTCATAATTGTCATTTTATTGTTTTGCTCTGCTAAATCATTTGCCTAGTGTTGTGTAAGATACACACTAGGGATATATTTTCTTTTATTCTCTATTTTTCTTTCCCCTTTTGGTTGTGACCTCTTTTTGGTCTTTATTTCTGGGAGGCTTAGATAGGACAAAGAAAGAATAAAGCCTATCTAAAGGGAATAATTAAGTAAGTCACCTCTGTTATGCCCAAGACCAAACCTGTTGAAGCAGTCACATAGTATTCAATAGCACGACCGGTGAAAGGTTCTAGGTACTCATTTCTTTAATTTGAGGAAACATGGTAACAGAAAGAACATTGCTCTTGAAATCAGGAGATCTGAGCCCGTGTTTGGACTCTGCTGTGTAAGTTGTTGCTGGTTTACATATGTTACATTACCTCTCTGGGCCTCAGTTACCTCACTTATAAGTTGAAGGGGTTAGATTTCTAAAACGTCATGAATTTAAGATATAGACACAGGAGTGAGCAGAGAGTCCCAAGTACCATATTTCTCTAAAAGAAACAAAGGATGTAATTGGTTTTATGGTCTTTTTAATGCATGACTCGGGCTATACATTAAAGGAAAAACAAAGGCTTGTGAGGATTTAGGGATGTTAGCAGATTATTGCTGCAGATTAAGAATCTGTAGAGAAGTTACATATAACTGTACACTCCATTAACGTTTTCAATGGTGCGAGGAAGTCTCACTGAATAGATACCAACTAAGAGAGGATGGATGGAGTAGAACAGGTTTATGGTTCTGCATAATCATATTTCTACATTGCATCTTGTCAACTAGCTAAAGGGAACAGTTTTCATTTCTTTTCAATACAATTGCATCTTAATTATGCTATTGTGAATTGAGAATCCTACCCGTCAAACAGATGTCGGCAACTCCATTTTGGTGGTCTTAAAAAAACAACTGGAAATGTGGTACTGAGGTTGCCAGAGGAACAGATGAATACATTTAATGGCATTAAACTGTTTTGTCAGAGGCTGGCAAAAGGTGTACTGGTCAGTGTCCTCCTGTTTATTTCTCCCCCTCTCCTTATGAAATTCTGTTTGAGGTGAATTCTGTTAAAATCAATGAGAATGATGGAAGTGTGGAAGCTTTTTAAGAAAGGCTGGCTGATGATTTTGCTGCGATTATTTGTTATTTTACAACTCATGTCAAATTCCACATCTAGCATCCTCAAAAATAAAGAAGGTAAGAAACATGTTGGCAGCTGATTTAGTGGGAAGAAGAAATATGAGTTCCTGGATCTACATTTTATTGGGCATGAGAATTTTAGCCTAATACTTTACCCCTTATAAATTCAGTTTGTTCATTTCCAGTATGGAAATGATGAGGATGATAACGATAAATAATAAAGTAAACCACAGTGGTTTTGAGTGCATCAAACAAGAAAATGGAGGGAAATGTGCTACATGTATATGGAAGACTTTCACCATTATGATCAGCTGTTACCATACATGTGTGCAGGAGGTGGTATACCTGTCAATAATAAATAATAATACAAAATTCTATCTTTACAAACACTAAATATAAAAAGGGATTTCTTTTTTTTTCTTTTTTTATGTGTGTGCACATTTGAAAGGGGGACTTATTTTTTGATACAAGAATTAATCATCATTTAATTTGAAAAATTATTCTGTGCTGTGCTTGTGCTAAATATCTTTTTTTACATCATCTCATTAAATACTGGTGCTTAGGCTACTTTTTTGGGTGTCACACAACTAGTAGATGGCAGGTGTTATATATCTGGTTTCTGTGTTATTTTCACATCCTGCAGCATGCTGCTTCCTGATTTGACCCCATGTTTATCCATTAGTTGCTGTCTTGATGCCGTAAACTACTGACCCTCCCTTTAACACTGGTTTAGTGAACTGACAGTCTAAAAACAGAAAATAGTTGCAGTAAAGACTAAACTAAACTCAAACACTATGTACATATTAGGATGGCCTCATTTCAGGTGGTAAACAAGGATACGTTTATATGATTTGTGTTTTTAAGGCAACACAGGGATATCAATAAAAGAGCATGTGCTTATGGCAAAGACTTCATTATGGGCACTAGGGGCATCAGAGGAAGAAACCCTGGGTTTGAATACCAGCAAAAGTTGCGTGGCTTCGCATAAGCCATTTAACCTCTCGGAATGCTTATTTGGTTCGTTTATAATGTAAAGATTTAGGTATGTTTCCTATATTATAGTGATATTGTGAGCTAAATTAGCTCATCTGAGTATAAGAGGTTGCAGTGCCAATGAATTGGAAAGATTTTGACATAATAGGGAAATTGAATTTTTATGTTAAAATATTCTTGTAAACATTTTTTGATTCATTTTCAGATCTTGATTTAGATACTCTGCCTTTTTTGTGTGTTTGTAGTGGTTGCCCCGATTAAATGCTAGCGCTGGCATTTTTTTTTAATGTGTGTAAAGCATCTCTTTTAGAAACAAAATTAAAATAATGGCTCAGCTCCACCCAGAAATGTCATGTTGCAGCCATTAGCAAGCTATATCAAAAATGTTTGGAAGATATCAATAATGGATTACAATATAAATATTTATGGAGTGCTGTGAGGTAGTTAGTTTCCATCAAGCTAGGAACATGCAAAATTGAATAGATACTGACACTAAACAAGACTTTGAATAAGTGGTTGTGGCATAATCCTTTCCCAATATTAAACAAATACCATCTTTAACATTGTTTGAGGTAAAGTGGGTTTTGGAATTTTGCAAAAGTCTCTCTAAGAAGATATATGTTATTTTAGTGGATTATGAATCTCGTATGACTTTGTGAATAACTGTATTTTTTCTGTTCACACAGTGGGTAGAAAATAATAGGAAAATGTGCCTGTATGATAGTATGCAGATATTTTGGAAAAAAATAGTAAGATAAGATACTCAACACTTTTGTCCCCAAGTATGAATGATTGTCATATTAAGGCATTCAAATTGGTTTGAACATTTCTCTCCTCTATTTTGCTGCTTGACTTTTCCCTCTGGGAAACTCCATTAGGAAAGGCTAATACTTCTGGAAAAGTATAAAAATTCTGTTTTAGTAACCCTTTAAGAATTAAATTATATATATGCAATAGTTGTAATAAGAGCTTAAGCACAAGCATACACCTAAGCTGCTGTATAAATTTCTTGCAGCATAAAAGTGTCCACTCTGAATCAAAAGTCTTCTTATAGAGTGGATCCGCAACCAAACCATCCCCACAGTATCCATAAAGAATTATTGCAGGCAAATGATGTAAGGCCTTTTAGAATATCACAAAGATTCCATAGGCCATATATTTTTGCCACTACACAGGTACTGGGTATTTTATTGAACACTGTGCCAGACACTTTTCTAAGTACTTTGCAAATATGAACTTACATAAAAGTCATGGCAGAGCTGCTAAAAATTATTTATTCGATACTTGGAGACAGGGCAAAATGATTTTCCTGATTTTAAAAATTTCATGCTAGATCATTTCCAATAAGCCCATCTGAGCATCATCTGATGAAGAGGATGTAACTTTGGCTAATAATCAATGACTAACAAATGTGCATAGGTTTTTTTGTCCTTTTGAGGTTAGAGGTTGACCTGCAGGTATTAATAAGTTCCTATAGTTTGATAGTCTCAGAGATATATCAACTCCAAAGATGATATGGTTTTATACCTCTGTTGAAAGTGAACCTAGCAGACACATGCAATTTGCAATTTTACTTCAACATTCTTTCATAGCTATTTTATCTTCCTGCTCATTTCTTCATAAACATGTAAGATAACTCTTTAACAAGTGCTAACCAGTACTTTGTTGGAGCATTTTATCTTTTTCATTATGATACTTATACAAGTATTATCCTCATTTTTTAGGTGATGAAATGGTGGCACAGCAAGCTTAAATTGCCCAAAGTCAAAGAGCTAGGAGAGAGGTATAGCTGGTATTCAAATGCACGTGTTATGGCTTTAAAGTCTGTGTTCTGAAACATAAGCATTGTGACCTTTCTTGTTTACCAAGATATTTATTAATTATATGCTCTCCCTAAAACAAACAAATACCTAGTCTACTCATGCAATATGCAAGGCATTTAAAAATTTTTTTAAAGTTTATTTCTTTTGAGAGAGAGAGACAGAGAGAGTGAGTGGGAGAGGGGCAGAGAGAGAAAGAGAAAGAATCCCAAGCAGGCTCTGCACTGTCAGCACAGAACCTGATGTGAGGCTCAAACACAAGAACCCTGAGATCGTGACCTGAGCCAAAACCAAGAGTCAGATGCGTAACCAACTAAGCCACCCAGGCACCCCTGCAAGGCATTAATTCTAGCCCTCTGTGTACAAATACTCACACTGACTTATAGCCATTTGCCCCTACAAAAAAGCTTTGGAGAGCTAGTTCATGTAAAACTGTTGAGCTACCTTGTACTACAAATTGAATCTCAAGCATTTTTTGTATAGGCCCTAAATCAGCTGAACAATTATCTTATTAATCACCAAAAGATCTCTACCAGTGCTTCACATCATGTGTTCTGCTTGATAGAAATGAGTTAGTGATGACATTGCTTCCAACCTAAATCTTATTTGAAGTGATCATTATAAAATGTAAGAACAAGACTGCTTGTCCTGGTAGGCATTAGCAATTTGTGTGAGTATGTCCTGAGGTTTGATTTGGTAACTCAGAGGTGATCAGGACCACTGAACAATGATTCGTTGGTAATCATTACATTGGTAACTAAATGAAATGTCCTGGGGTTGTTTGCATGTAAACCTTAGGAGACTGGGACCAGTTCTCAGGACGCTTTGGAAACCTTGGAGGATTGGGTCCCTGCAGTTGTGGGATTAAGGGGCCTGCTAGAGCAAGGAAGAATTGTCTTCTTTGTGGAGATTGTCTGGGATACGAGAAATCTTGAGATAGTTTAGGAATTTTGTTACCTCTATCAAATTGCTGGATAAAAAAGAGAATTAAAGTAAGAGAAACAGATGAGGTTACAAGATGCCAACTTTGGTACTCCAGGCTGACCACCTCTAAGAGTATTCACCACAGGTGATGACTCCAGAGTCTCTTCAAATCTGAGATATGGTCATACTCACCTCCAGTGGTTTAAGAAGTTTATCACTTTGAAGTAAGTTCCTCCCTTGTTCTGAAGCAGAGGGTGGGGAAAAGACAATTTCTAGAA
This sequence comes from Panthera uncia, assembly GCF_023721935.1. Classification (NCBI taxonomy): domain Eukaryota; kingdom Metazoa; phylum Chordata; class Mammalia; order Carnivora; family Felidae; genus Panthera; species Panthera uncia. The sequence goes on from NC_064810.1 coordinate 88,087,584, forward strand.
GGGATTTTTACAACTCTCTAATGGGAAGGATTAATAGTCTGTCTTGCTGACCAAGGTTATAGCAAACTTCATCAATGGAAGGAGTTCAAGGGTGAATTTTGCCAAGGTCAGCAGCTGGAGAACTGTGTGTGTTTGGAGAGTACATATGCCCAGGATCATTGTTATAATTAAGGTGACTTATGTGAATTAAACAAATCACTGGGTAGACCTATTAGAAAAAAGCAACTGCCCTGATTCTGATTTTCTTGCTATCACAACAGCTTGCAAATTATATGAGATAAACTTTGTTCTAGCTGCCTCCTTGTGATTATAATATATGCCGAATACTAAATGCTTCTCATTTGAGTTTAAAAAGTCAGACCTGTCTTTCCTAAGCGTCAGATTCAAAAGTTACATCACTTTCTTTTCAGGTAAGCATTATTTCAGTCTCTTAAAGAAATAGTTCAAAACACATTGATTTTTTAGATTTGTGACCATACAAGAGAATTTGATCAACACCACTTCGTTGGTGTTATTTATATACTACTTTTTATTTTATAGTAAATTGCCGAAGAGTAATGCATCCTTTCTTCCATGTCATGGAGGTACAACCACTCTATCACATCAAAGACCCAGGATTGCACTGTCGAAGGACTCATAATCAGCCATGCTAGCTTTCTCAGTATATTTCTGTAAAGGAAAAAGATTTTCATGTTTCATTAACACGAAGCCCACCATGTTTTTATGCATTTCAAAGAGACAGTGCTACTGTGTTTTATTCCTAGAGACTGAAGCATCAAAATCTTTTGTATGTATTATTATGTAATGTCCATTATTTTCCATGAGAGCTGAGGTGTATGTGATACCTAGCTAAAACTGGGCATTTGTTTCTACTCTGTTTATTCTGTTAGAAACACACATGCACAGAGATGAAAGAGAAAGTAATCTATGTTAAAAGTATGCACTGAAGAATTCTTAGTTTTTCAGTTTAAAAAAAATGGGAAGGAACCCCAAACAGAAGACCACACATCCAAGATGATATCAAAACATTTTCATTTTTAAATCCCCTAGATGTCACTTAGCGTGAATCAGAGTTCTATTGTTGGGACTCTTCTGGTGTATGCATCTTTTCTTTTCCCATCTTAACCAACTGTACAAATATGGGAAGGAAGACATTTGGCTTATCAACAATACACTGAAGAAGATTTTAGCCTAGTTCATTGTATATCTGATATGAGTTAATGGTGTGATGTAGTCATTCTTAATCTTTTACCAAGACTTTGTCCACAACGAGGGCAGAAGAATTGCTTTTCTTGGCACTTATCAGACTCTACTCTTTGTGCTTGGATCCAAATGTTAAGTGGGATATAAACACATTTAGAGGATAATGATAAGGGGATATAAAGCTCTCTTATTCAGAGTAGTGGAGAGAAGGTAAGATAAATTAGAGAAGAATATTTTGAGAGTTGTCATGGAGAAGAGGGATTAAACTTGTTATGTGTAGCCCTCCAAAAGATTAGAGCTAAGAAAAATAAGGAGAAGCCATAGAGAGTTACGTTTAAGCTCAACAGAAGGGAAATATTGAGTCCGGGTAGTCTGAGGGAAGAACAGACTGCCTGTGCAGGGTATGCATTCTGGACCAGTGGAAGTCTATAAGTGCTGTCTGCAGTCACTTGCAAGGGGTGTGCTACAATGACATGGAGTATTGAACAAGAAGTTGGAATAATTGAGGGTTTTTCATTAAGTAAAATATTTCTTTAGTCAACATTGGCATGGTGAGTTTGATCAAAATTTGAGTCAGGGTTTCTTTCAAAATAAACATTATCCAATGATTTTCTTGGATACTTTAGTTCATTTGCTGCAAAAGAAATTAACAGGGAGGATAGTGTGGTGATATAGAAGATACACCTGTCACTTTATGCCAAGTGGGTAGAACTTCTGAAATCATGGAGTCCAACCTGATAATTTTACAAATTGAGGAAACTCAGACTTAAAGAAGTCATGTGACTGGCAAAGTTCACTGAATTAATGGTAGGGCAGGGTTTCAGATTGCCAGTTAGCTCTTTTTACTGTAAGAGTTGAAAAGGATGTGTGCTCCCTGATGGAATGCTACAAGCAACTACAAGTATTAAATCACAGTAAAACAGATTTCACCCTGACTCACTCTGTGTGTGTGTGTGTGTGTGTGTGTGTGTGTGTGTGTGTGTGTGAGCTTGCTCACCTATGAATTATAATTATTTGATCTCAGGGTTTTTCCCTAAGTGCTTGAATCTTTTCCATTAATATCTGGTTGTTTCTTAATTCTTAGAAGCTCCAAGTAAGGTTTTGCAGGACTTCTAGTTCTCAATCTATAGCATTAAACAAAAGCTTTTTATAGCTTTCCTGATGAATGAAGACAGTATTTAACATATGCCAGGAAGTAGGATTTCTTTGTCTAGTCTTGCTATGGATGTCAATATGTCTCTCCAATTATCTGCCCCTCCCAAATTCCCAAACACACATGCACATACACATAAGCCCACAAACACACAATCTTTTTATTACCAGGATGAATATTCAACTACAGCCTGAAAGCAAGAAAAGTGTTTGAATACAGTTATTGCTAAAAAAGGAAGGGTTAATGTTGTCTCCCATCAAAAGACATACTGAGTTATGACTCCCAACACACCAGAATTCAAAAACAACTCTATCAGGGGATCCTGGGTGGCCCAGTAGGTTAAGCATCCTACTCTTGACTTCGGCTCAGGTCATGATCTCAAGGTTCGTGAGTTCAAGCCTTACAATGGGCTCCATGTTGACAGTGTGGATCCTGCTTGGGATTCTCTCTCTGCCCCTTCCCCACTGGCTCTCGCTCTCTCTCAAAATAAATAATTAAACTTTTAAAAAAAATAAAACTCTGTCAAATGGAGGCTTTGCTGCTCAGTAGACCAAATATTAGTTTATATTCCTGTTTTCTTCTCACTGTTTAGTGATTTTATTGGTAAAGTGTATGCATAGCCAGAAGAGATGGTCACACATACCAATAATATTGAAGAAAATGAAACTGTTCTGAAAGCCGTGGTTTTATACAAAGAAATCTGTGAGTGAGAAATCTGCTGGTTTTATTTTCTCTCTTGGTAGTTACAAAAGATCAAGCCAATATCAAGGTGTCTTCTGTTTACTTCTCTGTGCATGTCATGGTTTTCTAAGTAGGTTAGAGCCAATTTCTTACATCTGCAACTTAATGCTTGCCAAAATTTACCATTCAGTGGGCTCATTCCCACTTTAATTGGCCACTTGCTTCTCTTTTCTGAGAACACAAGAGACCAATTGCACCTGCAATGAGCCTGATGGAGATTCAGAAAAGGAATATTTTAACAATTCTATTTTGGTGTGTGACTCATCCTTTCTCACAGAAGTAAAAAAGTGACATTGTCACATTGCAGTGTGTAGCAATATATTTGTGATTATTTTACTTGTTTATGTAATTTAAATTTTGTTTCAAAATACAAGGTGATTTGACTCTTCAGCAACTCAGTGAATTTGTTCTTTGAACTTAAAAGGTACTATCAAAAGACCTCTCTAGGTTGGTAATGCAAATTCATTGATGTGCAAGTTTGACTTTAAATACTTGGAAAAATAGGGGCGCCTGAGTGGCTCAGTTGGTTAAGCGGCTGACTTCGGCTCAGGTCATGATCTCGCGGTTCGTGAGTTCAAGCCCCGCGTCGGGCTCTGTGCTGACCGCTCAGAGCCTGGAGCCTGTTTCATATTCTGTGTCTCCCTCTCTCTGACCCTCCCCTGTTCATGCTCTGTCTCTCTCTGTCTCAAAAATAAATAAAACGTTAAAAAAAAATTAAAAAAAAAATAAATACTTGGAAAAATAATGAAACAACAAGAATAAAGCAATTGGTGTACATATAAGAAAGGAGGAGCTTGTAGAATAAAAAGCATGATTTTCATACTAGGGAAAGTATTATATATAAAATTATGTAATCTTATTTAGATTATTACGTAAGGTTTGTTTATTTATTTATTTATCTATCTGGCTGTGTAGGATAGAGTAAGCTACAGTACCTTTTCATCAGAACTGTGAAACCATCCCATTTGATACATTCATTAATCAAAAGGAGAGTGTGGTTTGAATTGTACAAGTGTAAGGAACATGCTTACTTTATAGAGATGAAGAGAAATAAACCAAGTTGAGATGTATAGGGGCTCCCATCATGTTTGCAGGTACATTTTATTTGCTACATAGATCAGATTGTGTTATATTCTTCTGCTGAAAATCCTTCTATAACTCTACTTTGTTTAAAAGAGAACATCCACACTGCTAATTTGGCATTCAAGGCCCTCCATTCTTTTGCCACTGCCCAACCTTCTAATATCACCTCTCATCAATCCCTCCAATGAGCCTTATGATACAAAAGTGCCAAACTGTTTGCACATACCTACCTGTTCATCAGTTCTGTGCCTTGGTGTGATATTGCGATTAGCCAAGGAATGCCAAAAATGATCAGGAGCCACCACAAGCTAGGAAGAGAGGGAACATGGCTCTGCTAACACCTTCATTTTATAGTTCTGGCATCCAGAACTGTGAGAAAATAAATTTTTGTTGTTTTAAACTAACCAGCCTGTGGTAAATTGTTAATAGCAAATCTAAGAAACTAATGCAACTCCAATGTCTTTTGTGAAAGTTAATGGCCAATGAGAGCCACTAATGAGAAGCTTAAAGAGAGGCCATGGATAACACAGGAATTTCATGAGTAAGGTTGTGAGGCACACCACCAACCTAAGAACCATGACAAGCTTAAGAGCTTTTGAAAAGCAAAGGGTATTACAGCCCCACCATTGGTCTTTACCTTGAAGCTTTATTTTGCTGGAGAAACATTGAATTTAGTCTTCTTTCAAGGGGTCATAGTATAATGGTCACACCTTTGATTTGGTAGGAAATAACTCCATGTTTCAACCCTGAAATTAATTAGCTTTATATATGCTCACTAAATTTTGCTTACAATCTGGCTAGTTTCCTTATCACTCCCTCCCACACCCTGCCCTGCGGCTCTCTCTCTCTCTCTCTTTTTTGTTTTTAATTTTTGGTATGTTTTTAAATCAAATGCAGCTGGTAAAACAAAACAAAATCCATGTTTTCATTTTGTCTGAGGCTCTTCCCAATTCTACACGTTTATTATATACACATTCTACCTTTGATATAATCTCACACAATGTTTTTAGCAAGTGTTTTCCCCCTACATGACATAGGTGGTCACTTCTCTAGCTTTTCCCCACAGTTGTCACCATGTTTCCAGCCTTCTATGATGGTTCCCTTGTTGACTGCTACCTGGTGTCAAATCCATTGCCACATATTTTAGGTTTCTGTTACAGCAAACCCACTTCTAGTCAATGTGTTTCTCAGTTAGATTTTGCCTCCGTAATGTTGTATAACAAACAACCACAAAGCTTAATGTCTTAATGTCTGGGGAGGTCTGCTGATAAAGTCTGTACCGACTGGGTTTAGTCCAAGACATGTTGGGTACAAGTCCACCATCTTGTATTCTCCTTGTGTAGGTGGGTGAGGCAGGACATGTCTTCTCATGGGAAAAGGCAGCAGTGAGAAGTCACACCCAACTTTTCAATTATATTTTAAGTCTCTCTTTGTGGACATGTCTGTGTATACCCATTAGCCAAAACAAGTGATAAGGTTGACCCCAAATAAAATATTCTGCTCATCATGAGACCAAAGGAAGATACACAGAGAACCCCAGTGTCAATACAGAAGGGAAGTATTGCTCCCATAGACGTGAGGGGGAATATTTGCAAAATCATGTATTTTATTCTTTCTATTCTGGCTGTGTTTAAAATACCTTTTGGTTTTAGTGTTCAGAAGTTTCTGCATTATGTGTCTTAGTATCAATTTCCTTTTATTATTTATGCCAGAGACACTTTAAGAATCCAGAATCTGATGATTGGAAGTACAGCAATTATGGGATTTTTTAACTTTTGTATCACCTCATTCTATGCTTTTTCCTCTTTTGTACACCCAATTAGAAGAATGTTTGAACTTCTCTCTTCCATGTCTTCTAAGATCTATTTACTGTTTTCCTGGTTTTTTTTTTTTTTCATGTTATTGTGCTTCTTCATGAGTAATTTCTTTATTACTATATTCTAATTCACTAATTCTGTCCTCGGTTCTTAAAATTTTATGTTTAAAAATATTTGATGAATTTCAACTTCATTTAGTATATTTTCATTTTTAAACTCTTCACTATTTTTGAAGCATATTTGACCAATTTTTGTAGTCTCTTGCCCTATAGTCATATATTAAAGATTGTTTTTTCTTTGATTAAACATCTTCACCTTATATTCTGTAGCTGATAAAATATCTGGAATTTTTCAAGTCTTATTTTGCATGTCTGATTTTGTCATTCCTGCTGATCCCTGCCCTTGGTGGTTTGTTTCTTTGTGACTCTGAGCTCATGAGTCTTGGAACTTTATTCTTTGAAGCCGTTTGAAAGTGTGTTTCTCCAAAGAGATTCTAATGTTTCTAACCATATGGTTGGTGCACAATCAGGGACTACTTAAAATTAAGTTTTTATCTTGAGGTTTTGTGAATCACTTGGTTGGTAGGAATGAAGTCCCATTTATTATTTTTCTAATAGAGAATTAGAGATTCTTGCACAAAACTTTGAGATGATTTCCCTGTCTCCCTGTACAGGTCCTAATCCTTTTCACCTCACACTTCCAGGACCAGTAATTCAGTTCTGCTGTTATCTCTTCCAGTTATATAATCAATTATAATTACCTAAAAAAATGGTTTAGTTGATATAGATCATAATACCTTCACAAAATGTTCTGTATTGATTTGCTTACTAATTTCCAAAGTAGGTGTTAAAATATTTAAAATAAATCACCCTGCTGTTTTGCTGTTTCTAGATTTTACAAAATTTAACTACAATATTGAGAACCAAATTTTTGAGTTTGACTTAACACAGCAATTTCCGGGAAGTTGTTATCCCAAAGGAAGTTGGGAAAATTAGGTTATGATTGAATTCACTACTAAAGGTTGCTTGTTTCTTCTGTGGAAGGTCAATTAAATTATCCTGAAAAATAGTTAGAGTATGAACATCCTTATCTGGGTCTATTTGCAAATATCTCTGTAATAGGCTTTTTAATAGTATTTCAGGAGAGTAAATAATCCCTGAATCTGGTAAAAAATCTTATTTTAGATGACAAATAAATTGAACACCCTCTCTACCTTTAATAGAACTTTCTGCTGTTTTATTTGCCTTATATTATTTCCTTAGGAAAAAGATTCAAAGGCTCCTACATTTATAGCAAAGCAAGACAAATCTGCATTTTAAAAACATATTCTTTCATAATATAACCTTAGTATTGGTTAACGGAAATACACCTTCAGAGGAATACAAATGGAGATTAGAAGGTATTTCATGATCTAACTTTTGGAAGTGTTTTATGTAAGTCTGCTCTAGCTGAGCTATGGTAAATTTTGCTTGATTTATTGAATTTCATATTTCCTAAAGTAAACATAATACTTAAGGGTTTTAATTAATAGATAATCTAATAGGTCACTGTAAAATGTGTAGAAAAATTAGGCTTCTTAAAGAATCCTCTAAATGTCTTATCTCTAAAGGTCTGACCAGGAGCTGTGGTGATATATGCAGAAAAAATATCATATCTGTTGCTTTATATAGTAGTCTTATACTTAATAATTAACCCACTCTGCAACGGAGAATGGATTTACTTACATTATTTCAAGCAGGTGAATTTGGTCCTTAAATGTTTGAAGTCAATTATCTGAATCATACATCCCAAACTTCTTCTTTGATTATACTTTACAAGTTATTTTGATTGAATTAGAGTATTTGTATTAAGGTAAACGATGTCAGCCTTTGGCAGTGGGTTAAAAAGGAAGACTTGGCCAAAGAAGAAAGGAATGTATTGAGCTGAATTGAACTGACCTTCACTTTTGCATCAGCAAATTTTATAAAAAAGAACATTTGAGGATTATGTGCAAATTCTTTACGAATCATTAACAAACACTAGTGGCAGTGCACCTGATAAGTATTTGGAGGCTATATTCACAAAAGGGGACACATTGCCATTTAAAGACAGGCATGTCCTAATCAAAGGAAACAATACTAATAAGAGACCTAAATAATAAGTCCAATTATAGATGTATGATTATAATGGGAAACATATCTGGAAACAATGTGTAGGAAATAAATCAGGGGTCAAAAGAATCTTACAGAATCATATTATTATAGGACATTACAAGAATAATTTTTTTTCTTTACTGTGGGAATTAGATCTAGGCTTGGGATTTTTCTAAACGATAACTCTCCTTATTAATTTTAAAAGATATATAATAGTATTAGAATATTGGCAGTTTGTGCCTCAGTTCTTCATGAATGTTTGCCTATATTTTAACCACTGGCTACCATGTGGCATGATATGAAATGCCCATAAAATCAACCAAGGTAATTAAAAGTCCACTATTAGTGGTGAACTCCTATGTGTTAAACTAACTTTCAATTAATGGGTCTATTTTAAAATGTAAGTGCTTTTGGGAAGATGAATACAATAAGCTCTTTACATTTCAGAGTGAATAGGCATAAGGCAATTCCATTTGGTTATTAGCGTGTTCCTTGCTTTGGGTGAAGAAAAGGAACTCAAAATGAGGAAAATGCAGATAGAAAAGACTAAGGAATTAAAACAGACTTTGCCCAAACTTGAAGATAATGGTGGAAAAGAAAATACAGCTTCCATTTGGAAACTTTTACTGACTTAGGCATTTGCCTTTTTTTCTAACCTAAAAATTATCTATTTATTTTGTCAGATGACACTGAGTTCATTGATTCTAAGTTATATACTCTATGTGTAGTAGAGGGTCTTTTTACTTAAGTAGAATTACTTTTGTGGGAAATTCACCAATCTGGATTTCAATTCCCGTTACTTAATAATCTCCAAGTAGTTAAATCCAATGATCAGTTCTATTAGACATAATTGATCATTCTTTCTACCTTTCACACACTAATCTGTTGGCTACTGAGATAAACATACTGCCATGGTTTTTCTCTTACCTTAGTGGCTGTTCCTTTTCATTAGACTTTACTATTTTTCTTTTTTTTTTTCTAAGATTTAATTTTTAAATAATCTCTACACCCAACATGGAGTTCAAACTCACAACCCAGGGATTGATTCACATGCTCTACTGACAACCAGCTGGGTGCCCCAGCTCTACTATTTTTCTTTAATCCTTCTATTTCATAAATGTTGGAGTGTCCTACAGTTAAGTCTTCATCATTTTCCTCTTCTTTAGCTACATTTATTTCAAACACTCTGTAGTTTTAAATATCATTTATATGCTGATGATTACCAAATATATATTTAAAGGACTCAAAAATCTTTCTCCTAAACTGTAGATTGTTATATATAGCAATGAACTCAACCTATGTACTAAGAAATCTAACAGGTAACTCCAAATTAAAATGCTCAAAAATGAATATGCAATTTCTGTTCCAAGTTCTACAACTTTATTTTCCCAATCTTTTCATCTTAGTAAATTTCAACTCCTTTATGTAGTTACTCAAACAACACCAAAAGTTGGAGCCCTTCAGGGCTCCCCTTAAGATCACACCTGATGTAGGAAACTCCTGGTAATTTTACCTTCTAAGGATATTTAGAATATGATTATTTCTCCCACCTATACAGCAGCCTCCCTAGTCAAAGCCACCATCATCACTGGTATGAACTTAATTGGGGGTCCTTTTCCAGTCTTGTTACTCGTGGACTATTTACTTCAAGTAGCAAAGATATGTTATCCTATGTCTCCCCTACTTAAAACATTTTGTAAGGCCTAGACATGAGCAATGAGGCAAGATAATAAATAAGAGATAAAAATTTTGAAAGGAAGAAGTAAAACTGTAACTATTTGTAAATTTTATGATCATATACATAGAAAATCCAAAGGATTTGGACTTGACCAAAAAGCTATTCGAATTATGAAATGAATTAGCAAGATCAATATAAAAGAATCCAGGTTGAGTGTACTCATATATACAAGGCTAATATACAAAAGATAAAAAGTCTGTGTACAAAAGTAAATAGTTTTTTAATACAAAAGCAAAGGATTATTAAAGAAAATTAGAATATACTATGTACCATAGCACCAAAAAATCCTATTAAAGATACACAAGACTTATACACTGAAAACTGCAAAATATTATTGAGAGAAATTAAAATGACTCTTTAAATAAATGTACAGGCTTACCACACTTACGAGTTGAATGATCTAATATTATACAGGTGTCAATACTTCCCAAACTACGCTGCAGACTCTTACTATAATCTTGTAAAAATTCCAGCAGGTTTTCTTTCTTTGAGAGAGTTTGTGTTAATGTGTGTATATAAAATGTTACAAGTGGATTTTAAAATTTATGTGGAAATGCAAAGGACATAGAATAGCCAAAGCAATCTTAAAGACAAATCAATGGATTCGTATTGGTAAATTATTGAGACTTACCATAAAGGAATGAATGAAATTAATATGTTGTGTTGTTGGTACAAGGATGAATACATAATGAAAAAGAACAGAAATTCCATACACATACTCATTTGATATACAACTAAGTACTATTGTTCAGTTGGGAAAGAATGGTTTTCAACAATGCCAGATCAATTGGATATCCATATGGAAACAAGTGAACCTAAACCTCTATTAAACCCATAAACAAAACTCAATCACAAGTGGATTGATTCTGTACATATTTAAAGTAAATAATAAAGCTTTTGTAAAAATAACAGAATACCTTTGAAGCTCCAGAGTAGACATCACTTCTTCAAATAGGACCCAAAAGCACTGACCATAAGAACAAAAGGATGGATAAATTGGAGTTAATTAAAAGTAGAAATTTCTATATACTGAAAGACACCTTTAAGAAAGTGAAAGTGCAAGCCACACACGGAGAGAAGATATTGGCAATGTATACCCTCCAAAAGATTTATATATAGAATAAATGAAGAGCTTCTACAAGTCAACTTTTAAAAACAACCGATGAAACAAATAAGAAAACCAACCTCATAAATAAAAGGGAGCAAAAATCCTTGAATAGACACTTCAAAACAGGATATTCAAATGGCTTCTTCACGTAAGAAAAGGTGCTCAACTTTGTTAGTCATCAAGAAAATACGAATTAAAACTATGATGCAATACTAATACACTCTCAAAATAATAGCCCAAATTAGAGAGCCTGATAATATTGAGTGTTAGCCAGGACATTATATATTTACACATTATATGTTATATGTGATACATTCTGATTGGAGTATAAATTGGTAAATTTACTTTGGAAAACTCTTTAGCAGTTTTTACTGAATCCAAATATACTTACCCTGTGAACCAACAATTCTACTTCTAGTTATATACTCAATAAAAATGAGTGCATATATACAAAAGAAGACATGTACAAGAATATTCCTGGCAGTTTTATTCATAATGGTCTCAAATTAGAAGCCACCCAAATGCCCAACAACTGAAGAATGGATAAATTGTGATATATTCGTATAATCTTGGCAATCTCAAAAAAATCTGGTACGTGCAAAGCATTGAAAATACCAAAGATATATTGACAAAAGAAAATCGAAGCAAAAACTACTTATTTTATCTTCTCTAAGAAGTTCAAAAACAGGATAAACTGGTCTCCTTAATAGAAATCAGATTAGTAGTTACCTCAAGGGAGACAAGATGTTAAATGGGAAAAGACTCTTGGGTTTCTAGAAGCGTTATATACTTGATCAACGTGTTAGTTACTAGTTATATGGTGCTTGCATATATATATTGGGGAGAGGTATATGTACAATTTATTAAGCTACAGGCATACTTCACTCACCTTTTGTGTCTTATATCACAGTTAAAGACCAAAAACAAACAAACAAAACCTCCAGTGGCTTTCTATTTTACTCAGAATAATCCATAAAGTTTTAATAGGTCCCACAAAGTCCTACAAAATACGGTTTGTGGTTGCCCCTGTGACTTGTTATCCCTCTCCAATTCACAGAGTGCTCCAGCCAAACTTACTTTGTTGAGGTTCCTCAAGATATTTTCTTCCTTCAATGTATCACATAAAAGCCAAGGACAGGAAGTAAATTAGGGACTAGAACCAGTCGCAGAAGGTTTGGGCAAGACAGCACTTTCAGTTTATTTATGGAATTGATTGGTCTTTTTGCATCGTTCCCCTTTTTTCCTCTTTCCTCAGCCCAGTTTTAGCTTCTGTATAGCCCAGTGTCTATACTTTGCTTGTTCCATTTCTGAATTCCCGGAAGAGAGAATTGTATTGGCCCAGCCGAGCCTCTGAAGATAGTTTCTAGTGGTGAGGTGTCCACTATCTGCCTAATAAGCTATGGCCAGGAAGGGTCATATAGAACAAAGATGTCCAGGTCCTACCTGTGAGGCAAAGGCAATTCTTATAGAAGAGAACAAGCAGGAGAAGACACATATATTACCTATAGATTAAAAATTGATGTCTGTGGTGTTCTAAATTTTCTGTGTTGACCATTGTGTCAATACATAGATTCTCTTATCCACTCTTGACTTCACACCTGCCTCAGTGTATTGATGTGCACTCAGGGCATCTTTCATTAGCAGAGCTCATTTATTTCAAGTGATAATGATCATTCCCATTCCTCAACAAACTGCTCTCAAACCCATGAAAAAAGCCTTCTGTGTAATTATTATGTTTGCACGAAAGAAGTGCAAAACTAAATAAGCAAGAATACTGTCCTTGAGGTGCTCACCAGGTGGTGGACAGACAAGGAAAATACAGTTGCAATGCGATGTGTAAAGGGAATTGAAACAACTGTGTTCTTAATTTCAAGTGCTCCTTACCTAATAAAATAGCAAAGCAAAGGGGAAAAGTAAAAAGTGGAACCAATTACTTAGGCATCTTTTATAAAGCTATGTAATACAATTACTTAACACAAATAAGCTGTTTTATATTTTTATTTTACAGAATCTGGCTTGATTTTTGTCTAAAGAGATAATGTTTGATTTCCGTCTAAAAACATAATTCTTAACTGTGTAGATGAGTAGCATATGAAATAAACAATGCTTGTAGTTCTTATTGTGTGTATGTGTAAAGCTTTTTAATTATAGGGTATTTTAATGTCCTATAATGTTAGTAAATAGTATTTTTATTGATTTTGTAGCAAATCAACATGGAGAAAAGTTGGATTTACATAACAACATTTTTTTCTGTCCCATTTGAGATTAACTTGACAACCTAATGCCCTATTACACTCCAATACTTTAGTCGCACAAACAAGACCTGTATTTACTAGTATTTAGTATTATTTAAAAGTAGTGTATATAGTATTACGTAGTATATAGTCTGTGTTTTGTGTGTGTGTGTCTGTGTGTCTGTGTGTACATATATATGCTACATATAGTATTTTGTCCTACAAACAAGGACATGCTCCTAAATAACCGTAATGTAACCATCAAAACTAGAACGTTAACACAGATATATTTTACCATCTAAAATTCAGGTTCTATTCCAATTTGCCAATTTCCCTAGTCATGCAATTTATAAATGATGAAGGGGTCTAGTTCAGAATCACTCATGCATTTAGTTGTTAGTTTTCTTTAATCTGCAACAGTTCCCTTATGTTACCTTGATTTCATGACCTTTACATATTGGAGGATTAAAATCTTGTTGTCTTGTGGAATAGCTTTCATTTTGCAGCTGTCTGATGTTTCCTTATATTTGATATATGATTCAAGCTATTCCTCTTTGGCAGAAGTGTTACAGAAATGATGCTGTGTTTCTTTCATCGTATCTTATCTGGTGATGCACGGTTTCAGTTTGTCCCATTACTGATGATGTTCACTGGGATCACTTGTTTAAAGTGATATCTGTCAGACGACTCAATTTTAAAGTTACTCTTTTTAATCTTTGAAATTAGTAAGTACTATTTAGAGGGTTACTCTGAATCTATAAAAAATATCCTTTACTTTTCAAACTTTTAATTATTTATGTTTTCATAACATTTCAAAACCATTTATGGTTTTTTGTTCAAAGGACTGTAATTCACTGCTATTATCATTTATTTTGATATTTAGATTGTTCCTAGATTTGGCCAATTTGAGCTCATTCAAGCTGGCTACTCTGTCCTTTTGACATGTTCTCATTGTTCTTTGAGTACTTCCTTACTTTCTAAAATAAAAACATGTCCTAGGCTGATGTCCTAGTACTTTCCCTGTCCAAACCCGGAATAAGCCATTGTCCAAGGAGTTCTGATTCTTTTATTAATCAGTCTCCTTGTATGTATCCAATCTCCCATCACTATTTTTACTTCTTCCCCTGGGTGGATGCTATCCTACTCAGGTTCTGATTTTATATTCCTGGATACTAACCTTCCCAATTCAATGGGATCATTCCTCACACTACTTGGACTCCGACATTGTTTGAATTCTGACTCCCTAAATTTTGCTGTCCCTTCTTCAGTGACAAGATCTTCACTCTATTTAGACTCTGACACCCTGGTCTGGACCATTGAGGCAACCCCTTACGTCCCCCCACTATAGACTATTCATCCACAGGATAGCTTTAGGATTGAAATGCTCAGGACAGGAAGATACCTATACTATATTTTTAATTGGTCAATGAGAATTCTGTGGGCCTTTTAAGACAAGAAAGTTCTCTGCTGGCACAGTTTAAGGAAAAAAGAAGTAGAAGACAGAATTTTTATTCTCCAGGAGCTTTTCAGGGTAATTGGAGAGATAAGACAACTCATTTTATCTTTAGAATAATTCTGTAAGGCATAGATTAGTATCCTTATCTGAGCACAGCTATTAAGAATATGAACTTATTTTCTTTGAGGGGATAATTTCTCAGCAGTTTTGGAATACTATAAATGGAACTGAAGAGAAAAAGCTAATGTAAAAAAATTGGGATGCTAAGCAAATTCTGGAAAGTCACAATGACAAATTACTCTTCTTTTTCTCTGACTTGTTTTGGTTTAGAATGAATGAATAGCATAGATTATATCCTCTAGGGAATAAAATCATATTAATTTACATCATTATAATACTACTAGAAACCACACAAACTAGGAAAAAATAACCATAACCTGTCAATATGATAATTACACAAGAAGGCCAACTATTTTCTATTTACAAATAGGACATCAAACCATGTTGGTGTCTTTCTTCTGAGTATTAGATATTTTTTTCTGATTATGAATGCTTAAAACCTGGTACAGTACCTAAGGTAAATCTCATGTATTTATATTGCAAGTGGGTGTGAGGATAGGTGGAAGGAAATATGAGTATAAAGCTAACCTGTCAATTGAGGGAGGCTTCAGGCTGTCCTCATTAGAACACTCTTGATGCTGGTGACAAACCACCTGAAACCTCTTAGGTAAATTGAGGATGTATGTTGGCTTATGTAACCAGAAATTGCAGAAATATAAGTGGAATGGAGTA
Source organism: Panthera uncia (assembly GCF_023721935.1). Lineage (NCBI taxonomy): Eukaryota > Metazoa > Chordata > Mammalia > Carnivora > Felidae > Panthera > Panthera uncia. The sequence goes on from NC_064810.1 coordinate 88,103,041, forward strand.
GAAGCAGAACCCTCATGTCATTAGGACTTTTCTCGTTTTTCTTCCATTTCTGGTGTTTCTGTGTATTACCTAATGCTCCCTTCCCATTGACCACTTTTCCACATGATTGTGGAGGGACCACTGGAAGCTCTAGGCTTAGCTTTTTGCAGCTCAATTACCGGAAGAGAAGAGGCTTTTGTCCTCAGCAACACTTAGAAAAAAATTCAGAGAAAGAACTCTGGGTACATAGTGGTTATTCCAATTTTGGGGGCACAGTGTTGGGGTAGAGATACTATGTTTATCCAGACTGGGTCATGTGCTTGTTTCTAGGTTGTGGGTAATTCAGAGTATCGTTATTGTAAGCCCCTATTGCAAACAATGATTAATGTGTGAGTGAAGTCATTTCCCTTACAAAGGGAGGATAGTAGGCGCACCTGGGTGGCTCAGTCAGTTAAGCGTCTGACTTTGGCTCATCTCATGGTTTGTGAGCTCGAGCCTTATGTAGGGCTCTGTGCTGACAGCTCAGAGCCTGGAGCCTGCCTCATATTCTGTGTCTCCCTTTCTCTCTGGCCTTTCCCTGCTTGTGCACTCTCTCTCTCTCTTTCAAAAATAAACCTTAAAAAAAATTAATAAAAAAGTTAAAAAGAAAGGGAGAATAGCATAGACCTGGCTGCTGGGGAGTTATGATGAGCCTGGAAGCCATGCCAGTTGGTATTTACTATAATTTCTAAGTAGGTTGCAGTGAACTCAACCTGAACAAAGATAATCCAATTTAGTGTGTAAGATATCATCATTTTTGGGCTCTCCGTAGTGTGAATACTCAGCTACTCAGGGAGTGGATTCATAATTGTTAGTGACTAGTCTATAAAACACTTGTCCAACTAGCAACTGGGGACATGGATCACCACACTGTATACTTCCTTAATGCACAGATCCTGCTTGACTTACAGTGGGGTTATGTCCTGATAAACCCATCATAAGTTGAAAATTTCATAAGCTGAAAATGCATTAAAACACCTAACCTACCGAACATGGTAGCTTAGCCTTGCCTTCCTTAAATGTGCTCAGAACACATACATTAGCCTATGGTTGGGCAAAATCATCTAACATAAAGACTGTTTTATAATAAAGTGTTGATTATCTCATGTAATTTATTGAATACCGTGCAGAAAGTGAAAAATGGAATGTTTATATGGATACAAAATGGTTGTAAGTATATCACTTGTTTATTCTTGTGATTGAGCAGCTGACTGGGAGCTATGGCTCATTGCCACTGCCCAGAGTCATGAGAGAACATTGTACCACATATCCCTTTCCCAGGAAAGATCAAAATATAAAATTTGAAGTACAGTTTTTTTAATGCAAATCACTTTTACACCATCATAAAATTGAAAAATTGTAAGTTGAACCATTGTAAGATGGGGACTGTACATGTGTAATGTTGTATTTTTCCTGTCAGGCAGATATCAGAAATTGGGGCACGTGGGTGGCCCAGTCACTTAAGCCTCTCACCCTTGATTTCGACTGAGGTCATGATCTCATAGGTCGTGGGATCAAGCCCCTTAGGGTTCTCTCTTTCCCTCTCTCTCTCTGCCCCTCATCCACTCCTAAACACTCTTTCTCTCAAAACAAATAAATAAACATTAAAAAAAAGATACTGGAAAAACATCATCTCCAGTTAAGTGATAAAATTAGCAGGGGTAAGAAACATAAGTATAAGGGAATAATATACAGTGAAATGATATTAATATGCCTTTTCTGCCACATAGGAAGGAAATAAAATGTAAATATAATAAAAATATGGAAAAGTTGGAAATCAAGCTCAGAAGTAAGGAAAGTTAACTGTAGCTTGCGTGGGGTACCATTTCCAGTCAGTTAGAAGAATTAAGCAATGGTGTGTTGTGAATCCAGGAAAGACCAATCATCTGTAAGGACCTCAATGTGTCAGTTTTTGCAGTGAGAAAAGTCAGCCAATAGCTAGAGCTTTGAGTATTATGCCCTGGTCCAAATGTTCAGTGTGTAAACTTGGCTGCCGAAATGGTGATTCCAACATGTTTGGGATAATCGAATTGTTTCTTAGTGAGTTCTTTTTTCACCCTGGAAAGGTTCAGACTTGTGCTTAGAGATAATAAAGTATATTAAGCCCATTTACTACAAATCTTTTGTTAAGTTTAGAAAAATATGGCTATAATTTTTACTTAAATATTTTAAGTATAAGATACTTTAATATATTATACAACGGAATCATCTTATGATCCCAGTTAAAATACACAAGTAAGTGATTTTATAGTTAGAAGTTTTAATTTGAAATGTAAAATATGATTTGGATATGTTTGTAAACATTAGGAAAATTAAAGTAATTTGGTAGTAGTCAGAATAGTTTAAATTATTAGCCAACATTTTGCTTACTAGAAGTATTTGAATTTGGTAAAATGAAAAACAAAACAAAACCCTGAATGTATTAAATTTATAAATACAGTTTTCTTTTTTTTTTTTTTTAATTTTTTTTTCAACGTTTTTATTTATTTTTGGGACAGAGAGAGACAGAGCATGAACGGGGGAGGGGCAGAGAGAGAAGGAGACACAGAATCGGAAACAGGCTCCAGGCTCCGAGCCATCAGCCCAGAGCCTGACGCGGGGCTTGAACTCACGGACCGCGAGATCGTGACCTGGCTGAAGTCGGACGCCCAACCGACTGCGCCACCCAGGCGCCCCTATAAATACAGTTTTCAATATTTAAGAAATTCAATTTCTAAGCTAAAAAATCTTAAAAGTAATTTTCAGAACTTATGAGAATAAAAGAGTACCATAATTTGTAAATTAAATTTAAAAGCTTAAGGTGAGACTTCTGATGATGGGAAGATAGAATAGATATACTAAGTACAATTAAGATACCTGTATTTTATGTATGAAACCAACATCAGAAGACTCTGAAAGGTGGGTAATGGAAAGCAGACTGGCTAGGGACTTCGAGTCCTGAGAAAGGACCCTATGTTGATTTCTCTCTTTGTTCGTGGTTTCCTCACATATACTTGGAGATGAAGAAACTGGCAACCTGGAAATATCAATAGGTATGGATAAAAATGTCCTCCAACAAGCCTGTTCTATTCAGCCAAAGGGTCAAGAAAGGGACAATCTCACTAGACAGAAAAAATTTAAGCAAAACTGCTCTACTCCAGACAAACAACATAGAAAAAAAATGTTACTATGTTTCTACTCCCACCAACAAAGGCAAGTGAAGCCTTGCCATAAACTTCCATACTTGCCAGGCTGTACCCAGGTGCTCTGATACTCCTACGAGGCATGTGGTAGAGAAGGCCAGGTAAGGAACTGACCCCTAAGGAGCGCTCCTAGCCCTCCCTGGTCAAGTAAATGAAAACTCTTGGGGAGCTTTGACTTCAACTTCCATTTGGTAGTAACGAAGCACCTCTCCTCCCCCTGTTGTGCTGATATCAGAGGAGGCTGAGAGGAGTCAGGACTTTCATCCTTACCCAGCAATAATGAGGCTACCCAACTGTGGCTTCAGTGGAAACCACTTAGGAAGCCAGAACTTCCACTCATTCCAGCGGTAACAAGGAGCTCCCTCCCCAAGAAGGGGAATCTGGACTTCTATTTCCACCTAGCAGTAATGAGGCAGCACCCCTTTTTGTATGCCAGAACAGTGTCAGGAAAAGCCAACTAGAACAGAAGGTTTAAATAAAATCCACTATCCTGCAGCTTAGTCCAAAAATGTCCAGGTTTTAATAAAAAATCACTTGTCATACCAAGAAAATGTGAATCTCTAATGGAATGAGAAAAAGGCAATTAATAGATGCCAAAACCCAGGTGGCAGAGATGTTGGAATTATTTAACAAGCATCTTAAAGCAGCCATGATAAAATTGTATCAACAAGCAATTACTAAATGCTTAAAACAAATTAATAAAAAATACTAAACCTGACAAAGAAGTATAAGATGTAAAGAATAACCAAAAGGAGAGTTGAGAACTGAAAACTATAATGACCAAAATAAAAAGCTCAGTAAATGATCTCAACAGCAGAATGGAGATGATGGAGGAAAGAATCAGTAAAATTTGAGATAGAACAATAGAAATTACTCAATCTTAAAAACGGAGAGGAAGTACATGAAAATAAATCAGCAGTTTCAAAGACCTGATGGGCTCTAACAACAGAATTAATATTGATGTCATGAGAGTCCCGAAAGAGGTGGATAAAGAGTACAGGCTGAAAAGTAATATGTCAAAAAAATAAAATAATGGTTAAAATCTTTCCAAATTTGTGAAAAGATAAAACTTTATAAAATAAGAAGCTGAGGAAACACCCAACAGAATAAATCCAAACAAATCCATGGCAAGACAAATTATAAAGTTCTGAAAACTTAAAAACAAAGAAAAAAAATCTAAAAAGCAGCCAGAAAAAAATGACATTTTACTTATAGTGGAAAACAATACAAAACACACTGAATTTATCATCTGAAACCACTGAGGTCAGAACAAATTGATACAAAATATTTCAAATACTGAAAAAAAGAAAAAAAAAAAAAAAAGAACTACCAATACAGAATCCAATAGCCAGAGAAAATTTCTCTTAGCAATGAAGGGGAAATGAAAACACTTTCAGATGAAAGAAAACTGATAGAGTTTATTTCCCACAGACTTACCATAAAAAAAAGGCTAACAAAGTTTTATAAAGATTTTGTAACAGTCTTACAAAAGACTTTATAACAAAGATTTTTAGAAAGACTTATAGTTTTATTTATAAAGACAACTATAAAAGAAGGAAGCTTGGAATATCAAGAAGAAAGAGCATGTTAAGAAAATATGGGTAAATGTAATAGATGATCCTTCTCATCTGGAATGTTCTAGTGTTTGACAACTGAAGAAAATTTGTAGCACTGATGTGGTTCTATATGTATCTAGAAGAAATATTTAAGAAAATTATATTCCAAATTTATGGGAGTGAATAGATGTAAAAGGAAGTAAGCTTTGCATATTATGTCTAACTAGTAAAATGATAATGATTATAGACTGGTAAATTATATGTATATAGTGTAATACTTAGAGTAACCACTAAAAATGGTATATAAAGAGATTCTCCCCAAAGCACCCAAGATAAATGAAAATGGAACTTTAAATATATGTTTAAACAAACCATGGTAGGATAGAAAAAATAAAACAGAGAAACAAAAACATACTGAATCAACAAGAAATTAAAAAAAAATAATAACTCGGCAAACTTGAACAACCATGTGCTGTCTCCAAGAAATTGACTTCAAATATAACAAATAAGCAGTTTAAAAGTAAAAGGATAGAAACAGATGTATCATAAAAACTGGAGAATATCAATATGAGTTGGTACTCTAAAAATAACAATATTTTAAAGGAAATAAAGGATGCCCTACAGGTCCTGCAGACATCAAAGAACTAGTAAGGGAATACTATGAACAGTTATACACCCTATATTTGACAAGTTGGTTGAAATAGACCATATTGTCAAGAAACACAAACTACCACAATTTACATAGTATGAAATAGGTAACTTGACTATCTCTGTAACCATTTAGGAGATTAATTGTATGACTTAAAACTTCACAAACAAACAAACAAAACTGCAATATGCACGTGATTTCAATAGGGAACTCTACCAAGCTTTAAAAGAATTAACACCAGTTCTACACAATCTCTTCTGAAAAACAAAAGAGAATGGAATTCTCCCCAATTATTTTATGAAGTATTGTCTGACAGCAAAAGCAGACAAATACAATACAAAAAAGGAATACCACCAAGTGATATTCCTCAAGAGTAGATGCAAAATTCCTTAACAGAAAAGCAAATAGCATTCAACAATGTGAAAAAGAATTTTATAGCATGCCCAAGTGGGATTTATTCCAAGGATGCAAGGATGGTTCAATATTCAAAAATCAATAATATAATTTACCTTTTAACTTACTAAAGAAGAAATATCACATAAACATATCAATTTATGCAGAAAAACATTTGCCAAATTTAATACTGATTCGTGATAACAACTATCAGTGCGCTAAATGCAGAGGTGGACTCCCTCATCTTGATAAAGAAATGTGACAGCACTTGGAGGTTGGAGGGGTCTCAGCATGATGCCATTCTCCTTGCTCTCAGGGTAAAGTTCAAACTGCTGTGGCTGATTCGGCCTGGCGTTAGCAGGTCTGTATGACTCCTCTTATGTTTTCCAGCCAGGCTAACTACCATCTTTCAGTCCTTCCAATGGGGCATTCTCTCTTCTACAAGGACTTTGAAATGGCATAATTATAGCAGTAATTTAATTAAAACAAAGTAGCTAGGATGGGCCCTAATCCAATACAACTGGTATCCTTACAAGAGGAAATGAGGACACAGATACACACCGGAAGAAAGACCAATGAAGGCACAAGGAGAAGATGATCAGGTACATAGAAGACAAGCCTCTCAAGAAATCAACCCTGCTGACACCTTGATCTTGTACTGCTAGCCTCCAGAAATAGGAGAAAATAAATTTCTGGTGTTTAAGCCACCCAGTCTATAAAGTATGTTTCTAGGACAGCCCTTGCAATCTAATACAAAACTCGAAACTCAATGGTAACAAACAATCCAGTTGTAACATGGTCAACACAGATAAATAGACTTTTCACTAAAGAAGATACACAGATTGCAAGTAAGCCCATGAACAAATGTTCAATATCATAAGCCACTGGGGAAATACTAATTAAAACAGTGAGGTATTGCAATACATCTTATTAGGATGGCTGAAATAAAAAATACTGACAATGTCAAATGCTGACTTGGATGCCATTGTGGGAAACTATTGTTCACTTTCTTAATAAACTAAACATCTAATTACCATAAAACCCAGCACCGCACTTCTGAGCATTTATTCCAGAGAAATAATTATGTTCACACAAAAAGCCTGTACGCAAAGTTTGTAGGAGCTTTTTTCATAGTAACCCAAAATTGGATATAACCTGATCTCCCTTCAATCGACGAATGTTAAAACTGGTACATTCTTACAATGGAATGCTACTCAACAGTAAAAATGAATGAACTTATTGATATGTGCAACAACGTGAATGGATTCCCAGAGAATTTTTGTGAGTGAAAAAAGCCTACCTCAAAAACCTACCTATGATCCCATTTTCTAATAACCTTGAAATGACAAAATTATAGAGATGGAAAAGGTATCAGTGGTTGCCAGGGCTAAGCAGGCAGGGAAAGTGGGAGAGAAGTGGGTGTGGTTATAAAAGGGATCCTTGTAGAAATGTCCCTTATTTTTGTGGATCAATGTCAATATCCTGATTGATATCATCTGCTTTTGTTTGGAAGATGTTAAAATTGAGAAAACTACCTTTTCTATCTCACAAGCCTTTTTCTGTTTTATTTTGAGACACCTGCAGATTTATGATTAGGGAATTCTCTCTCTTGCAATAGTCTCTTTCATAAAGTCTCTCCTTATCTAACTGCATATTTGCTTTTATTTGACAGCCATTATTACAGTTAAAGAATCTTACTTTCAGAAAGACAGAGTAAATAGCTAACATAATATCCTAGCATTACATTTGATTGGGAGATTTTGATATGGAAATTATTTGACCATCTTCCACCTCTTGTTTACTTAAAATTATCATCTGCCCCCAAGTACTGAAAATTGTTATCTTGTTCCAATTAAAGTAATCAAGTTATGGAGGTCCAGGAGAGGGAAACCATTTCAGATTTTGGCAGGTTCTGATAACATATCAAGCTGGAAACAGAGCCATAAGCCAAGTTTTATATATTGTAATTTAGTGGGCACTTCCTCAAACCCACTGCACATTAATTCTTGATCTCAGCTGCTGTTCCAAGTTACTTTCCAAATATTTTCTTTGATTTGGCCAGGATTGGCTGGGAGTCAGAATAGGCTTCACCTTTAGGGAAAAATCTTCAGTGCCTGTATTCGAGCCAGCTAGGAAACTAAGAAACAGACACTAAGCTAAAAAATGCTAAATTTTAGTAAGAAAGCAATTCCATGAGAATGCACACACTGGTTATTCATATATACACACTCTTAAATCTATCAATATCAGTATGATTATTTTAGAAGCATACCCATTTGTCATCTCCAGGGGCTTTGCAATTGCTCATAAGTTTTGATGATCATGTGAAATGTTGTCAAGACACTGAAAGTTGGTGAAAATTCCTGTGGACACACACAGACTGCAGGGAGTTTTCATTCACATTGCTGAGTCCTGTGGTTTCTTCTGGCAATCCCATGGATGCCATTTGAAGGAAAGTATGTTTGTGGAAGATCTATTCCCTGAAGGTTCACTATGTTCATCTTCTGTCATGATCAACTTTAAAGAACCTGGAAATATTTCAAGGCCTTTCTAGAGGTTACATTCTATACAACAAGGTGATCTGGTACAGGTCAACATTTCTAACACCCAAATTGAAGTAGCTTGTTCTCTAAATTCCTCTGCACTTCACGAAGTCTTTCCTTCAAAGGTTTTTCCTACATTATTTCCTCACCTTGTAGGGCACAATAAAATATTTATTGCATGCAGGCCTCTAGAGTACAGATCACCAAGAAGCTCATATTATGTTGTATTATAATTGCCTGTCTTCCTCACAATCAGGAGTCATCACAGGACCAACAGCTGTGTGGTCCCAGGCACACAGTAGGTCAGTTAGTACTTGTTGAATGAATGACTGGGAGGGCCTGTAGAGGACGGAGAGGTACACTCTGGGATCTGGACACTGAAACTCTTTCTGTATACTTGTTACTCTACCTTGGCCACTGACTCTTAACTTAGGTAAAGTTTGTGTCTTTTCATTTCTGATTTGCTGTTTGAGTTAGTCATTTGTTTTGTTTTATTTGTGCTTTTAAATTATTAGGTTTTGAAAAATTAGTATGTGAATACTTTCTCCCTAAAAAACTTGATGAATGATAATAATAATAGATCTCTAAACCTGAAGTATTCTTTCAACAACATTCCCCCCCTCCACCACCAAAATCTTCTTATTCTTTCTCTGGATGTCTGCCAGTAAGAGTAATGCTATTATTTGCTTCATATATATCCTTTTAGAGTACTTTACAGATGCATTTATTTAGGGATAGATGAGAGAGATAGAACAGGGGAAGCAAAATATTAGAACATATAGGAGATACTCTCATAAATAGTAATGCTTTGAGTATTTTTGCTGTCATTATTTTTTTGGAATTCTAACATTTAATATATTTTGCTGCAAGTTGCTGTTTCCACTTAACAGGATTTTAGGAATTCTCTCATTCATGTCTGTGTTAGTTCCACCACATCTGGCTTTTTCCACAACTTGGCTCTCACTGACTGATTCCCATTACCTCTCTTAGTTTCCAGATACAGTTCCTGTCTCAGACTTTACTCAGGGTCATGACCCTAGTGCCTAGTGACTTTGATTTATTTCCTGTCTTCATTACCCCACCAGTAGACTCCCCATGCCTTTTGAAATAATACAAAATGTTTTGCAGGGTATAGGCTTTACCTTCTTCTCTTGTATTATAAATATATAATGAGAAAATAAATACCTTTTTTAAGGAAATAAATGTCAAGACCTTTAGAGCATTCATGTACTAAAACAACTGCTGAGTCATGATGTCTATACCATTTTTCTCCCTTTGATTAAATCCAACTGGAAATTCCCATGAAATCTTAAGTAACTTTATAAAATAGATAAACTTTTCAAAGAAACTGGTTTTCTTAGATACCGTATTCATTTGGGTGCTGAGAAAATGTCACAATAAGAATGGAGTTTAAATGGACAGTTATGACTTCCTATAGGAAGATCTTAAGATAGACAACTTTTTTTTTTTTTAGTTTTGATCATATTTTTAAGTAAGAAAGGTAAAAAAATATTATGGTACTTCTCTATCCCAAACATTGTGGATAAAACTTCTATCAGACATTCTCTTAGAACTTAGACCACTCTGATCAATTATTTAAAACTGAGTTATTAATTTCAAAGATCAGAATATTCCAATAAGCTTGGCATTTCTAGACTATATTAGAAAACTAAAATGTGAAAAGTAAAATCCAGTAGAATAGAATTTGAAATAATCAGCTTCTCAAAAGATAGATCCTATACAATTAAAAGGATATAGGTAAATTTTTGTACAGAAAATTAAAACACAGTGGCCAATATCTCACTGTCTGATTGCAGTTTTGAACAAATGTTATTCAAACTTGCTTATTTATCTTTAATAAACATGTTTTAGCATTGGTTATTTTTGTGATCCATTTTGACTCTTTTTAAAAAAATTTTTTTAATATTTATTTTTGAGAGACAGAGGGATACAGAGTGTGAGCGCGAAGAGGGGCAGAAAGAGAGAGAGAAAGACACAGAATGCAAAGAGGCTCCAGGCTCTGAGCTGTCAGCACAGAGCCCAACATGGGGCTCGAAATCACAAGCCATGAGATCATGACCTGAGCCAAAGTCGAACGCTTAACTGACTGAGCCACCCAGGCGCCCCATTTTGACTGTTTCTTGAAAAAGTATTGTAAACACTGAAGTATTATGATCTGAGTAGATTGCACAAGATCTGCCATAGACGGAAAACTCTTAGAAGGGTGCCGAGAGTCCCTTTCTGCCCACAAAATCTCTCCTGCAGATGTTCCATGAAGTCTAATGAGCCAACTGTTAGCATGCTGCTTTAAAGTAAAAGCTTAGTCTCAAAATGACTGCTGTGGGAGATACATTGTACATTTCTACATATCATTATAGGTCAGATTAATTTTATTTCCTCCTTTGGAAAGTAGACTTGGTCCTGAGATAATGGAATACAAAATTGGCAACCTTTATTGGCAGGAGAGGCAGGTAGAGTTTGACATGGTGTCTGGCTCCTGGAGAACTGGCTCAGCACGGTTCCTTAATGGGCACAGGTCTGGAGAACACATGTAGTAGAGGAGAACATGTGGGGGGGGGGGGCATGTGTGTGGAAGGAGGCACCAGAGAGCATGGCAGAAATAAGAGCTTGAAAGCACTGATGATCCATTTTCCTACATCACAGTTTGTCCTTGGATTGACACTGGATTTCACTAAATATTTTCAAAGAAAAATGAAGTATTTACTTCAGTCTAGTCCTTAGAGCAATGAGAATAGAGGCCTGAATGGCATAAATGGACCCAAAAGTATTGTCTAAGAAGTGGGGTGAAAGGGATATCACAGTGACCCCGAATGCATTTTTAAAATAGAGGCATTCAATTAAATTAGGTATTTAGGTTTTAAATTTCTCATAGAGACACAAAATAGCTGGAATAGTAATATTTGGCTTTTTTCATTGTAGTAAAAATCACCTATAAGTACTGAGTTGAATTTTGTTACACACTTTTCCTATTTTTACAAAATCAATGCCAGGTGGCAAATATTCATTGCAACCTGTTTGCAAATTCACTGATGGAACTGCATAGGTGTGCAAAGGTTTAATTAAAAATGATTTTTTAGGGGCGCCTGGGTGGCTTGGTCGGTTAAGCGTCCGACTTCAGCTCAGGTCATGATCTCACGGTCCGTGGGTTCGAGCCCCGCGTCGGGCTCTGTGCTGACAGCTCAGAGCCTGGAGCCTGTTTCAGATTCTGTGTCTCCCTCTCTCTCTGCTCCTCCCCTGTTCATGCTCTGTCTCTCTCTGTCTCAAAAATAAATAAACGTTAAAAAAAAAATTTTTAAAAAAAAATGATTTTTTAATAAAACCATTCATTCTGTTAAGATGTAGAAAGTAAAATTAGGTTCATAAAAGAGAATTATGTTTTAAATTAAAAGTTTTAATTTTCTTTAAATCTCTTTGACTTGCAAACTCAAACTTGCAATTTTTAATTGCCTCAGAATCTAGAGATTTTTAAGCACCATGCAGGTGATAGTTTTTATTTTTAAATTATTTTTAAAGTTTCTACATTATAGCATAACACATATGTGTAGAAGGTGCATATACTGAACTCCTTAGAGCTGACAGTTTTTACTAACTGCACACACCTGTGTAACCAGAGCCCAGCGGAGAACATTCCTATCACCCTAGAACCACCTTTTCCCACCCTCCATGCCACTTCCAGGCATTTCTGACTTGCCCAAACAGAATCACCATATTGGTTTCCAACAGCATAGATTAATATTGCTTATTTTTATGCTTTATATAAACAAAATTGTATAATGTGTATTCTTTTGTGCCTGGCCTCTTTATCTCAATATTATGTGTGTGCATTCTTTCTTTTTGTTGCATGTAGGTGTAGATTATTTACTCTCAGTGCTTTCAAGTATTCAATGAGTGGATATATACAATTTATTTTACCCATTCTACTATTGATGGGTATTTGAGTAGGTTTAAGGTCAGGGCTATTTTAATTTGTGCTGCTGTAAACACTAGTATCTATCTTTAGGAAAACATGCATTTCTGTTGGTTATATACCTATAAGTAGAATTGTTGGGTCATATCTTATACATATCTTCAGCTTTAGTAGATAACACCAAATATTTCTCTAAAGATATTATATCAATATAAGTATTGTACCAATTCATATATCCTGTAACTATCATATGAGAATTGTGGTTGGTCTGTAGCTTTCTAAGAGAATTCTGAAATTTTTTGCTCCTTTGATTTTAGCCATATTGGCATGTATATGGTGGTTGCTAAGGTTTAAATTTGCTTTTGCCTGATGACTAATGAAATTGCACATCTTTTCATATGCTTACTGGCCATCTGGAAAGCCCCTTTTGTGTATATGTGTTTGCCATTTCTCATTTATACCTTGGTGTATTTTTCCATATATATTCTAGATAAAAGTCATTTGTGTATGTAGTCAAATATTTTCTTCCATTTTGTGGCTTGCCTTTTTACTCTTTTAATTATCTCAGTTAAAAAGAAGTTTTAAATTTTAATATATTCTAGTTTATTATTTTTCTTTTATGATTAGCATGTTTTGTGTCTTGTTTAAGATAGTTTTGCCTAACCTATGTTGTCCTAAATTTTTCTACAAAAGCTTTTCCTTCTTCCCTCCTTCCTCCCTCCCTCCTTCCTCCCTCCCTCCTTCCTCCCTCCCCTTCCTTCCTTCCTTCCTTCCTTCCTTCCTTCCTTCCTATGTATTTGTTTGCTTGTTTGTGTACTTATTTATTTTTGTGTAGTGTAATGTGAGTATGACGACATAGTATTTTCCATGTGGCTATCCAGGCTGTCCAAGGGACCTGATACCTTTTATTGAATATTGAAAATACCATACTTCCCACACACACCCCCACCCCCCCGCCGTGTGCTTTACTTTCCTATTGCATTTCTGGACAATCTGTTCTGTTCCCTGGTGATGCTCTCTATTTATACACAAACAGCACAGTCTTAATTACTTTAGCTTTACAATAGATCTTTTGTTTCTTTCTTTAGTTTTTATTTATTTGTTTTCAGAGAGAAAGAGAGTGAGAGAACAATCATGAGCAGGGAAGGGGCAGAGAGAGAGGGAGAGAGAAGGAGAGAGAGAATCCCAAACAGGTTTCACACTGTCAGTGCAGAGCCAGAGACGGGACTTGATCTCACCAACTGTGGGATCATGACCTGAGCCAAAGCCAAGAGTCCAATGCTTAACTGACTGAGCCACCCAGGTGTCCCAACAATAATAGATCTTGATATCAGATAGTGTAAGACCTTTAGTTTTATTCCTCATCTTAAAGATTTTTTGGGTATTCTTGACCCTTTGTACATACATATAAATTTTTAAATCACCTAGTAAATCTCTGCAAAAAAAACCAGGTAGATTTTTTTAATTGAAATTAACACTGAATGTACAGATTAACTTGACATTTATATCTTTAAATTATTGAGTTCCACAATTATGAACTTGGTCTATCTTGTCATTTATTATTATTATTTTTAATCTTCACTTGTTTCAGTTGCCTATTTTTGGTAGCTTTATTTCTGGGTATTTGATTTAAAAAAATATTATTGTAGACTATTTTTACAATGTAGAATTTCTCTCTCTTGCTTGTATGTAAAATTAGAATTAATTTTTATGTATTGTCCTCATATCCAAATACCTTGCTAAATTCATTTCTTTACTTTAATACTTGTCTACAAATCATTTTGGATTTTTTATCATATTTTATGTAATAATTCACCCTTCATTGAACTGACTAGTTACTCTTACAGTTTTAATAGTGATGGTGGACAACTTTTTCTTGTTTCTTATCTCTAGAGAAAGTGTTCAAAATTTTATTGTTGAATAAGAGGCTTGCTATTGGCTTTTATTTATTTATTTATTTTGGGATATTTTTGATCAGATTAAGAAAGTTTTCTTCTATCCCTAGTTTCCTATAATGTTTTTTTAAAACAATGAATGGATATTGAATTCTGTCATTTTTTGTACCTAATAAGATAATCTTATGATCTTTCTTATATTTATGTTAATGTACTAAAATGCATTAATTGATTTATAAATGTTAATATAACATTTTATACCTGGAATGAACCCTACTTGCTTAAAATGTGTAATTATTTCTGTGTGTCACAGATTCGATTTTTTAATACATTATAAATGATTGCTGCATTTATGTATATGAGAGTTATTGGTTTATAATTTTCCTTTCCTATGATATCATTCTTAGGTTCATAAGAAAGTTAGGAATTCTTTCTATTTTTTTTAAATATCTGGAAGAGTTTGAATACTATTTATGATATTTATTTCTTATCTAAATGAATTGAATCAAAGGCTTTAACACCAGAACCATGTCTGAGCATCAGGAACCCTGGGGTAAGTATACTGTTTGGGTAGAAAAGCTTCTACTGAGAGACTATAGTACTACAGGGGAAGGACAGAGTGAAGAGAGGAAGATGCTAAGAAGTTAGTGCTTCTGTTTGAATTCTAAGACATTTCTTTTGCAGTAAATCATAATGATTGCAAAAGAATCTTTACAGCATTCTGAAGGCTTTGGAACCCATATCTCAGTTTCAGGAAAAGAGGAATAATTACTAATTGTACCTTTAGAATTTATAACTACCAGTTGCTATGATTTCTAAAATATTGCAAAATGTTTGAACTTTTGTAAGTTACGTTCCCTGTTCTTCACTTTTTCATCTGAAAAATGTAGATAATAGCAGTACCTTTCTCATAGTAATGCTATGAGAGCAAACAAATTAATACATGCAAATATATGTGTGCCTATAATGTAGACAGCGCTCAGTAAGTTGTATAAATCGTTAGTTTTATTAGCTATTATGAAGTCATGAATTCCTTCATGGCAAAAATACCTATTTTATAATTTTTTAAAAAAATTTCTATCAGTGTCTATTTGAATATTTGATACCTAATAATTTCTAAATAATGTTGAAAATAAATAAATGAAAATGTTTATATGAAGTATTTTGCTTTTAAAAAGTGAGTTTTCATTAGTGTTAACTTCAAAAAACCAATGAATTCTTTTCACATTTATAGACTACAGTATCTTATTCAGGTCAAGTAAAAATTCCACCCAACTATGTGATCTCTTTAAATCTTCTGATTCTCGATTTCCCCTTCAGAAGCGTGAGACAGTGATTGTATCAATTTAAAAGGTTTATTGTGAAAGATTAGATGTAGTGGATTTGAAATTAATATTTAAGCTAGCAAATACTATGCTATCATGCTTTTATGAACCCCATGGTGGTAAAAGGGAGAAAAGAATCTTCTGGTCCCAAAGATGATAATTTGCTGTAAATTATTTATCCCATGTCTTCAACTTTCTATGCACCATGTCCACCCGTGGACAAAATAGCTTGGAACAACTGGAAGTGCTTGTCTCAACCAGGACTTGCCTCTGGCTGGATGGTGGAAATGGCATCATAAACGTTGAGATTAAAAAAAAAAAAAGTAAACCTTTTTTTCCTCTTTATGATTCAACAATTCTTTACATTTCTCAGTGCTCATTAAAATAAGTGCACCCTTAATCCCTTTATCTATTTCACCCATTCTGTGTTCCCACCTCACCTCTGGCAACCACCTGTTAGTTCTCTGTATTTAAGAGTCTGGTTTTTTGTTGTTGTTATTGTTTGTTTGTCTTTTTTTCTTTGTTCATTTGTTTCGTTTCTTAAATTCCACACATCAGTGAAATCATACAGCATTTGTCTTTCTTTCATCGACTTATTTCACTTAGCATTATACCCTCTGGGTCCATTCATGTTGTTGCCAGTAGCAAGATTCCATTCTCTTTTTATGGCTAAATAATATCCCATTATGTATATGTACTGCATCTTCTTTATCCAGTCATCTATGGATGGACACTGGGCCATTTCCAAAGCTTGGCTATTGTACATAATGCTGCAATAAACACAAGGGTACATAAATCTTTCCAAATTAGTGTTTTTGTTTTCTTTGTGTAAACATCCAGTTGTTGTGGAATTACGGATCATGTAGTAATTCTATTTTTAAATTTTTGAGGAACTTCCATACTGCTTTCCACAGTGACAGCACAAGTTTGTATTTCCACAAATAGTACACAAGGTGTTTTTTTTTCTCTACATCCTCATCAAGATTTGTTGTTTCTTGTGTTTTTTATTTTAGCCATTTTGACAAGTGTACAGTGATATTCTAGCTAAGTTCATACTCAGTGGTGAAAAACTGAGAGATTTTTTTTTTTCTAAGATCTGGAACAAGACAAGGATGTCTACTTTCACCTCTTTTATTCAACATAGTACTGGAAGTCCTAGCCACAGCAGTCAGACTAGAAAAGGAAATAAAAGGCATATAAAGTGGGAAAAAAGAGGTAAAATTTTCACTATTTGAAGATGACATGATACTGTATATAGAAAACCCTAAAGATTCCATAAAAAAATACTTCTAGAACTAGAAAATGAATTCAGTAAAGCCACAGGGTGCAAAATTAATATACAGAAAGGTATTGTGTAGTGTATAGGAATATACTAATAATGAAGTAGCAGAAAAAGAAATTAAGAAAGCAATCCCATTTACAGTTGCACCAAAAAGAATAAAATGTCTAAGCAAAAACCTAACGAGGTGAAAGGTCTGTACTCCAAAAACTGTAAAACATTGACAAAAGAAATTGAAGATAACACAAACAAATGGAAAGATATTCCATGCTCATGGAACCAATACTGTTAAAATGTTCACACACAGGTTTTATGCAATGCCTATCAAATCCCAACAACGTTTTTCACAGAACTAGGAAAAATAATCATAAAATTTGCATGGAACCACAAAAGACTTGAATAGTCAAAGCAACCATGGAAAAGAAGAACAAAGCTGGAGGTATCACAATCCCAGATTTCAAGATGTACTGAAAAGCTGAAGAATGGTGCTGGCACAAAAATAGACACACAGATCAATGGAACAGAATAGGAAGTCCGTAAATAAACCCACATTTACATGGTCAATTAATCCACAACAAAGGAGGCAAGAATGTATGATGGGGAAAAGACAGTCTCTTCGATAAATGGTGCTGGGAAAACTGGACAGATTTCAGAACTCATTCATGCAACAGAATAAAACTAGACCACTTTCTTACACCATACAGAAAAATAACCTCGAAATGGATTAAAGAGCTGAGAGACCTGAAGCCATAAAACTCCTAGAAGGAAACTAATTTCTTTGACATTGGCCATGGAAGCATTTTTATCCCTGTGTCTCCTCTGACAAGGGAAACAAAAGTAAAATTAAACTGTTAAGACTACATCAAAATAAAAAGCTTTTTCACAGCAAAAGAAACCATCAATAAAACTATAAGGCAACCTACTGAGTGGGAGAATATATTGGCAAATGATATATTCAACAAGAGGTTAATATCCAAAATATATAAAAAAACTTACACAACTCAACACCAACCCCCCCTCAATAATCCAGAGGGGAGAGAAGGATAGCTGTGGAGTAGGAAGACCTTAGGTTCCCATAAAAACAACTAACTAACTATCAAATGATGCTAAATACCTCAGAAGCCAACCTGAAGACAGAGAAAATTCTACAAAGAAAGGGGGAGAAAAGACCACATCAAAGAAGATAGAAGTGCAGAGATGTGGTTTAGGAGAGAAACAGATAATGGGTGCTGTGGAGGGGAGGGAGCAATGGTCATGGAGAGGGATGAGAGAGTGGGAGCACAGAGGGGAATGCACAAGAAGAACATTTTCCCAAAGCCATTGACCTGGAAAATGAGAGGGGTTGAATTTTGTGGGTTCTTGCAACGAGCATGGCTTACAGTCTGGAGTTTTAAAAGTCAGAACACTTGGAACACTGCCCTGATTATGGAGGGAAGACAGGCAAATAACCCAGAGGAAGACACTGGAAACAGATCTGTAAGTGCCTGGAGCTCACAGTGGGGAGACTGTTCATTCTTCCCAGAATGTGTCCCTGAGAGGCAGCATACATGGAGATGCTACCCTAGCAACTAAGGAGCTGACTGGCAGCATTTCTATTCCTGCCCCTCAACAGGAACACAGAGCCTTCTGAGGGAAGCAGCTCAGCACCAACACTAGCTGCCTAACTTGCTTACACCAAGCCCCACCCCCCTGCACTGTGGCAGCACTGACCTTCTCAGTCACACTTGCCTCAGTCTTAGTACAGTTTTCTACCCCAGAAGACCAGCACAAACCCCTGCCCACACCAATTCTCCTGACCAGAGAGTTCTGCAGGACTACAGTTCTGGTGTATTTGGTGTCAGATCCCATTTCACAAGCAGAACAGAGCACACCTAATTAAAACTCACCACATTCAGGCCAGGGACC
This sequence comes from Panthera uncia, assembly GCF_023721935.1. Taxonomy (NCBI): domain Eukaryota; kingdom Metazoa; phylum Chordata; class Mammalia; order Carnivora; family Felidae; genus Panthera; species Panthera uncia. The sequence continues at coordinate 88,121,714 of NC_064810.1, forward strand.
AAACACTGGCTCCCCAAAAAGCAAGGAGAGTCTCTACAGATGACTGGCATGAAAGATAGAGCAGCCAAAATACAACAGGAGAATGTATGCAGCACACACGACAGATACTTACTGAAGTGTCAGGCCTTGGGCACTATTTAACCGTTTCTTCATAAGGCTATTACTTTTAGGAGCAGGAGACATAACTGGCTTTTCTAACACACATAAGTAGGCAGAGACTTAGACAGAATGCCAAGATGGAGGAATTCATCCCAAATGAAAGAACAAAATAAGGCCACAGCTAGAGATCTAAGTGAAACACATTTAAGTAATATGCTTAATGGAGAATTGAAAGCAATAATCATAAATGTACTCAGTGGGCTGGAGAGAAGAATGGAAGACATCAGTGAGACCCTTACCACAGAGATAAAGGAGTTAAAAAAGAACCAGAGGTGAAGAGTGCAATAAACAAGATTGGAAACAGGCAATAAACAACAGGTTGGAAGAAGCTGAAGAATGAATTAGTGAAGTAGAATACAAAACAATAGAAAATAATGAAGCTGAACAAAAGAAAGAAAGAATTATGCAACATAAGAATAGACTTAGGGAACTCAGTGACTCCATCAAATGTAATAACATTCATATTCTAGGAGTCCCACAAGAAGAAGAGAGAAAGGAGACAGAAAATTTATGTGAAGAAATAATACCTGAAAAGTTCCCTAATCTGAGGAAGCAAACAGATATCCAGATTCAGGAGGCACAAAGATCTCCCATCAAAATCAACAAAAGCATGCCAATGCCAAGACATATATTGTAATTAAATTTGCAAAATATAGTGATAAAAAAACATCTTAAAAGCAGCAAGACAAAATAAGTCCTTAACTTACAAAGGAAAACCCAAAAGGCTAGCTGGAAATTTTTCCACAAAAACTTGGCTAGCCAGAAGAGAGTGGGATGATATATGCAAATTGCTGAATAGGAAAAATCTGCAGCAAAGAATATTCTATTCAGAAAGACTATCATTCAGTATAGGAGAGATAAAGAGTTTCCCAGACAAACAAAAATTAAAGGAGTTCATGACCACTAAATCAGCCCTGAAAGAATATTAAAGGCGAGTCTTTGAATGCAAAGGAGAGACCAAAAATGACAAAAATAAGAAAGGATCAGAGAAATTCTCCAGAAACAATGATGAAACAAGTAATAAAATGGCAATAAATACATTTCCATAAGTAACTAATTTGAATGTAAGTGGAATAAATACTCTAATCAAAAGATATAGGTTGTGTCAGAATGGGTTAAAAAAAGAAACATGACCCAGCTATATTCTGCCTGTAAGAGATTCATTTTAGACCTAAAGACACCTGTACATTGAAAGTGAGGGGGTGAAGGAACATTTATCACACAAATGGATGTCAAAACAAAGCTGGAGTAACAACACTTACATCAGACAAACAAATACTGTAAAAAGAGACAAAGAAGGGCGTTATATAATCATAAAGGGGACAATCCAATAAAAAGATATAGCAATTGTAAATATTGATGCACACAACAGGGGATCACCCAAATATATGAAACAATAGCAAACATAAAGGAACTAAATGATAATAATACAATAGTAGGGGACTTTTAACACCCCACTCACACAATGGATAGATCATCTAAACAGAAAATAAAGAAACAATGGCTTTGAATGACACAATAGACCAGACAGCTTAAAAGATATATTCAGAACATTTCATCCTAAAACAGCAGAGTACACATTCTTGTCAAGTGTACATAGAACATTCTCCAGAATAGATCACATATTAGGTCACAAAACAGGCCTCAACAAATACAAAAAGTTTGATATCATACCATGCACCTTTTCTGACCACAACGCTATGAAACTCGACGTCAACCACTGGAAAAGATTTGGAAAGACTGCAAATACATGCAAATACATGGGGATTAAACAACATGCCACTAAACAATGAATGGGTCAACCAGGAAATCAAATAAATAAAAAAGATACATGAAAACAAATGAAAATGAAAACATAAAGGTCCAAAACCTTTGGGATGCAGCAGATGCTGTCTTAAAAGGTAAGTATATAGCAATAAAGGACTACATCAAGAAGCAAGAAAAATCTCAAACAACCACCTAACCTTACACCTAAAGGAGTTAGAAAAAGAACAATAAAAGAAGCCTAAGCCAGCAGAAAGAAAGAAAGAATAGAAGAGCAGAAATCAATGATATAGAAACCAAAAAACAAACAAAAAATGGGAGCTGGTTCTTTGAAAAATTTAATAAAATTGATAAACCTTTAGCCAGACTTATCAAAAAGAAAAAAAGGACCCAAATTAATAAAATCACAAATTAGAAGAAATAGCAACCAACAGCACAGAAATAGAAACAATTATGAGAGAATATTATGAATAACTATATGACAGCAAATTGGATAACCTGGAAGAAATGCATAAATTCCTGCACACATTTGGCTATCAAAATTGAAACAGGAAGAATTTGAAAACTTGAACAGATAGAACAGATAAGTAACCCGAAAAGACACTGAATCAGCAATCAAAGAACTATCAAACAAAAGTACATGGCCTGATGGCTGAAGTACATGGCCAGGTGTATTCTACCAAAAGTTTAAAGAAGAGGTAATACCTGTTCTTCTCAAACTATTCCAAAAATAGTAAAGGAAGGAAAACTTTCAAATTCATCTGATGAGGTCAGCATTATCTTGATACCAAAACCAGATGAAGATTCCACTGAAACAGGAACTATAGGCCAGTATTCCTGCTGAACACAGATACAAAAATGGTCAATAAAATACCAACAAACTGAGTCCAATAATACATCAAAAAATTATTCACTGTGATCAAGTGGCACATATTTCTGGGTTTCAAGGGTGGTTCAATATTTGCAAATCTATCAATGTGATACACCACATTAATAAAAGAAAGGATAAGAACCATGTGATCATTTCAATAGACACAGAAAAAGCATTTGACAAAGTACAACATCCATTCACAATAAAAACCCTCAGTAAAGTACATTTTAAAGGGAACGTACCTCAGCATAATAAAGGGGGTATATTAAAAACCCACACTTAAAATCATTCTCAATGAGGAAAACTTTAAAGCTTTTCCTCTACAGTCAGGAATAAGGGATGTTCACTCTCACCACTGTTATTTAACATCAGTACTGGATGTCCTAGCCACAGCAATCAGACTACAAAAAGAAATAAAATGCATCCTAATAGGCAAAGAAGTAACACTTTCATGATTTATACAAAGAATACAAAAATACTAAATCAAAGGGATACATACACCCCAGTGTTTACAGGAGCATTATCTACAGTACTCAAATTATGAAAACAGCCCAAGTGTCCAGCAACTGATGAACGGATAAAAAGAAATCATGTATATATACAATGGAATGTTACTCAGCCTTAAAAAAAGGATGAAATCTTGCCATTTGCAACAATGTGGATAGAGCTAGAGAGTATTATGCTAAGCAAAATAAGTGAGAGAAAAATACCATATGATTTCACTCATATGTGGAATTTAAGAAAGCAAACAAATGAGGAAATGGAAGTAAAAACAGAAAAGGCACACCAAAAACAGAAAAGGCACAACAAGAAACAGAGAAGAAACTGATGATTACCAGAGGGTAGGTGGGTGTGGGGATAGGTTAAATAGGTGATGGGGATTAAAGAGTGCACTTGTTGTGATGAGCACAAGGTGATGTATGGAAGTGTTAAAGTACTATATTGTATACATGAAACTAATATAACAAATGGCTAAAAATCAAAAAACCTAAGAACTAGTAAGTGCTTGTGAGGATAGGGAAAAAGAAGCTGTTGTGCACTGTCGGTGGCATATAAACTGGTGCTGCCACTGTGGAAAACAATATGGGGGTTCCTCAAAACATTAAAAATAGAAGTACTATACAATTCAGTAATTCCACTACTGAATGTTTACCCAAAGAATACAAAAATACTAATTTAAGAAGATATGTGCACCTTGATGTTTATTGCAGCATTATTTACAATAGCCCAGATATGGAAGCAACCCAAGTATCCATCTATAGTTGAATGGATGAAGAATATGTTGTGTGTGTGTGTGTGTGTGTGTGTGTGTGTGTGTAAAATGAAAAAAGAATTTTAAAGACATTTTACCTGTCCTTATATGTTATTTGACTTTGAAATCCTTAATCCAAATCTGATGTTGGCTTGTTTTTAAACAGAGTTCAAGAATAGAGGAACAGATGTTGAAATATCTATTGCTCATAGTAGCAATTAAATAATTAAGTTATTGATGCCTTTCAGTTCTAGAAAAAAAAAGTTTTTAATAGTGAAGCTCAAAGAACAACTGAGAAAGGCTTCTCATCATAAAATATTCTATTTTTTTATGTCATTTAAAAAAGATTATTCATAGGAAAGTAAATATTAACTTTAATAGCAATAGGTGTTGTATATAAAATAATGAGGAACATTTGAAGACCTAGACAAAATAAGAATATATTTTTGTCACCAAAATATCAAATGAGAGGACTATGTTCCACTGAGTTTAAATTCTATACATCCAAACAAATTCTATAAAAAATATTATATTCTGTAATTCAAGTAAAGAGTATTGTGTGACTTGGGAATAGAAGGCAATTTTTTTCTGGAACAATTTTTTCTGCATAAAAGTTGCATACATACTAGCTAATCCATCAAACAGTTACTGTGCGTCCTCTGCCTTTTCATTTTATGGGCTATTCTGGCTTATGGAACTACATACTATGTTTCATTTCTCTAAGCAAATGTTTACCCATTTATTTTAAAACCTTCTGAAGAATGAATGAATTTAATATGGTGGGCATTTCATTTAAAGGTATAATATTGACAATATGGAAACTATATTTAGCAATATTCCCTTAGATATGTATTCCTCTCAGTGACTGTAGATGCTATTTGCTAAATGAGAAGTAATACATAGCTTCCATTCTGGTATTTACTGAATTTCTTTTGTTTCAAAGGCAGAAATCCACAAAACTGATTTCATAATAAAATGTAACCTAGAACTGCCTATGCATTGTACGTAAGTTTCAACATATTTTTCTTTTTGAAAGCCATTAGCTTATACTTTGGTTTTGGTACAAATAGAACTTTTAACACATGGAGAATCGTAGGAACTCCTGTTAAGTTATTAATTTTGAAAGAAAAACTCGGTATATGTAGATGAATAGCAACAACCATGGTAATGAAATAAACTCCATCAGAAAATCAGAAACTAAAAAAAAATGATGGTAGGGTAGTCAGAGGCTGAATTCTAGCAAACTCAAACTTCTTTATTCTATACTAGTTGTAATGTTGTACATTATGGTTACATTCTATCAGGTCACATTCTATAGTTCCTGGTACATAATAGGTGTTCAATATACAATTGTTGAATAAGTTTTGAATAAGAATAATCTATTGAAATAATCTATTGAAAAATAATTTAATGAAATGCAAATTCTTAAACTTATTTTCTTGTGAAAGAAAGCAATACTCAGTGCAACTACCTTGTAACACATTTGGTTCCCCAAATGCTTTGTAACTTCTCTTTTCTTTAATAAGAATCTTAGTTGTGTGAAAATAATACAAAGGATTCCTATGGACTTGTTACCTAGTTTTCCCCAATGGTGATATCTTGTAAAACTATATAGCATAATGTCACAACCAGGATATTGGCAACAATACAATCAAGACACAGAACATTTTCAACACTACAAGGCCTCTCCTGCTGCCTTTTTATCACCATATCCACTTTACCCCTGACAATCACACTTCTCCTCATATACTGGCAACCCCTAATCTTTCCTCCATTTCTATATTCTTTTCATTTCAAAGAGTATTTTATTAGCACAAATGTATAGCATATACCCTCTCTCTTTTTGTGGTTTTTTTTTTATAACTTAGCATGATTTCCTCAATATTTGTTAGGTTGTTGTTTGTATCGATGGATTATTACTTTGTATTGCTGAATAATTTTACAGAGTATGAATGTGCCACAGTTTTTTTAACCACACATCCATTGATGGACATCTGGGTTGTTTCTAGGTTTTTACTGGTATGAATAAAGCTGCTATAAATATGCATGTGTACAGGTTTTTTTCTGTCAACATTGGTTTTCATTTCTCTAAAATAAATGCCCAGGAGTGCAGTGGTTGTATAGTATATGGTAATGACATGTTTAGCTATGTAAGTAATTTCTATTTTCCAGAATGGCTGTACCAGTTTACATTCCAAACTGCAATGTATGAATCATCAAGTTGTGCATTCATGTCAGTATTTGGCATTGCCAGCATTTTTTATTTTAGCCATTTTGATACATATGTAGTTATTAAATCCATTGGGGATTTAATAGCATTTCCCTAAATGGCTAATGATAAACATTTTTTCATTTGCTTACTTGACATGTGTATATCCTCGTTTGTGAAATATCTATTCACATATTTCTTTTTATTTTTTATTAAACATTTTTTTAATGTTTATTTTTTTGAGATAGGGAGAGAGAGAGAGCAAAAGAGAGAGCGAGCACACATGAACAGGGTTGGGGCAGAGGAAGAGAGAGAAAGAATCCCAAGCAGGCTCCATGATGCCAGCACAGAGCTTTATGTGGGGCTTAAACCCACATTATCGTTCAGCTATGGATTTGTTCATAGTTTGAGTTTGTGAGACAGAATAGTATTGATGATGTTAATCCATGGGCAATTATTAGGGCTGTTGCTCCCATATAGCTTCATGGTGTTTGATAAGAACCGCCACAATGGCTTATGGATGAGTATGCGATTAGGGATTTTAGATCTGTTTGGCGTAGGCACATAGAACTTGTTATAATTATTCCTTATAGGGATAATATTAGGAAAGGGATGCAATTTGGTCTGTTAGTGGATTAAGTAATATTGTAATATGTATTATTCCATACCCACCTAGTTTCAGGAGCACAGCGGCAAGTACTATTGATCCAGCAATAGAGGCTTCTACATGTGCTTTGGGTAATCAGAGATGTAATCCATATAGAGGTATTTTTACTATAAATACTATTATACAAGCTAATCAAAGGAAGATATTAGATCAAGTGATTGAGATTGGTTCAGTTCAGTATTGTGTGATTAGAAAATTTAGGGACCCTGATGCGTTTTGGAGATATACTAAAGCGACTAGTAGAGGTAATGAACCTACTAGGGTGTAGAATAGAAAGTAAAGGCCTGCGTTTAGTTTTTCTGTTTGATTACCTCATTGGGTGATAATATTCAGAGTGGGGATTAGTGTGGCTTCAAATAAAATATAGAACATAATTAGTTTGATGGCAGTAAAGGTTATAATTAGGAATAGTTGTAAAAGGGTGAGTATTGTGATGTATAGTTTTTTGGGGCTAGGGTTTCTTTTGATAAGTGTGATTAGCTGGCTGTATTAGTGGTAGGAGTCATGCTGTTAACGCCAGGAGGGTTGCAGCACGTGGGGTTGCATGAGACCATGATCTGAGCTGAAACCAAGAGTCAGACACTTAACCAACTAAGCCACCCACGAATACATAAATACATGAATAGGGATTCATGTATTCCTAATTGAATTTTTCTAACTATACTTTGTGGGGTTTTTTTTTATTGTTGAGTTTTGAGAGTTTATTATATATTCTGAATTCTAGTCCTTTGTGAGATATGTGCTTTGCAAATATTCTTGTTCAGTTTTTCTTTTCTTCTTCTTAACAGTCTTGCACAATTTTGTGCAATTACAACTCATCAGTTTTTTTTTCTTTTTTTTTAAATGTTTATTTTTGAGAGAGAGAGAGAAAGAGCTGGGGAGGGGCAGAGACAGAGAGAAACAGGATCCGAAGCAGGCTCTGTGCTGACAGCGGAGACCCTAGTGTAGGGCTCGAACTCCTGAACTGTGAGATCGTGACCTGAGCTGAAGTCGTATGCTTAAACCGACTGAGCCACTCAGGGGCCCCAATTCTTTCTTCCTTTCTTTCTTCCTTTCTTTCTTCCTTTCTTTCTTAGATTTCATTTTTAAGTAATCTCTACATTCCACATGGGACTCGAACTTACAACCTCAAGGTCAACAGTCATGTGCTCTACCAACTGAGCCAGCCAGGTGCCCAATTCATCAATTTTTCTTTTACACATTGTGTGTTTGGTGTCAAGTCTAAGAACTCTTCACCTATCCCTATATCCCAAAGATTTTCTCCAGTTTGTTCCAAAAGTTTTATAATTTTATATTTTGCATTTGAATTTGTACTTTATTTTGAGTTAAGTTTTGTATAGATTTCAGATTTGGATTGTGTGTGTATATATTTTTACAAATATATATGTCTATGAGATGTCCATTTTTTTCCATTGAATTGCTTTTTCATATTCATCAAAAATTATATTTGTGTGACTCTCTTTCTGGGTTCCCTGTTCTGTTGTACTGATTGATATGTCTATCTCTCTACCAATACCACATGGTCTTGATTTTTATAGCTGTGTAATAAATCTTGAAATTGAGTAGAATGATTCCTACCACTTTATTTTTTTCCAAAATTGTGGTAGTTATTTTAGTTTATTCACCTTTCCATATATATATTAGAATAATATTTTCTACATTTACCGAAAATTTTTATGGGATTTTGAAAGTAAATACATTAAAGTTGTATAGCAATATGGTGAGAATTGACATCTTAACCATATTGAGTTTTCCTACTCATGAGTTTGATGTATTGGTCCACTTTTCTAAAACATTTTTTTCATTAGTGTTTTGTAGATATCAATATACAGATTCTTTGCATGGTTTGTTAGCCATCCATCTCAGTATTTCATATTTTTTGAGTGATTACAAATAAATTACATTTTTAATTTTAGTTTTTGTGTCTGTGTTCATTTGAGGTATGCATAAATGCAATTTATTTTTTAAAATGTTTATCTTATATGCTGCCGCCTTGCTTAACCTACTTATTAGTTGTAGGATTTTGTTTTTTGCAGACTTCTTAAAATTTTATACAAAATTATGACAATTAAGTCATCTGCAAAAGGGACACTTCTGTTTCCTCCTTCCTCAGGTACAGGTTCTTTTCTTTTTTGCCTTCTGTGGCTGAACTTCAGGCTTTATGTTGGGTGAGAGTGGTGAGAGCAAAAATCCATGAAGTGTTCTCAGTTTTAGGGAGAAACCATTAATTTTTTCTGCATTAAATGTAATGTTGGTGGGGTTTTTTTTGTATTCTTTTTATTAAGTTGAGGAAATTTTCCTCTATTGTCATCGTAAATTGGTTTTGAATTTTGTCAATTGCTTTTTCTGCATGGATTTATAAGATCATGTGATTTTTCTTCTTTAGTCAATTAATTTGTCAAATCACCATCATTAATTTTCAAATATTGAACTGTTTTTGCATCTTTGGAATAAACTTTGCTTGGTCATGGTGTATAATTCCTTTTTACAATGCTGAATTTTACTTACTAATATTTAGTTAACAAAATTTTCTTACGTACTCATGATGGATATTGAAGTCCTCTCCATTCTATTTTCCGAAAGTGAATGTGTAGAATTAGTGATAATTCTTTAAATGTTTGGTAGAATTCTACAGTGTAATCTTCTGAGCATGGAGATTTATTTATCTGGGAGCTTTTAAATTATGACTTCAGTTTTCTTAATTGTTAGAGTATTATTTAAATTATCTCATGATGGGTATGTTGTTGTAGTTTGTATTTTGAGGAATTGGTCCATTTCACCTAAGCTGTCTGTGTATACAGAGTGTACAGTGATCCTATTTTACTTCTAGTTTTGGTAATTTGTATCTTTTTTCTTTTGTTCTCTGTCAGTCTTGCTCAAAGTTTGCCAATTATTGACTTTTTCAAAGTACCAATTCTTATTTTCATTAATTTTCTTATTGTTTTTCATTTTCATTTTCATTGATTTCTGTTTGATTTCCTTTCTTCTGGTTGTTTTGGGTGTATTTTGGTTTTCTTTTTCTATATTCTGGAAGTGAGAGTTTAGATTATTGATTTGAGACTTCCTCTTGTCTAGTGCATATATTTAGTGCTATACATTTTTCTCCAGCACTGCTTTAGCTGTGTCTCTCAAATTTTGATTTGTTATATTTTCGTATTAATTCAGTTCAATGGGTTTTTCAACCCATTTGCTTTTTAAACAATGAATTTTTAGAAATTTGTTGTCTAGTTTCTAAGTTTTTAGAAATTTTCCTGTTCTGGTTCTGTTAGAGATTTCTGTTTTGACTCCATTGTGGTAGAGGAACATACTCTGTATGATTTCAGTTCTTTTAAGCTTTTTGAGATGTGTTTTATAGTCCAGGATTTAGCCTCGCTTGGTGTATGTTCTGTGGGCACTTGAAGAAAATGTGTATTCTGCACTTTTTGGGTAGACTGCTCTGTAAGTGTTGATTAGATACTGTTGCTTGATGGTGCTTTTAAGATGATTTTGTATTTAGTTGTTCTTTTAATTGTTGGGTGACAGGTGTTGAAGTTTCCAATAATAATTGTGTGTTTGTCTATTTCTATGCATTCTATACATTTGCTTCATATTTTTGTAGCTCTCTTGTTTGGTGCACACACATTTAGGATTGCTGTGTCTTCCTGGTAGATGGACCATTTTATCTATGTGATGTTTCTCTCCATCTCTTTCCTTTGAAGCCTACCTGGTTAGACATTGATATAGTCATTTCTATTATCTTTGATTGTTTATATTATATATCCATGACCATCCTTTACTTTTAAACCTGCCTGAAGTGTTATATTTGAAGGGAGTTTCTTATAGGTAACATATACTTGGTTCATGTTTATTAATCCATTCTGCCAATTTATATCTTTTATTTAGTACATTTAGACAATTTACATTTAATATAATTTTGATATGTTAGGCCTATAATTTGTCATGTTATTAATTTGTTGTTGTTTTTCTGTTTGTTCACCAGGTTTTTTTGTTTCTTTTTCCTATTCTCTTATGGGTTGCTTGAACAATTTTTTAGAATTCTATTTTTAATCTATCTTTAGTGTTTTTGAGTATATTTCCTTTTATAGTTTTTTAGTGGTTGATGTAGGTTTCAATATATATATATATATACACACATATATATATAACTTATCAAAGCCTGCTGTTTATTTAATTTCACCAAATAGAGCAAAACATAGAAACCTTAGCTCCTTTTATAGGTTTACCCTCCCTAATTAGAATATAATTGTCTACATCTAGATCTACATCAAACATTGCTATAATATTTGCTTTCAACTGTAAACGTTATTTAGAACACTTAAAATGAAAAGGTTCATCTGTTGCTTCTCACATTTTTGTTTTACATGACATTTTTTCCTTCTTATGTTCTAAAGTTTCTTCTTTTATAGCTTCCTTACTGTTTGTAGAACTTCCTCTAACCATTTGTTAGGGTAGGTATACTGGCAACCCAAGCTATGAATATTTCTGAAATTGAAAGTGTCATCATCTCCCCTTTATTCCTAAGGAATATTTTCACTAGATATAGGATTCTGGGTTGAAAGTTCTTTTCTTTCAGTACTTAAAACATTTTAATATTTTTTTTCAGTTGATTTATTTTTTGGGAGAGAGAGAGAGAGAAAGAGAGAGAGAGAGAGAGAGAGAGAGAGAGAACCAGCAGGAGAGGCTGAGAGAGAGAGAGAGAACCAGCAGGAGAGGCTGAGAGAGAGAGGGACAGAGGATCTGAATTGGGCTTTGTGCTGACAGCAGAGAGCCCAATGTGGAGCTCGAACTCACGAGCCAGCCATGAGATCATGACCTGAGCCAAAAGCGGATGCTTAACCAACTGAGTCACCCAGGCACCCTGTCAGCACTTAAAACATTTTATACCATTTCCTTCTGGTCTCAGTAGTTTCTAGTGAGAAATCTAGTATAATTTGAATTGTATTTCTTTTCCCCTACACGTAAGGTGTCATTTCTCTCTCAATACTTTCAAGATTTTTTTTTACCCTTCATGTATAGTTCTCAAGAGTTTAACTATTATTTGTATTGGTATGCAATTCTTTGAGAACAGGGTTTGATTGGGCTTTTTGTTTCCCTATGTCTGTTGGCATTTGGGGGTTACTGGTTTTCTTAGCTCTAAATCTGGGATATGTGAGACAAAAAGAAAACCAATTATGACTGTGTTATATCTTGGGTCCCAAGGTTCCTAATTAATCTATGTTCTCTCCCCCTTTCAGGGTCTATTATGTCTGCTTTATATGTAATGTTTATGTTCTTTAATTGTCTACAGTATTTTAATTGTTTCAATAAAAAGAGGAATAAAAAAAAACACCCACTACTCCATATTCTTGGAACTAAAAGTACTTCTGTAATATTGTCTTAAGAGTCATATTCTTATATATCCATGTTACTCCAGGGACCTATTACAGAACAGGCCAAAAATAGTAAATGTACTAAAAGAAACATGTTTTGTTGTTAGCTTAACTATAATGATTAGTGTATATGTGACTACTTTGAATATTTTTGTTTAACAGCTGTACCTGCTCAAGACATGTAAATAGAAAAGCAAACAAACAAAAATAAAATTTATTCTAAAATACTAAGGTTTATGCTATATAATGGTGTAAAACTTCTGCTAAATTTTTTTGATAAGGTAATTATCCTTATATATATGTGGCATTTCTCTCATGCATATTATATCTTCCCTCTCAGGATATTTTTTATATCTTTTTTTTCAATTTCACATCATTTTGTTAACAATTATGTCTTTTAATGCTAGTTATTTAAATGAACAGATTTCTGGTTTATTGCTTTCTCTGGCCTCTATGTATCTGTAGCCAGCATCTTGCCATAGATCTTTGTTTTCCTACAGAAAAAGGGTGATATGGGCTTTAGAATCAAACTGATTGGGAATTGGAATTCTTGTTTGTAACCTGGATTGTATAAACTTGAGCAAATCATTAGTCTTTCTGAGCCTTGCCTCATGTAAAATGCCAATAATAATATTATGACACTATATCTTGTTAATAAAACTGTGAAAGCAGGGAGCCCATGCCTACAACACACTAGAGGTCATACAAATGTTAGTTTTCTTTTTTTTTCTCTCTCTCTCTCTTAATTAAATAAATGTAAGTAAATGAAAAGTAACTTTCTTATATGTACATGTTTTAGGTTAATAAATCTCCCTTTTCCCCCCATCATTTTGTTACCCTTAACACACTTACATTGGAAGATCCCTACATTTCTTTTGTTTTCTCTATAGGTTTCTGCGTTTCATCCTCAGTTTCTGCTCTTTCTTATAACAGCTTAATATCCAGTTTGTCTAAAATCTCTTTCTACTTTATTAAGTAGATAGGAAGATATGACTTAGTATTAATCCTATAATTGTAATATATTTGTACATTTGACACAAAGACGGTTATATGTGATATAGTAGAAAGGACAGGAATTTAAAGGATTAAAAATTTTATGTATATTATGATAACTAGGTCATAAATAGATAGCCCTGGACTTGCCAGATCAAAAGTTATCAGTGGTTGTTTCTCTTGTCTAAACTTTCTACTGTGGTAGATGGGGGCGGGGGGAAAGGAAAACTTAATATTTCAACATAGAAATTGGGTTTTTCAAAGTGGTGTTTTGTAACAATGGATGTTTATTCAAAAGTATTTTTGTAAAACATTAGTAATAATTACATATTCTTTCCACACCCAGCGTATATGTTCATTTGTGCTTAAGCATGAGAAATAAATTAATTTCACAAATAAGAGTGATGTCTTCCATTAATGACAAGTAGTCACTAAAATTTTAGTGCCCAAGGACCATTTTATAAAATCTAAATATGTTGTTGATGGCAGAACAAAAAACACTGACACTTGGAGAGATGAAAGGCAGAACACTTTGTTATTTACAGCTCCGAACAAGAGAAAGCCAGCAGGCAGGGCCAAGCAGGGAATAGTGTAGGGACAGGGTAACAGCAAGCTGGAGCTCTGAGAGCAGCCTATGGATAGCAATTGGTATAGGGTTAACTGGGGTTCCTGGGCTCCCTGTTGATTGGCTGGTCTGAATAATTTCTTGGTCTCTGGGGCATAGGGACGGTCCCTACTTGTCTGATACCTGGCCTTAGGATGATTAAGGCAGACAGGTGCACAGTGGCCTGGAGCTTGAGGGCCTGATAAAGTGGCTGGAATGAATAAGTCATGGAAATAAAAGGAACAGCATAAGGAATGTAGTCGGTGATATTGTAAATGTTTTGTATGGTGACAGATGGTAGCTACACTTGTGATACGCATTGCATAATGTATAAAGTTGTCAATCACTGTTGTACACCTGAAAGTAATGTAACATTACATTATTGTGTGTCAACTGTACTCAAATTAATTGTTTTAAAAAAGAAGTGGTTTGGTATACACTTAATCAGCTGCTCAAGAAGGGAAACTAACCTGCCGCTAGCCAGGGCCTCAAAACTGGGTCAAGACAACATATAAAAAAATTATATAAAAGGACCTATCTGGTTCAGTAGCAGGGACTGATTTCCATGATTCTTTGTGCTTTCCTGTTGAAAATACCATTTTGTACATGATAATATTCAGTAGATATGACTATTATAAATGAAATTTAGGGCATATTTACCTATCTATTTATTTACTGATTTGTACTCACTGTTGCTTGGTGTTTGTGTGATAATATATTTTTATGTATTGGTGAAGGATCTAATTTAATTCTTCCCTCTGCTCCCAAGATTACCAGGAATATAATAGTCACAGCTTTAATAGAAAACTTAGTTATAAAGAAAACTTTTGATGAGGTCAGGTGTGCTTTGAATGGCATTCAAAACAAAAAGAAAAGTAAAATTAAAATATTTTATCACTTGAATGTTTCCAATTGTCACAATTCTCCTTGACTTTTGCTAAATAATGATTGTTCTTCACTGAATAGCTTCCACCTGTGAAAACCTCTTGAAATGCTAAGTTTGAATTTTGATAGACTTGTTTGTTTTCCTTGTTTTGTATTGAGGTTTTGGAAAATAAATTTAAGTGAAAAGTTCTCTAAGTGACACTCTCTTATCTGTGTGATTGAAATGGCTGTATTTTAGAAAAGATGGTCTGGTCATTTCAGTAGTCTTTATGCACTAATCTGTTGGCTGTAGAATAACTCCAAGAGAATGCTATACAGTTGATTGAGGAGCTGGTCAGAGAAAACAGATTGATTGCACAGGTGTCCAAAGCCTTGGTGGTTTCAGGTGCTATTTTTTTTTTTCAGTCATTAAGCCCATAAAGCTTTGTATTGGCTACTCATTGTTGAAATACCTCATACACATTTGTGAAGGCCAAAACTACTGATGTGGGCCAAAATTGTGGGTAGCTGCCTGGATGAGGATTCTTTTATATAATTGTGAAGTATATGGCACATAAGAGATAAAGGAAAGGGGTAAAAAATGCTAAGAAAATGTTGAGAATAAACACTAGTATTGCTTTCTTTCTTCTCTCGTTTTCCCTCTCTTTACTCTTTGCCTTCCTACAACCTATTTCCTAATAAATGATGATGGTAATAACAATGGCAATGCATTTGAACGAACAACTATGTAATCCTGTAAAACTACATATTAGTTATCAAGAGGATTAACTGTAGAATTTTTATAGAGGTATTTTCTGTTGACTTCAAGACAGGGATAAAATGGATTTCTCTGAAGTGGCACAGAAATCTGATATTATGCTGAAAAAGAAAGTCTATACCATACTATTGCAAATGTTCTTCATTATTTTGTCCAGGGAATTAGATTTTTCTGATGTAAAGCCCATTGCTGGAGAAAGCTACACTAGGGATCACTTCTGCTGAAGGAATAAAATGAGTTTATGGAAAAATTTGAAACTCTATTAAAGGATTTGTCTGCATTGTACAGTGTCAGCTATTAAAAACTTTATCAGTGAAATGCACATAATATATATTAGGAATAAAATGCCCTTTTGTATATATTAAATAAAAATAGCCTAGATAAAATAGAGACGTACTAAACAAGAAATGTAGATTTAAATAACATCATTCTTGTTCCAAATATAATAAGGATATACAAACTAGCCTTTAGTCCTTAAATGTAATGCTTCCTAAGCACTATATTTTGTATGTTTGATTTTTAAAACTATACTAATTTCCAGTGAGAACTGATACCGATTCCTTTCTTCTCCTATAGGTCATGAAATGTAACCATGTGACTGAGTGACCTCCTATGTAAGATTGTAACATTAATGAGTAGGACTCTTTCTCATTAAGTTATAAATGCCCCTGGTTGCCTTAGCATGCATCATTTCTCAATGTACTTATTTTTAAAAATATTGTTTGATGTTTATTTTGAGAGAGGGAGAGCACGAGCAGGGGAGGAACAGAGACAGGGAAACACAGAATCCGAAACAGGCGCCAGGCTCCAGGTTGTCAGCACAGAGCCCGATGCGGGTCTCAAACCCACGAATCCATGAGATCATGACCTTAGCTGAAGTTAGACACTTACCCGACTGAGCCAACCAGGTGCCCCCTGAATATACTTATATAATGATTTGGTTAGGAACCTGTTTAAATTAAATATTTTTTTTTCCACTTTGCTATCCAGTTAAAGATCTTGAAGGGGAAAAGTCCCTGGAAATTTCTGTTAGCCTTTCTAAGACTGAGTTATAAGAATGAGCTTCTTCTCATGCCCCCCCCCCATTATTATAAAATTAGAAAAAAAAAAACAAACAGTTGGCTTTATATCAAAGACACAGGCAATTATATTCTCTCCTTTAAGCCCTAATGAAACTTTAGTCAGTTAAAACTCGTTGATATTATACACTCTCTAGCCATTTTTTTTATTATTTAAAAAAAATTTTTTTTAACGTTTATTTATTTTTGAGACAAGAGAGAGACAGAGCATGAACGGGGGAGGGGCAGAGAGAGAGGAAGACACAGAATCCGAAGCAGGCTCCAGGCTCTGAGCCATCAGCCCAGAGCCTGACGCGGGGCTTGAACTCACAGACCGTGAGATCATGACCTGAGTTGAAGTCGGACGTTTAACCGACTGAGCCACCCAGGCGCCCTTCTAGCCATTTTTAAAGAAGTGGTTTAGATGAATAAATCAGGTTTGATCTCTTTGCAGTGTTGTGGTTTCTTCATGTAAGTCTGAAAATATGCATTTTGCCTGTAATTCCTTCTGGATTTAAATAAGATTCTGTTGAGTGTGGTTGTGCATCATTGATCAGAGTTGGGAAAAATTGGATTAAATTCTCACTAAACTTCAAATTCTCAAGGCCAGATAGCCATTGCATTTCTTGCATCATATCAACCACCTAGCATGCCCAATGGAGACGTGCCCAATAATTTGTTACTTGTAGTTCAATGAAGATGGGTTATACCCAAGTTTGGTGATTGGTGCCATAAATTGCAAATAACTAGTACTTAGATCTCCCAGCCAGACTTCTTGCAATATGTCAATATTTTCAAGAGTCAGGAAATGAGGCATCCTAAAATAGAAACCAAATTGCTCACATCTATTGAGAAATTGATTTTGAGGTTTCCATAGCTTTTCAGTGAAGACTTAGAATGCTTTTAACTTAACAGGCAATATAGTTTAGAGACAGAATACTACTGAGGAATTTCTTTCATTATAAAATCAGGAAGGCTACTAAAACCACTGAGACATTAGGGCTTTATGTTTTAGACAAAATAACTATAGCAGTCTGTGTGTTGGATTCACAATCCTGGGTGAAATTTACTCAGAAAAGAAATTACCAGATGGCTTAAATAATTTTCCGTAATTTTAGAAGTATGAAGATATCCTTATAGTGTAATATAAGTGTGAAGAAAATTCCAAAACTTTAGCATGCGCTTCTGCATATATAAGAAATGGAGTGATAAGAGCTTATCTAACTTAGGCTATATTGACATATCCTTTGTGTGCTTGGTGGAGATGTTAAAGTATTACAGGATATTTATATGTGCTAATAAATGTATTATTTAAATCTGCATCTGCCCACATATTCACCACACAATAAACAGAAAGCAAAGGAGCTATCACTGTGAATTACCTTCCTCTTTCATGGAAATCCAAATTTGTTGCAATGCGATGTTCAACTTTATCTGATACCATAGGGATATATTTTGATGGAAAGCTCTAAAGATGTGAAAATGTTACACAATAAAATTTAAATCAAGTTATTTATTTGGTTTTATCTGCAGAATGAGGTGATAAGTAGTGACTCAATGTATGAAATCCAATACAATGAAAAAATAATATAAAAACCTTCAAAATAAACTCTAGGTAAAGGGATATCATTTTTTCGCTCTTCTACTTCTGTTTATTATCAAAAAACTACAAGACTAAATTAGAGATGCTTTTGTCTCCTGAGAATTGCCTTGTTGAGTCACTCAAGTATGTATTCTACCCCTTTTTCAGAATTATAAAGATTGCTGTATTAGTCATTTTGAGGGTGATATAAAGCCTGTGTAATATAATGATTAAGATTAATGATCTGAAAAGATAGGAATTACTAAAAAAACTCCCTGGCAGACCATGCATGAATAACGTATTGATTTGTTTTTAATGTTACTCAGCATTTAAAATTCTATACCATCTTTTTGAATGTTAAAAGAATAAAATACAGTTTGGGGTCTAAACATGAAACTTGCAATTTCAAGTATAGCTAAATTATCTTACAGCCGCGACAACAGTGCATTACAATAGTGTATTTCCAGAACTACCCAGGAACTATTTTGCTGTCTCAATCTGAATCACTTTTGTAATTGAAAAGCAAATACGAAAACAAACAAAACCAGTTGTGCCTTTTATAATGAGGAGCTAGACTTTTCCAGGGTTTATGCTATTCCAAGGGAATAGACTACTGCCTATGCTGTCTCCCAGTACTCATCATAATTGTTTATTTTTTTTTTGAAGTTTTTATTTAAATTCCAGTTAGTTAACATTCCAGTCAGTGTAGTATTAGTCTCAGGTGTACAATATAGTGATTCAGCACTTCAGTACAACACCCATTGCTCATCACAGCAAGTGCCCTCCTTAATCGCCATCACTATTTCATCCATCCCCCCACCCACCTCCCTTCTGGCAACCATCAGTTTGTTCTCTATAGTTAAGAGGCTGTTTCTTGGTTTGCGCTTTCTCTCTCTCTCTCTCTCTCTCTCTCTCTCTCTCTCTCTCTCCCCTTCCCTCCCCTCCCCTCTGCTGGTTTCCCAGAATGCCTGTACCAGTTTGTATTCCCAACAACAGTGCAAGAGGGTTCCCCTATCTCCACATCCTCACCAACGCCTGTTGTTTCTTGTGTTCTTAAGTTCAGCCATTTTGACAGGTGTGAGGTGCTATCTCATCATGGTTTTGATTTTTATTTCCCTGATGATGAGTTATTTTAACATCTTTTCATGTGTCTGTTGGCCATCTGGATGTCTTCTTTGGAAAAATGTCTATGTCTTCTGCCCATTTTTTAAATTGGATTATTCATTTTTTTGGGTATTGAGTTTGGTCAATTCTTTAAAGATCTTGGATACTAACCCTTTTTCAGATATGTTATTGGCAAATATCTTCTCCAATTCTGTAGGTAGCCTTTTAGTTTTGATGGTTTCCTTCACTGTGTAGAAGCTTTTTGTTTTGGTGAAGTACCAGTAGTTTATTTTTGCTTTGTTTCCCTTTCCTCAAGAGATATATCTAGAAAGAAGTTTCTAAGTCTGATATCAAAGAGGCTACTGCCTGTATTCTCTCAGATTTTTATGATTTCATACACATTCAATGCAATCCCTATCACAATACCAATAGCATTTTTTACAGAACTAGAACCAACAACCCTAAACTTTGTATGGAACCACATAAGACCCCAGAAAATAGCAACCTGGAAAAAGAAATCCAAAGCTGGAGTCATCACAATTGTGGACTTCAACTTATATTACAAAGCTGAAGTTATCAAGACACTATGGTACTGGCACAAAAATAGGCACATAGATCAATGGAACAGAATCGAAAACCCAGAAGTAAAACCACATCAGTATGGTCAATTAGTCTTTGAGAAATCAGGTAAGAATATCCAATGGGAAAAAGGTAGTCTCTTCAACAAATGGTGTTGGGAAAACTGGACAGAAACATGCAGAAGAATGAAACTGGACCACTTTTTTACACCACACACAAAAATAAATTCTAAATAGATCAAAGACTTAAATGTGAGACAGGAAACCATGGGAATTGTTTAATGAGGCTTTTAGTAGTTCCCTGCTTGCTGAACTTTCACCTCAGGCTCAGCCTTTGATGGGTGACTGAAATCCTTGCTTAGGGCACTGTGAAGAGGGACAGTTTTGCTCCCATGGGGATGGAAATTTAATTCCAAACTATATTTGGCTCAGACTGATTTCTCAGCTACTAACCCTAAAAGTTTCTTGTTTACAAGATACACAGTGAAATGGAAAGGGATGTGATTACTGCGGGATAGCATTGCTACTGAAAAATTCAGACATGAAGGCACAAGGCATTAATATTGATATCACCACAGTAAACTTAACCTTGACACTCCAGGTTTAGCAGAAATTACAAATGCGAGAACCAACACATGAAAGCATGTCATACAATGAATGTTAATACCAATGAACATTTTTTTTAATGCTACACATACACCTTATTACTTAATACTGCCACAGTTTTTTCAGTTATTGGTTTTATCATGTTACTTCCTATATCAAACACCTCTCTAATTCTTCTCATGTGCTGCAGGTCTACTTTGTAACACTGTAGAAAGAACAGGGATTGTAGGATCTAATAAACTTGTGTTCTAATTTGAGCTCTAGCTCAAATTAAAAGGTATTTGATGTTGCACAAGATACAAGATCTCAGCCTCCATTTTCTTCCTTATAACATGGGGAATGCTGTACTACTTACCCAAAGGATTGTGGTAAGGCTAAGATAGGTAACACTGTAAATGTCTTAGTAGTATGCCAGCACAGAGCATTAAAAAGCATATTATGACTTTACTGCAAGTTCCATTTTACTCTGCCCCACCCAATACATTTGCCTAATTGAATGGTCAAAAAACTCATATCACTATTTTTTTTGCTTCAAATGTCACTTTAATTTGCATTTATTTAACTGTGGTGAATGTTGTTTTCTCTTTTTACATGTTTACTGACTGTTTATATTTTTTCCTTGATTTCTTGTCCATAATTTTCCCTATTCTTCTAATATGATTTGTTTTCATTGTAGGTATTAATCTGTCCTTTGTTTTTCCAAGTCTATTTTCCTTTTATTTGCATGTGCTTTACTGAAAACATCTTAAGATTTGAAATAGACACTCTATATATAACTCACTTCTTTGTTATATCTGCTTATAGTTTCATCCTTAGGAAAGAATTTCCATTCCAAAATGTTATATAACTATAAATATATGAATACTTTTATAGAACTATGAATATTTTTCTGTTTTTTCCCATAAATTTTCATTTGTTTAATTATTTAAACACCTGGAATATATTTGAATATTTTTGTGTGCTAGGTCTTTGTTTTGTTTTGTTTTTGATTTCCAAAATGCTTAGTTTGTTGGCTTAATAATTTGCTTTTCATCTTTGATTTAGTAACTTATACAATAAAATCTTAACATGGCTGAAATGATAGCTTCCTTTGGCAGGTGTTTCTTCTGTCTATCACACAAGATGTCTGATGTAACTTCTAGGTAAGGAACAAATGGCACCACTATTGCTTTTCCCCTGTCTGGGTTATCATTGATTGATACATGCTTCTTCTTTCCCAGTAGACTGCAATGTTGCTACTGACCGTCAGTGGTGAGGGAAGAGCATGATACTTTTCTACATGTTCTGAGAGCTATTTTCTTTACTATCATAAGAAATTATATAGTTTACACCAAAGAATGTTTAAGTAATTCTTATGCAAAGAGTACAATTATTAAAATTTTACAGAGCTGGGACTAGAGATTGGCTGTGCTTTACTCCTTCTTCCTCCATAAGGGCTATGGTCTCCAGCCTAGGCAGTTGAAGGAAATCTCACAGTCACCCCTGTGGTGTGTTATCCATACAATCTCCTTAGTTAACGATGTTCTTCCTCTCCTTTTCTCTTCATGACTTCTTTTGTTTTGCTCCCTGTTAGTTTTTACTTTTCTAATTTCCTATGACAGATCACCCTTCCCTAAAAGAATAGTGAAATCCCAATATCCTATTGAGTCTTGAAAATTTTATTGCCTCAAGTTATGAATTTCAGTGGCTTTTCTCCTTAGCCTTATCTCCTTTCAGAAGGGAGAGACATTTGTATGAGAGTAGAAGGCAAAGAGGTAAACCTCAAACCCTTGAGTAGGTGGAGGCTTTCCACTGTGGCGTGGTTTATTCTTCCTTATTAAATTTAAAATAAAAACCATATTACCATTGCAATTATCTCTGCCAGGAACCAACCCCCATCCAGAAAAATATGGTTCTTATAAAAATGGATAAGGAAAACTTTTACTTTTATTTGTGGTGCCCAACTATTATTCAATGGAAAAAGAGAAAATGTCACATCATATCAGCTAAAGGAGGAAAACATTTTTTGAAACCTAACAGACAGAAGTCAGCAAGTAAAGATATGTAGAGGTCCTGCATCTCTTTATCATCTCTGAGGCTTAATAATCTCATAGAGAGACATGCCCAGATCCAATGAATTTGTTTTCTGTGACAGGTCATTGCCCATTGACCTCTCCTATCAGTCTCTCTTCTCTTTTTTATAGGGCAGGTATAAGGGCAAGCTTATCATTGGGTGAATAAAGGCAACTGGGGCTTTGAGCAGTTTTCACTGGCAAAATATCCATTTCTGTGGGCTCATTTCAAGGAAACAGAGTAAGATCCTAGTGGAAATACAAAGATGAGTTGCATTTCTATACACTAAAAATGAACTATTTGAAAAGGGAATTAGGAAAACAATCTCATTTACAATAGCACCAAAAAAGAATAAAGTACTTAGGAATAAACTTAACTAAGAGAAAGACTTTTATGGTGAAATTCTGTGTTCATGATTTGGAAGACTTAATATTGTTAAAATGTCCATATTACCCAAAGTGATCTACAGATTCAGTGTAATCCATAGCAAAACCTCAATGGAATTTTTTACAGAAATAGTAAAAGCAATACTAAATCCATATGGGACTACAAATGACCCAAAATAACCAAAGAAATCTTGAGACAGAAGAACAAAGCTGGAGGCATCACATTTCCTAATTTCAAAATTAATTACAAAGCTACAGTAATTAAAACAGTATATTCTGGCAATATGACAGACATATGGACTATTATGACAGAATAGAGAGTCCAGAAATTAATCTCCATGTATATGGTCAACTGATCTTCAACAGGGTGTTAAGAATGCACAATGGGGAGGGGCGCCTGGGTGGCGCAGTCGGTTGAGCGTCCGATTTCAGCCAGGTCACGATCTTGCGGTCCGTGAGTTCGAGCCCCGCGTCAGGCTCTGGGCTGATGGCTCAGAGCCTGGAGCCTGTTTCCGATTCTGTGTCTCCCTCTCTCTCTGCCCCTCCCCCGTTCATGCTCTGCCTCTCTCTGTCCCAAAAAAATAAATAAAAAAAAAACGTTGAAAAAAAAAATTTAAAAAAAAAAAAAAGAATGCACAATGGGGAAAGGATAGTCTCTTCAACAAACAGGGCTGGGAAAACTATTATATCTGCATGCATAATGAAATTGCACCTTAATCTTACACCATGTACAAAAGTTAACTCAAAGTGAAATAAAGATTTAAATGGTA
Organism: Panthera uncia; assembly: GCF_023721935.1. Lineage (NCBI taxonomy): Eukaryota > Metazoa > Chordata > Mammalia > Carnivora > Felidae > Panthera > Panthera uncia. Next base: position 88,145,380 of record NC_064810.1, read on the forward strand.
AGACCTAAACTCCTAAAAGACAACATAGGGAAAAACTTCATGACATTGGTCTTAGCAATGATTTCCTTGATATGATTCCACCTGGATAGTGCCCTTCAGCTGGTACATCCTCAGTAAAATTCTTGATAGTTACTAAATATTTTCAAGATCATTTTGTAAATATAAACTATACTTGTATTCTTATTATTATGGATTTAGTATATTAAAATAAATGCAAAAGCCTAGCCATCTTAATCTAATTTGATTTCTTTTAAAATTTATTTTACAAAATACCAACATTAATTTAGTTAATCTTTTTATTTTCTCATTAATGATCCAGATGTTTGTGAAACCAGGTTTTTATGCAATCCAGAGATGTAAAATGTCTCAGAAATGTTATTAATGGCTAGGTGAACCATCTTCTCAGGAGTCCCTTAAATGATGAACACCTGTCTTGTCGTTAGCTTAACAGGTTTTCATTATGAAAGATGTAAACAAAGTAATAATTGGTGGCATTCTTACCATACCTTTGAACTAGTGGGAATACTATAGTAATGAGCAATTGACATTTACTTTATCCTAAGATACTTGTTCTTAATAGAACAGAGACAAAGAATACAGTAATGTTCTTCCCTTATGTAGAAATTCCTTGTTCACAGTGACTTTGGTAACTAAGACAAAAAAATTATTATATACAAAGTATTAAGTTAACATCTTGATATATAGTTAAAACAACAATAGAAAAATGGAGAATATATCTAAAAACAGAATAGTATGCACCAGGATATGGCTATTTGCTGAAACACAAAAAGATGTTTTATCTTAGTTGTACTTTTTTTATTTATTTCAATTATGTGTCTTCTCATTGCTAAACCAGATTGATATATGGATCATGAAGTTTCCTGTACTCTCACTTATGGTGGTAACTTTTGTTTTTCCAGTGGGTAATTTCTTTTAGGTATTTACATCAATAATTTAATTTCCTGGGGCGCCGGAGTGGCTCAGTCGGTTAAGCATCCGACTTAGGCTCAGGTCATGATCTCGCCATCCGTGAGTTCGAGCCCTGCATCCATCTCTGTGCTGACAGCTCAGAGCCTGGAGCCTGTTTCAGATTCTGTGTCTCCCTCTTTCTCTGACCACCCCCGCCCCCATTCATGCTCTGTCTCTCTCTGTCTCAAAAATAAATAAACGTTAAAAAAATAAAATAAAAAATAATTTAATTTCCTTATTTATATATATACTTTCAGCAAGTATTTTCCAAGTATAGAATGAGTATTTGGGAAAAAATAAACCAACAACCAACCTTGGTAACACTTCTGACTATTTCTCCATGCTAAAATAACCTCTGAAAATGAGGGAGAGAAATCCAACACAATTACAAAGTAGTGCAAACTTGTGTTTAGCATCCTCCTATTCTCTGTTTAAGCATCTATTGCATTTTAACCCCAGATCCCAATAATGTCAGTTGCCACATGGCTGCAAGGTGCCTCCCAATACCAGTTACCTATCAGGACCTATTCTGGACATAATATACTCTAGGCCTGTACTGTCCAATATAAGAGACACTTGCCCCATGTAGCCATTGAAAATTTAAATTAATTAACATTAAATAGCATTAAAAGTAAATTTCCTCATTAACATTAGCCACACTATAAGTTTTCAATAGCAATATGTAGAAAGTGGCTTCTGTATTGGACAATGCGAATATGGGCATTTCCAATTACACACAAAGTGTTATTGTAGAGCACTGATCTAGAAATGTGTTTATTCTTCTTTTATCCCCAATTAAAATTCAGCAGGCCTCTATCTTGACTTCTTGATACAGCATTTCTCTGCTTTACATGTTATCTAAAGGTATACTTTTGTTTAAATGTTTAGCTATTTAAATGATTTAATGTTAAACTTTCTGGAGAGTCTTGGTATAACCCTTATACACAGAAATTGAGTAGTAATTCTCAGTAACTAAATTAAAAGACATTTTTAATGTTTTTATTTATTTTTGATACAGACAGAGTGTGAGCTGGGGAAAGGCGGAGAGAGAGGGAGACACAGACAGATCTGAAGCAGGATCCAGGCTCTGAGCTGTCAGCACAGTGCCGGACACAGGACTCAAACTCACGAATTGTGAGATCATGACCTGGGCTAAAGTTGGACACTTAACTGACTCAGCCTCCCAGGTGCCCCTTAACTAAATTTTATTGTAGAAAATTACTGGGGTGCCTCAGTGGCTCAGTCTGTTAAGCATCTGACTCTTTTATTTTTTATTTTTTTAAATTTGCATCCAAATTAGTTAGCATACAGTGCAACAATAATTTCAGGAGTAAATTCCTTAGTGCCCCCCTCCCATCCCCCCTCCCACAACCCCTCCAGCAACCCTCAGTTTGTTCCCCATATTTATGAGTCTCTTCTGTTTTGTCTCCCTCCCTGTTTTTATATTATTTTTGTTTCCCTTCCCTTATGTTCATCTGTTTTGTCTCTTAAAGTCCTCACATAAGTGAAGTCCTATGATTTTTGTCTTTCTCTGACTAATTTCACTTAGCATAATGCCCTCCAGTTCCATCCACGTTGTTGCAAATGAAAGATTTCATTCTTTTTGATTGCCAAGCAATACTCCATAGTATATATATATACCACATCTTCTTTATCCATTTATTCATCGGTGGACATTTGGGCTCTTTCCATACTTTGGCTATTGTTGATAGTGCTCCTATAAACATGGGGGTGCATGTGTCCCTTCAAAACAGCACACCTGTATCCCTTTGACAAATGCTTAGTAGTGCAATTGCTGGGTTGTAGGCTAGTTCTATTTTTAGTTTTTTGAGGAACCTCCATACTGTTTTCCAGAGTGGCTGCACCAGCTTGATTCCCACCGACAATACAAAAGAGATCCTCTTTCTCCACATCCTTGCCAACATCTGTTGTTGCCTGAGTTACTAATTTTAGCCATTCTGACAGGGGTGAGGTGGTTTTCATTTGTATTTCCCTGATGATGAGCAATCTTAAGCATTTTTTCATGTGTCAGTTGGCCATCTGGATGTCTTCTTTGGAGAAGTGTCTGTTCATGTCTTGTGCCCATTTCTTCACTGGATTGTTTGTTGGGTGTTGAGTTTGATAAGTTCTGTATGGATTTTGAATACTAACCCTTTATCTAATATGTCATTTGCAAATATCTTCTCCCATTCTATCAGTTGCCTTTTAGTTTTGCAGATGGTTTCCTTCGCTGTGCAGAAGCTTTTTATTTTGATGAGGTCCCAGTAGTTCATTTTTGCTTTTGTTTCCCTTGCCTCCGGAGACATGTTGAGTAAGAAGTTGCTGCAGCTTCGATCAAACAGGTTTTTGCCTGCTTTCTCCTCAGGGATTTTGATGGCTTCCTGTCTTACATTGAGGTCTTTCATCCATTTTGAGTTTATTTTTGTGTATGATGTAAGAGAGTGGTCCAGGTTCATTCTTCTGCATGTGGCTGTCCAGTTTTCCTGGCACCACTTGCTGAAGAGAGTGTCTTTATTTCATTGGATATTCTTTCCTGCTTTGTCAAAGATTAGTTGGCCATACATTTGTGGGTACATTTCTGGGTTTTCTATTCTCTTCCATTGATCTGAGTGTCTGTTCATGTGCCAGTACCATACTGTCTTGATGATTACAGCTTTGTAGTATAGCTTGAAGTCTGGGATTGTGATGCCTCCTGCTTTGGTTTTCTTTTTCAAGATTGCTTTGGCTATTCAGGGTCTTTTCTGGTTCCATAAAAATTTTAGGATTATTTGTTCTACCTCTGTGAAAAATGCTGATGTTACTTTGATAAGGATTGCATTGAATATGTAGATTGCTATGGGTAATATCGACACTTTAACAGTATTTGTTCTTCCTATCCAGGAGCACGGAATCTTTTTCCATTTTTTGGTATCTTCTTCAATTTCTTTCAAAAGCTTTCTATAATTTTCATTGTATAGATTTTTCACCTCTTTGGTGAGATTTATTCCTAGGTATTTTATGGTTTTTGTTGCAACTGTTAATGAGATTGATTCCTTGATTTCTCTTTCTGTCGCTTCATTGTTGGTGTATAGGAATGCAACTGATTTCTGTGCGTTGATTTTATATCCTGCAACTTTGCTGAACTCATGAATCAATTCTAGCAGTTTTTTGGTGGAATCTTTTGGGTTTTCCATATTGAGTATCATGTCATCTGTGAAGAGTGAAAGTTTTACCTCCTCCTGGCCTATTTGGATGCCTTTTATTTCTTTGTGTTGTCTGACTGCAGAGGCTAAGATTTCCAATACTATGTTGAATAACAGTGGCGAGAGTGGACATCCTTGTCTTGTTCCTGACCTTAGAGGGAAAGCTCTCACTTTTTCCCCATTGAGGATGATATTAGCATTGGGTCATTCATATATGGCTTTTATGATCTCGAGGTATGCTCCTTCTATCCCTACTTTCTTGAGGGTTTTTATCAAGTAAGGATGCTGTACTTTGTCAAATGCTTTCTCTGCATTTATTGAGAGGATCATATGGTTCTTGTCCTGTCTTTTATTGATGTGATGAATCACGTTGTTTTGCAGATAATGAACCAGCCCTTCATCCCAGGTATAAATCCCACTTGGTCATGGTGAATAATTTTTTTAATGTATTGTTAGATCCAGTTGGCTAATATCTTGTTGAGGAATTTTTTCATCCATGTTCATCAGGGAAATTGGTCTATAGTTTTCCTTTTTAGTGGGGTCTCTGTCTGGTTTTGGAATCAAGGTAATGCTGGCTTCATAGAAAGAGTTTGGAAGTTTTCCTTCCATTTCTATTTTTTGGAACAGCTTCAAGAGAATAGGTGTTAACTCTTCCTTAAATGTTTGGTAGAATTCCCCTGGAAGGCCATCTGGCCCTGGACTCTTGTTTTTTGGCAGGTTTTTGATTACTAATTTGATTTCCTTACTGGTGATGGTCTGTTCAAATTTTCTATTTCTTCCTGTATCAGTTTTGGTAGTTTATATGTTTCTACAAATTTGTCCAGTTCTTCCAGGTTGCCCATTTTATTGGCATATAATTGCTCATAATATTCTCTTATTCTTCTTTTTATTTCTGCTGTATTGGTTGTGATCTCTCCTCTTTCATTCCTGATTTTATTTATTTGGGTCCTTTTCTTTTTCTCTTTGATCAGACTGGCTAGTGTTTTATCAATTTTGTTAATTCTTTCAGAGAACCAGCTTCTGGTTTCATTGATCTGTTCTACTGTTGTTTTGATTTCGATAGCATTAATTTCTCCTCTAATCTTTATTATTTCCTGTCTTCTGCTGGTTTTGGGTTTTATTTGCTGTTCTTTTTCCAACTCCTTAAGGCGTAAGGTTAGGTGTGTATCTGAGATCTTTCTTCCTTCTTTAGGAAGGCCTGGATTGCTATATACTTTCTTCTTATGACCGCGTTTGCTGCATCCCAGCGGTTTTGGTTGTGGTGTTTTCATTTTCATTGACTTCATTAACTTTTTAATTTCCTCTTTAACTGGTTGGTTAGCCCATTCATTCTTTAGTAGGATGTTTTTCAGTCTCCAAGTATTTGTTACCTTTCGAAATTTTTTCTTGTGGTTGATTTCATGTTTCATAACGTTGTGGTTTGAAAATATGCACGGTATGATCTCGATCTTTTTGTACTTGCTGAGGGCTGATTTGTCTCCCAGTATATGGTCTATTCTGGAGAACCTTCCATGTGCACTGGAGAAGAATGTATATTCTGCTGCTTTAGGATGAAATGTTCTGAATATATCTGTTAAGTCCATCTGGTCCAGTGTGTCATTTGAAGCTATTGTTTCCTTGTTGATTTTTGATTAGATGGTCTGTCCATTGCTGTGAGTGGGGTGTTGAAGTCTCCTCCTATTATGGTATTACTATCAATGAGTTTCTTTATGTTTGTGATTAATTGATTTATATATTTGGGTGCTCTCACATTTGGCGCATAAATGTTTACAATTGTTAGGTGGATAGACCCCTTGGTGGATAGACCCCTTGATCATGACATAATGACCTTCCACATCTCTTGATACAGCCTTTATTTTAAAGTCTGTATTGTCTGGGGCACCTGGGTGGCTCAGTCCATTGAGCGTCCACCTTCAGTTCAGGTCATGATCTCGTGGTCTGTGAGTTCGAGCCCCACGTTGGACTCTGTGCTGACAGCTCAGAGCCTGGAGCCTGCTTTGGATTCTGTTTCTCCCTCTCTCTCTGCCCCTCCCCCACTCATGCTCTGACTCTCTCTGTCTCAGAAATAAACATTAAAAAAAATTAAAAAAATAAATTAAGTCTGGATTGTCTGATATAAGTATGGCTACTCCAGCTTTCTTTTGATGACCATTATCATGATAGATGGTTGCCCGTCCCCTTATTTTCAATCTGAAGGTGTCTTTAGGTCTAAAGTCAGTCTCTTGTAAACAGCATATAGATAGATCTTTTTTCTTTTTACCCATTCTGTTTCCCTATGTCTTTTGATTAGAGCACTGAGTCCATTGATGTTTAGGGTGATAATGAAAGATATTATGATGCTTGTAGAGTTGGAGTTTCTATGGTGTTCTCTGATCTTATTTAGTCTTTGTTGCTTCTGGTCTTGTTTTGTTTTGTTTTGTTTTGTTTTTTGTTTTCTCACCTTAGAGAGTCCACCTTAAAATTTCTTGCAGGGCTGGTTTAGTGGTCACGAACTCCTTTAATTTTTGTTTGTCAGGGAAACTTTTAATTTCTCCTTCTATTTTGAATGACAGCCTTGCTGGATAAAGAATTCTTGGCTGCATGTTTTTCTGATGCAGCACATTGAATATATCCTGCCACTCCTTTCTGGCCTGGCCTCCTGCAAGCCTGATCTATCTTCCCTTGTAGGTTAGGGACTTGTTTTCCCTTGCTGCTTTCATGATTCTCTCCTTGCCTGAGTATTTTTGTAAATTTGACTATGATATGTCTTCTTGATGGTCAGTTTTTGTTGAATCTAATGGGGATCCCCTGTGCTTCCTGGATTTTGATGTCTGTGTCTTTTCCCACGCTAGGAAAGTTTTCCGCTATGATTTGCTCACATAACCTTTTACCCCTAGTTCTCTCTCTTCCTGTTCTGGGACCTCTATGATTCTGATGTTGTTCCTCTTTAATGAGTCACTGATTTCTCTAATTCTTAAATCATGCTCTTTTGCCTTAATCTCCCTCTTTTTTTCTGCTTCATTATTCTCTATAAGTTTGTCCTCTATATCGCTGATTCTCTGTTCTGTCTCATCCATCCTTGGTGCTGTGGCATCCATCTGTGATTGCAGCTCAGTTATAGCATTTTTTTATTTCATTCTGACTCTTTTTTACTTCTTTTATCTGTGCAGAAAGGGATTCTAATCTATTTTCGACTCCAGCTAGTATTCTTATTATCGTGATTCACAATTCTGGTTCAGACATCTTGCTTGTATGTGTGTTGGTTAAATCCCTGGCTGTCGTTTATTTGTGCTCTTTATTTTGGGGTGAATTCATTCATTTTGTCATTTTGAAGGGAGAAAGGAATTAATCAGGTAGAAAATTAAAATTAAAAACTATTAAAATAAAAAATATTAAAATAAAAAAATTAAACACACAATCGAATAAATGATGCTAGATCCTAGGTGTGTTTTGGTCTACATGTTGAAAGTGGCTTGACAAATTAGAGAAAAAAAGGGGGGTGGGGAGGAAATCGTTTGAGAATTTGAAAAACGAATACACTGAAGTAGACTAAAAATGAGATGATGGGAGTGAAATAGAATTTGAAAATTTTACACAAAAGTAAATAATATAGTAGAAAAAATTAACAAAAAATATTTTTAATAGAAATTAAAAATAAAAATGAATTTTTTCTCTTTCTGTATTCAAGAAAAGAAAAGAAATGAAAAATAGGAAAAAGAGGAAAAAAAGGAAATTGTTTGAAAATTCGAAGAAGTGAATACACTGTAGTAGACTAAAATAAAATGATGGAAGTAAAATAGAATTTGAAAACATTTACATAAAAGCAAAAAATATAGTAAAACATTAAAGAAAAATATTTTTCATAGAAATTGAAAGCAAAAATGAAGTTTTTCTCCATCTGAATTCAAGAAAAAGGAAAAAAACAAAAAAGTGAAAAAAACTAAAAAAAGGAAAACATTTGAAAATTTGAAAAAGTGAATACACTGAAGTAGACTAAAATAAAATGATGGAAGTAAAATAGAACTTGAAAAAAATTACACAAAAATAAAAATATAGTAAAAAAATGAAAGAAAAATATTTTTAATAAAAATTGAAAATAAAAATGAATTTTTTCTCTTTTTGTATTCAAGAAAAATAAAAGTAGTTAAAAAGAGAAAAAAGAGAAAGAAAATTGCATAGATGGACCTGCGAGCAGATTGAAATAGGACTGAAATTACTTCGTTTTCCCCTAGAAGTCAGACTATAGAAGCGCTTTATAGTCCATAAACTAAGCAGGTGGTGAGGCTTGTGTTCTTGAAGAGCAAAGTTGGCCCAGTTGGGCGGGGCTCAGTGTAATAGCTCTGTTCTCCACTAGTTGGCGGTGCTAGCCTACTGGGGTTGAGCATTGTGGCGCTCCTATGTGCTTATGGGCATGCACAGGAGCAGTGAAAATGGCATCACTCAGCTACCCACTCTCTAGTGTCTGAACTCTGTTCTCCTGGATCAGCAATCAGGCACCTGTACTCTGTCTTCAGCTTTCGTCCATTCCCCACTTTTTCATTCTCTGTGACCAGGCCCCAGGCAGTACCTCTCTCCCGAGCTTTGTCTCAGATATGGCTGTTTTCCCAGACCCTTTACTTTGGAAGGACTGAGGCTTTGACCTATTCAGCCCCTCTGCAGGAGGGTCTCACCAAGCAATGGCTGAATGTTGGCTGTAACCAGGAACACTTGCTGGACCCTCCTGCTGCCAATGCTCCGAGACTATGGCTAGGTGCCAGCCCGCCCCAGAAAAAGTTTGCAAGATAGTGTAGCAGCAGCTTTTCAGGGACTGTGGAAAATCACAACATACATCTGGCACCAGGCTTCACCCTTGTTTCATCACCAGCGAATGTGGCCGCCTTCTGGGGTCTGCTGGGACCAGGTGGCCTCAGCAGTCTCTACCAAATGTCCTTCCAGTAGTGGAACCGCTTTTCCCCATGTGGCCAGAGAACCTCCCAGACACCACTCTGTTCCTGGGGATTCACCCTTCCCACCAGAGCACTGCCAGGTATGGAGCTGTGGAGTTGCAGTTTCTCCCTTTTTAGTTTAGTCCCTGCAGCTGTTTCCAATTTTCCACTTTCTCTCCAGCTACTTTTGGGGAAGGGTGATTTTCCTGTATTCTCTCCCCCCTGCCCCTGTTTCTGTCCTCTCTCCCCCGGCAGAAGCACCTGCCTGCCAGCTGCAGCTTCTCACTCCCCAAGTTCACCTCGCCATGCTGCGTACCTGCTGAATTCTGTGGTTCAGGTTGTGCAGACTGTTGTGTTAATCCTCCAGTTTTCTAGGTGTGCAGGATGGTTTAGTGTTGGTCTGGCTGTATTTCATGGATGTGAGACACACAAAAACTTCCATGCTGTTCCTCCATCTTGGCTCCCTTCCAGCATCTGACTCTTGATTTTAGCTCAGGTCATGATCTCACAATTTGTGAAATCAAGCCCTGTGTTGGGCTCTGTACTGACAGCATGGAGCCTGCTTGGGATTCTCTCTCTCCCTCTCTTTCTGCCTCTCCCTGCTCACATTTGCACTCTGTCTCTCAAAATAAATACATAAGCATTTAAAGGAAAAGAAAGAAAATTATCAATAGGTGATATAAAACAGGTTAACACAGTTATTTTTTGTCTTTTTTTTAATAGTACAAAAAATTTCAAAGTCTGAGAAAGTCATGAATCATATTTTCCAAAATAAGAAGAAAATCGGAATATATTATTTATTATAATAATTCTTCAGGAAATAAGTACAAACACATGAAAAGGCAGAATTCTTTACAAACGTCATGTTTCTGCATATAGGGAAGTGAAAAGCAATAAAAGTATGAATCAATTTAAAAATGTTGATAATGGCAATTGAGTCTTGGAAAGGACAAAGCACAGAACTTTTCATTAATACATCATGTACTTTAGGTTCTTTCTTATCTATTATGTATGAATTACTTTTATAAAAGTATGTACCACTGATGACAGGATATCTTAAAAGTTTTTATACTCCTTTCTTTGACTTGAGATACAGACATTGAAAACAATTAGATAAAATACTTTTTTGGCATTTTTTATTTTTAATTTTCTTAATTCCATTAACAAAGCTATTAGGCAATGAATTCTGTGTTAATGTCTACTGGTATAAACAATTGAGTAAAATATGGTCTTGGCCAACCAGGAAACTGCATTTCAGCAGGGAATTCCATGAATATTCAATAGCAACAAGAATTGTTTGGTAAAAAGTGCTATAAGACAGTTATGGGTATAGGGTTTCAGAACTTTTTTTTAAGTGTATTAGGTTCAGCTCAAGGAATTAAGGAAGTTTTGTGGAAGAGTTGGAATTTGGCTGAAAGACGTATAAACCACCATGGAAAAAGGTTCATTTAATGGAAGGTGTTGCCAAAATACAGAGTGTGTGATTGGGGTGATGGGAGTTAAAGTTGAACAGGTACATTGGGATCAGATTATGCATATGTTGGGTACACTTTATACTTCATTCCGTGAGAGAAACACTAAATTTTAATGTGATACTTCAAGATGAGCAACACTATAGTATAATAGATATGGAGAGCGTTTCTAATAATGAAAAAAACACTATTTCAAATATTTGACTGAAATTGGGGATGGTGACAGTATGGCCACAAGATATATCACCCAGATGATTTTTTCAAGAATAAGGTATTATCTAAATGCTGATCTAGATTTTTTGTCTAGTTTCCATGAGAGACAGTTTAGGATGGACATGAAGAGTATTCCTGTGGTATTAGAATGTTTATATTTTGTTTCCAGCTCTTTCACCTTCTGGATGAATAATCTTGGGTTCAATTTTCTTATCTGTAAAATAGATAGATAATAAAACTAATTACCTCATTTACTGGTTATAAAGATTAAATGTGTTAATGCAGGATGTGTAACTACCATAGTTCTCGGCACATAGTAGGTTCTCAATAAATAGTGAATACTGTTATACTTGTTAATATGGTAAATAAAGTCATAGAACACCTCAGAGTAGGGCTTTATGCATTGTTATATTATGAAAGTTCTATTTATCACTAAAGCTTCCCCATAAGGTATTTCTATATCATTAAATATATTTATATTGATTTAGTAATTAACTGATTTATTAGTTCATGCATTTATTCTTCTAATAATAGTTTCTCCATTTATTCCATTCTGAAATAAGTAAGATGTTATGGGGGGAAAAGATATTATTGGTAAAATTCATTTTGACTAGAGTTTCAGGGTTGACTTTACAAAGAAGTTACAATGTAGGCATCAGTTATTACTACCCCAGGTTCCATTTCACTCATGGTCTATTGAATGGCAGGCAGGCATTTTGGGTGGAATAGACTGATTGTGTACTGTTCAGTAGGACTCTTCATAGAGTTCATTCAGAAAAATAGCTCTACCCGTGTTTTTTAATGTTCATTTATTTATTTATTTTATTTCTGTAAGAGAGAGAGAGAGAGCACACACATGTGCATGTGTGGGGAAGGGAAGAGAGAGAGGGAGAGAGAGAATCCCAAGCAGACCCTGCACTGTCAGTGTGGAGCCCGATTTGGGGCTCAAATTCATGAACATGAGATCATGACCTGAACCAAAATCAAGAGTCAGTGCTTGACTGACTGAGCCACCCAGGCACCCCTACTTTTTTTTTCTGGGTTTTCATTTTCAAGTTCTCTTTCTAGAATAAAGTTCAGAAACAGGAACCCATTATATTTTGTGAGTATTTTTAGAACACATTTTCATATCCAAAACAATAGAAAAATAGAAAGTAGAAGCCCCAACCATAAAGTGTGAAATAATAAAAAGGCAGGAAAGATATAAAAGAGTTTTGATGCCTCTCATGTTTGATTCATTTGGATGAAGTAATGTTTTATCCAATAGGATAATCTTTGATTCTTCTCTAGGCAGAGGTGAGATTTATGGTTTGAACCCACTTCATAGATGTCATTGGTTACATTTTACTTGAATTTTACAGTTATAATAATTTGGCCTGTCTTGTGAGTAATTCTAACTGTTCTCAAAGCCTGCTATGGAGGTGACTTAGAAAAGTGGAGAAAGACTTTTGTTAAAGTGACAAATAACCTCTCAGCATTCTATGCCTCTGGTCTCTGATTCAGATTAAGGTAAATTCTGTAAATAGTGACACAGACAGATTTTTATGTAGTCTTATTGTTTGAAGGCTTCCATTATCCCTGTATCAAAAGTCAGTGTGAAATTATACAGTCTTATCAATATTTAATTTAAAACAATTGGACATGTTATGTTCAGTTACAAGGAATATATTAAAAGAAAAAATAAATTTGGAATGGTCTACTGAGTTGAGAGATACTCTAGTAACCAGGTCTTAAATGATGGATTAAAAGCTAGACATGTTTATCCTGGAGATATAGGAGAAAGAGAAAAAAAAAATAGTTATCTTTAGACATTCTCACATGAAGAGATGCCAGTTATTCTATGTCGTCTCAGAAGAAAGAGTTAGAATAAAAAAACATAAGTTTTAGAGCAATACATTTCCAATTAAAGTAAAAACAAATTTCTTAATAAATTGAAGCACAAGCATTCATGAATAAAATACTTTGTCTTGTGGAAAAATTAGTTTCTGAACATTGCAAAATTTTAACAGGGAGCAAAATTTCTGAAACGCTTTTTATTTTTTATTTATTATTTTATTTTTTTTAATGTTTCTTTTTGAGAGAGAGAGGGAGAGAGAGCATGACAGAGCCTGTGAAGTAGGCTCCAGACTCTGAGCTGTCAGCACAGAGCTGGACGTGGGGCTTGAACTCATGAACTGAGAGATTATGACCTGAGCCCAAGTCGGACGCTTAACTGACTGAGCCACCCAGGTGCCCCTATTTTCTAGCTAAGCCACCAGTGACCTCCATTTGGTCAGATCCTACAAGTTTAAGTTTATTTAATTTCACATTTATTAATTTGGGAGAGAAATAGAGCAGGGGAGGGGCGGAGAGCAGGGCAAGGGAGAGAATCCCAAGCAGGCTCCACACTGTCAGTAGAGAGCCCAACATGGGGCTGGAACTCACAGACCCGTGAAATCAAAACCTAAGCCAAAATCAAGAGTTGGACACTTAACCAACTAAGCCACCTAGGTGCCCAAGAAACATTTTTATTTTTTAAAGTTGAGGAAATAATGTACCCCAACTAAACTTCTTGATATTCTTCTCCTTTCTTATCTACTCAATCCACTCCCCTTTAAAGTCTTCCTCATATCAATAAATATACCTTTATCTCTATGAACCTAGTTAAGTCATCATCATCTCTCATCTAGGCTGCCTGTTTTTATATAGTTCTCCAGGTAGGATTATTTTTACATTTTTAAATGGTTGAAAAAAATTTAAATAATAATTCACAACACTTAAAAAATATGTGAAATTCAAATTTCCACGTAAAGTTTTGTTGCAACCCAGGAAAGCACATTCATATACATACTGTCTATGGGTGCTTGTCTGCTATAATGGAAGTCCTGAGTAGTCCTGATGATAGGGATTGTGTGACCAAGAAGTCTAAAATATTTATCATCTACAAGAAAAATATTTATCCTCCAAGAGAAGAGTTTGCTTATCTTTTATCTAGACCATTCAAACATCCTCTTTACTGGTCTCTTGGGTTCTACATTTCAACATGATAATGCATTCTTTACATAGTCAAGAAAGTAATCTTTCAGAAATGTAAATCAGGTCATTTTACTCCCCTGTTTCAAATCCTCCAATGACTTTCTACTGAGATGAGAACAAATTTAATACTCCTTGTCATGGCATATAAGGCCTTACATGATGTGATCTTGCATACCTAGAGATATTGCCTTTTATCATACTACCGTTTCCCTCATCCACCAAAGTCTAGCCACGTTGATCTTATGTCTATTTCTAAAACATGGAAAAATGTCAGACTTACTTTCTCTACAGTGCTTTTGCCCATTCCTTCCTCTGACGAGAAAGTACTTATCTGATTTCATCGATCAAGAGATGTCTTCCTGTAATTCAGTTCACAGCATAAATGTGACCTGTTCCATCTATCTAAATTCCAATAACTCTCCCCATCTCTATCATGTCACCGTCTTTTATTGTAAAATTTACCTTCATTATATTATTGTCTTACACACACACTGGAATTTAAGTTTGCTCAAGCAAGTAAGCAGTCTTATTTAAAATAGTATGTATCTCTAATTTCTGCAAAAGTACCGATGCTCAATAATTGCAGTGTTGGTGGGAATGCAAACTGGTGCAGCTGCTCTGGAAAACAGTGTGGAGGTTCCTCAAAAAATTAAAAATAGAACTACCTTATGACCCAGCAATAGCACTACTAGGAATTTATCCAAAGGACACAGGAATGCTGATTCGTAGGGGCACTTGTAACCCCAGTGTTTATAGCAGCGCTTTCAACAATAGCCACATCATGGAAAGAGCCCAAATGTCCATCAACTGATGAATGGATAAAGAAGATGTGGTTTAAATATGCAATGGAATACTACTTGGCAATGAGAAAGAATGAACTCCTGCCATTTGCAACAACGTGGATAGAACTGAAGGGTATTATGCTAAGTGAAATAAGTCAGTCAGAGAAAGATAGATATCATATGTTTTCACTCATATGTGGAACTTGAGAAACTTAACAGAAGCCCACGGGGAAGGGAATGGGAAAAAACAGTTTCAAACAGAGAGGGAGGCAAGCCATAAGAGACTCTTAAATACAGAGAACAAACTGAGGGTTGAAGGCAGGGTGAGGGGAGAGGAAAAATGGGTGGTGGGCATTGAGGAGGGCACTTGCTGAGATGAGCACTGGGTGTTGTATTCAAGCGATAAATCATGGGAATCTACTCCCCAAACCAAGAGCACACTGTATACACTGTATGTTTGCTAACTTGACAAACTATATTTAGGAAAAAAAGGTTAAATGAATGATCTTACATTACTACTTTCAAGGCCTCGAATCAGATACAGTAGTGTGGCAAGATAGGGAAGGAAGATGTGAAGATGGATAACTCAAGGATCTAAAGTCTGTCTGAGGAGAAATGCGTGCTTGCCAATCTTTAAATTAAGTAAGCCAGTAATAGGGAGGCAACATAGCCTGAGGGATAAGACTTCTTGAGCCAGATTGCAGGAATTTGATGCCCAGTGGGACCAACTGTTAGTATTGTGAGAAAGGACAATTAACCTGACCTCTTTGTGCTCAATTCTTAAATCTGTAAAATGGAAGAAAAAAAAAATCTTTCTGATGGATTCTTTGAGGATAAATTGTATCAACCTGTGTAAAGAACTTAGTATCTGGCATATAGGAAATATTGCATCAGGGTCTACTGAATAAGAAATTTGAGTTACAGGGCACCTGGGTGGCTCAGTCTGTTAAGCATCTGACTGTTGATTTCAGCTCAGGTCATGATCTCACATTTTGTGAGTTCAAGCCCCATGTTAGGCTCTGCACTGAAGGTGTGGATCCTGCTTGGGATTCTCTGTCTCCCTCTCTCTCTGCCCCTTCCGGCTTTCTCTCTCTCTCTCCCTCTCTTTCAAAAATAAATAAATGTATATAAAAAATTTTAGTTACGAGGAGTATGTTCTGGGTACCCAGCCCAGGAAGCCTTGCCTGTACATTTATTTGAGGGCTTTAAGGAGGATATCTGATAAGGATGCATTGTGATTATCCTCGTTTTTATGAAGATAAATGCATTGTAAAAAACAGGCAAAGAGAGAGCCACAGTTAAAGGTGGGGAGGCTCTTGCATTATTTTAAGAAGTGATGAGAGACAAACTTAGAAAGTAGAAATGGGGATGGAAAGGATGAGGCAGGATAACAGAGGGCTTCAAGGGCTGGAGTCACACCTGAGTTTGAAATGGATATGTGTGTTTCTCTAATTGCACGACCAAGGGCAAGTGCTCTCTGAGCCTTCTCAATTTCTGTACTTCAGCTATGGTCTGTCTAGTGCCATTGTGAGGTGTAAGTGACATACATGCAGAAAATCCTTGGTACAGTATATATATATATATATATATATATATATATATATATATATCAATAACAGTGGTGCCGGTGGGGTAGTTGATAGTGTCTTTATCATTATTCTCTTTTTCTTATCATATGAGAGATATGGGGGTGTAGACATAAGGCTTTGGCATCTTATTAAATGGAGAGTGTTATGGAGAAAGGTACATAGAATATGGCTTTAAATTTTTGGACTACATCACCAGGAGGAAAATGGTAATGTTAACTAAGATAGGGACCCAGGAGGACCAACAGTTCAGGGAAAGACAGTCATGAAGACACACCTGGAAGTAATAGAAATATGGCCAGTAGACAAAATTAGGGGATTCTTTTCTTGGGAGAAAATTTATTGAATTAAATGAGTTGTCCCAGCATGAAAGAGGAGAGTAATGGAAAAGAACAAGATTACAGGGGAAGAGTTATACTAAAGGAGTAGTTGGTAATGGAGTGGATATGGGGAACACTGCAAAGAAAGATAACAAGAGGTGGAAGAAAAGGAGGCAGCAGTGTTATGAAAGCCAAGGAGACCTTGCAAAGGAGGGTGCAGCCAAGAGGGACGTCACAGAGGGTAAACTCTGAGGAGATTCTGAGAGGTCTCAGCATTTAGCAGGTCATTGTGGATATCTGAGAGTATATTAAGTGAGCTGTAGGTGTGGAAGTTCCTGTCTACTAAGAATGAAGACTGAAAATTGCTGCCTAATGACAGGAAAGTATTTAGACATTTATCAGTACTTACTAGAATTATGAAAGAACGGTAGTCAAACACTCCCTTGTAGAACTTAGAAGCTTCTGTTTTTGAAGGGCTGCCCATTCAAGATTCCTTTGGAAGTGAGGTGCGATTGAAGATTCAATTAGCAGATGCACAAATTTATCTGAACTAGTGTATTCTGAAAAGGAATCAGATTCTGATGAGAGGGTGATGCAGAAAAGAATTTTGTCTTTATCACTTATTAGCCAGATAACTTTGGGTAGGTTACCTAACCTCTGTGAGTCCATTTCTTCATCTGTAAATTGGAATCATACCATCTTTTTGGCAGGGATGAAAATGAAATATGTTATAGTTCTGACTGATGACATCAAGATGGTGAGCTGGTGTGGTGTCCTTACTCTCTGCCTCCCCTGTTCCCTAAAGGCCCAATACCTGGGTACATACTTTAGGTAGAAAGCCAAATCAGTTCTACTAAAGCAGGCCTGCACAAAGGCCAAGGCTCACTGAAAATAAATATTTTTTAATGTTCCTATTTTTATTAATGGCACAGCTCTCCTTCCAGTCACTCAGACTTAAAGCTCAGTCATCTCTGATTTTTCTTTTTTTTTCTTTTCCATACAATCAGTTATCTAACTTGTAATTGTTCATAGCATGGGATTGGAGTCTGAAAGCTCAGATTTAAATCTTGTTTCCACTTATCACTAGATATGAGAGGTTAGGCAAGCTATTTAATTTCTCAGAAGCCCTGTTTCCTCATCTGTAAGATGTAGATAACATAAGTATTTATAATAATTACAGTTTAGTGATAATTGAATAAAATAATCTTTGTATAGTGGTTGACCTGGGGCCTGACACATAGTAGAGGTTCAATAAATGTTAGTTACTATGGCTAATATTAGTGCAGTACAATGTTAAGGTTTCACATGGTATCTTGCTCCTTATTCTCTGTACTTGGCTGTAACTTGCATTGATTTTTACAATGACTTGCTGAACTTATGTCCATCTCGGACGTCACTGCTTCTAGCTGATCTCATAGATTGTTGGTACAGTATAGTCTTTGAAGCATAGCTCCATTGTATCATTATGCTGTCAATTACCTGTAGTTTCTTGAAGGACATGTTCTACATTTTACAGTAGCATTTTTGCCCTCCTCTATTATTCTCTTTCTAGTTTGACTTTCTCCAGTTCCCTTTCCTGAATCTGATGCTGATAGTCACTGAACTAATTATCCCTTTGAGAAGTGCCAAGTTTATACTGCTCTTAGATGAGGTTTTCTTCACCTGAAATCCACCATTTCCTGTCCAATATTACTAACAAAAAAACATCATCCAAGTAGACCCCTTTGCATGCCTATTGGGAGTAAACTTTCCCTCCTCTGCATGAACTCATTTAACACTTTACTGTGCTTCAAAGGACACTTTCTGTTTCATATTTATTGATTTCCTTGCACAAGTCCCCTTCATCCTGGACAATTACCTCCTTTACAACACAGCTTGTTTTTCATTATATCCCCTCCCACCCCTCCCACACTCATATCCATATCTACTATTGAAGACCCTGGGCAGCAATGAGATAAGATTATTCAATATTGGTAATGGAACTACTTTCACGCTGGATCTATAAAATGTGCCAAATTGCACATTAAGAAATAATTTAGAAGGGAAAATTTTTAGTCAATCGTCTGCTGTTATACACAGAAAAAAAGTGCTGAAAATTTCAATTTTAGACAAGTCATTTCAATATCATAAAATTATTTTACTGAGATTTAGAAGATAAACTCATCAGATATGTGTATTTCCTATATTAGCTTAAGGTAGATTGTACATATACCCCATAGAATTCCATTCTCCCATATAATGGGCTGTTAAAGTAAACGTTGTTTTTTTTTAAGCCACTGAAGTATATAGTGACTGTTTTCTATAGTTACTAAGAAATGTCTTTACAACGTATCACTTGATTACATAGTAGTGTGTTTGGTATGAATCAAGATAATTCACATTTTAATAACTCTATTAAACACTACATTAATAGCTTATTTAAATTTATCTGCATATTTGAATACATATTTATAAATAAGAAAGAACTGTTTGACTGCTTTCTGACATTGAGAAGAATACTTGCCATAGGAGCAAATGATTCTTTATGTTGATAAATGTGTATTCGTTTTTTAAAGAAATGATAAAAAATAGTAATTTATATCGATGGATGAATGGATAAAGAAAATGTGCTTATATATATACAATGGAGTATTACTTGGCAGTCAAAAAGAATAAAATCTTGCCATTTGCAACTACATGGATGGAACTGGAGGGTATTGTGCTAAGTGACATTAGTAAGAGAAAGACAAAAATCATATGACTTCACTCATATGAAGACTTTAAGACACAAAACAGATGAACATAAGGAAAGGGAAACAAAAATAATATAAAACCAGGGAGGGAGACAAAACAGAAGAGACTCATAAATATGGAGAACAAACTGAGAGTTGCTGGAGGGGTGGTGGGAGGGGGGATGGGCTAAATGGGTAAGGGGCATTAAGGAATCTACTCCTGAAATCATTGTTTCACTGTATGCTAATTAATTTGGATGTAAATTTTAAAAAATTAAAAATAAAATTAAAAAAGTAAGGATTGTATAAGGTTGTATAAGGATTATCCTTCAAAACTTTAAATAAAAATATTAAATTCTTTTTTTATTTTGAGATATGTGTTTACCTTTTATTAATAATCTTATTACGTTTAGACTAAATTATACAAATACTGAAGAATTTAGAAGTAAATATAAAATGTGGTATATAGATATTATTATTTTTTATTGGCCAAGATATTCAGTGTCTTTTAAGGAGAGAAATATATGCAAACCTATATTTTAAAGACTAAAGAAAAGTCTAAAGACTAAACCTGTTAGACTTTGTGTTAAAAATAGATTATTCGTGTGTTTTGATGAAAAGAGAGGCATTTTCCCCGATATGCAGTTTATACCTGCATTTTTTATCTAATCAGGCAAACAATTTTAATTAATTCAGATAGTTGCCTCTGTGGTGTCTGTGCCCTTTAGGGACTCTTTCATTATGGATGCAAATGTGTTCCTAAAATAATGAGAATGTCATTATCCTGCTTGATTCATTTAGGTGGTCAGAAAGAGAACAAAAAAATCATTTGATGGTGAGGTAATTCTTTTAATACACTGTAATGGCATTAACTTTGGTATTTCTGTGCCTAATTTTCTTGATCATTCTCAAACAATGCTCCCCTGTGCAAGAGAGTCAAGGTGATGAGGGCAGGGATGCCAAGAAAAGATGGATTCAAAATCTTTATATCTTACACTGTCAAAACCTAGATTGGTGCTTCTTTTTAATGCATTTAATAGAGAATAAGTAGCTGTCAGTCTAAGCATGTAAGTTGCATAATGTGTAAAAGAATAGTATAAGAAATTAGCAAGCATTTTAATAAAACATTTGCTTTTAAAATTTTAATCAGGTTTATAATTATGAAATTTGGTTCACCCTCTTGCCATTATTCTTAGAAAAAGACACCCACAATGTAGATGAGTAGTGTCTAGAATACCAACTCCACTCAAAAATCTGTCCCACTAACTCTGAGAATTTTTGGAAGAAAATTTGTCACAAAACAGTCCTTCATCATGCAAAGTTACTCCAATATAATGCTCATACCTCATTTATACATTCATTTATTCACTAAAATTTCCTTGTGTGCCTATCATGTGTCAGAGGGAAAAACAAATGTAGAAACAGTCAAATAGAGTTTACATCATTATTATTTACGTATTTATTTATTTTTTACACGTGAATCACCCAATAATGAGTGTTTGAAAAAAGAAATCCAAGAATTCAGGCATAAGAAGCAGAGTATGCAAAGTACAGAGCCTAAAAAGGGTATCATCCTTTTGGGGAATTGTTACTAGATTACTGAAACCTAGATATCAATTGGAGATGCTGCTGCTGAAATAGATGTTATGGTGTTCCTTGTATGCAGAGCTTTGATTATTTTCTACAGCAACAGGAAGACATTAAATGTTGAAAATTTTACTGTGACATAAGTTTCAATGGAGCAAGCAACCATTTCCCCAACTTCTGTCTCCTCAACACACCTAATATAATCATTGACCTTAAGCATGCCCCAAACTAAACACATCATCTAATTCCAAACACTCTATCCTGTATCCCTGACCTCATCAAACCATACGTGAATTGCTTCAGTGGGTGTTACTTGGTCGCCAAGACTCTAGTCTTGAGAACAGCCAACTATTCTTCATGCTACAGTTAGACTAGTTTTCCTAAAGCACTATGGTTTCATAGCTCATTAGTATCCTTCACATCAAATCTGAAAGTCTTTATGTTTCAGGAACCTTCACAATCTGCCCCTGTTTAAGTTTTCAAGCCTCATCAGCTGTCATTCTCCCATAGATTCTATGTTGCAACCACCCAAGTGTCTCAAACTTTCTTAAGCACCATTTGCTTTGTTACCCCTCCATGCCCTTATGTGTACATGTGGTGTTTATTCCCTGGTGAATCCTCTCTCTTCAGGGAAAACTCTTTTCTTCCAAGGCTCAGCTCGAATATTTTCAACTACATAAAATTTTTTTCTGACATCCAAAGGCAGAACTTATCTCTCTGTAGTCTCAGTCCCAACATATTTAGATTTTTTCCTTAATTATAGTGTTGCCATATTATATTGACGTTAATACATCAGTCTCTTTCAACCAGGGTTCAAAATTCAAGGATACAGACTTCATCCACTCTCCTGTTCACATTCTTGATTTAGTACCTAGCTCCTACTTGGTGCTGAATACATGTGAACAAAATATATAGAACATATAAATAAATCTGTACCTTTATTTTCAGCTGCTGTTTTAAACAATAATGTTAAATATTATTACAGATGTATATTATTATTACAGATGTATAAACAGGCTCAAAGATTGTATTTGATTTGTCCTCTGTTACATTGCTAATAATTGACTAGGAATTAAAACCAGGCCTTCTGATAACAAATCCTAAGTTTTTCAATTATTTATTTATTTATTTATAGAGAAAGAGAATGAGAGGGAGAGAGCATGAGCGGGGAGGTGGGGGGGGCAGAGAGACAGGGAAAGAGAGAATCTCAAGCAGGCTTCCATAGAGGCCAATCCAGGACTTAATCTCACGACATGTGAGATCATGACCTGGGCCAAAATCAAGAGTCAGATGCTCGACTGATGGAGCCACCCAGGTGCCCCAAGTTTTTTAAATCTTGATACTATTTTCTTTGTAAACTAGCAATGTTCACCATACATACAATGTTTATTTTATATACGCACTTATATTTAAAAGAGAGAATTTCATTATTTTCTTTTTCAATAGATCAGAATTAAACTGAATTAAGACTATATTCCTATTTGAGGATATCACTTTTTGATCAAAGGTATGATATCCTCAAATTGCTTGTAGTTAGTCTATATCTTCTTGTCAAATGTTTTGAGGTACTAAGAATGTGAAAATATAAAAGTTAAAAATTGTTTGTTTTCCAAATGTGTTCTTATTTGATAATTTCAAATAATGAAAGGAACCTTGTGATAGGATATCATCACTGTCCATCTTCAGACACCAGCAAGGTTATAAAAAGGGTCAGAATGAAATAGTTAACACAGTCATGCTCACTGCATTTGGCTTGGGATTATGGGATGACATTTTTTTGGTCTGTTCCTTCAATTTGATGGGTTTCAGATTCGAAGAAAAAGAAACATTTGAAGCACACACACAAAAAGTCAGTGCTGACAATATGTCTCTGTTGCTTAATGATACTTTGCCTCGAAGGAAAAGGAAACGGCAGTAAATAACTTTTGAATGATCTCTATTGATATCCGGACACCTCACTGCATTTATAAAAATCAATGAACTCTAACATACAAGAAGGGAAATTCCCCCCAGTTTGAGCAGTAACATAACACATACCGTGGAGTTGGTGGCCTGACATAGTAGTTTCTGAGATATTAACCTGTGAAGATTTAACATATTGCCCAATTCTTCTCATATTTTATATGTATAAGAGTTTTAAGCATGGATTTAAAAAGTTTTGCAGAGCAAGTTGAATCTTCAGTCTATAAATAAAGAAAAGAAGAAGAAGAACTGAATAAGAATCCAGTAGAAAATGTGCCAGAAAAAATGACTTACGTGTTGCAGCAGAAAATAAAGAAAATTCTAATTGTTAAGTCAACGTGATGGGAACCTTAGTGAATATTTTAACTAAGGTCACAAAATTTTTGAAGATGACTTTGCATATCTCTGTTCTATCCTTTCTTTGGCTTATGCCATTGGTAGTAGTTTTAACCATTAGTATCATAAAATATTGTATTAAAATTTGAAACCACACATTTCCCAACAGAGATAAATTGTGGCTAAAAGTATCTGATCTTCCAGAAACTTTTTTATTGTCCTCAGAATTTGCAAGCAAGGGGATAAAGTTAAGTAAAGTTGGTCTTCTGCAACGTACTGATAAAAAGTAATGTAGTGATGATAAAACAAATAACATGGCCATGGTAAATAACATCTCCTAGGGAAAAAAACGCTGATTGAAATGAACAATTCCATGATTATGGGCATGGTACACATAACTCCATTTCTTTTTGTGATAAAAATTTTAAAAAAATATCTATTAAAGCCAAACTAATAAAACAACACAGGATTACAGAACCTTAACATTTGCCAAAAAATATTTTAATCAAAACTTCCTAAGAACATGACGAATTAAAATGCATATGTTTGCAATTTTTTTCTTTTCAAGAGCACAGTGGTGAAGTGATTTTCAGAAAGGTTTTAGCTAAGGAAAAATATAAAGTGACAGAAAATTCAAACAAAGAACCATTTCAATTTCACCTGCCATTTCCAAACTTTTTTTTGTGCTCTAAGAGCCTATTGATCTGACATTCATCTGCATCAAATTCCAGTTGTTGCAGGACTTTGACTTTGTTACTGAACTTGCCCACTTGGCAAGTGTCTAAAATACAGCTCTGCTAATGCAATTCCTGATGAACCATTCTTGTTCTATCTACTGGCTGTGGTGTATTAGGATCTGCTAAAATGAAATATGAGGGAAAATGCAAATGCAGAGAACCATATGGTATCGAATATACATAATATCTATGTGAATATTGTATTGACCTTCTTTTGGGTCAATACTTTTTTCTTTTCTTTGACAGTCTGAAGTAACTGATTCAATTGGTAGAATTGATAGTGTAGTAACTGGAAGAAATGAGGCCAATACAGTAGTTGTATTTTACCTGCTATTTTTAGTTCTATTAAAAATAAAACAAAATTGGGGTGCCTGGATGTCTCAGTTGGTTAAGCGTCCAAGTTGGGCTCTGGTTGTGATCTCACAGTTTGTGGGTTTGAGCCCCACATTGGGCTCTGCTGTCAGCAAAGATCTTGCTTTGGATCCTCTATCCCCCTCTCTCTCTGCCCCTCCCCCACTTATTCTTTGTCTCTCAAAATAAATAAAACCCTAGAGGAGAAAACAGGCAACTTTGACCTCAGCTGCAGTAATTTCTTGCTCAACACGTCTCCAAAGGCAAGGGAATAAAAAGCAAAAATGAACTATTGGGACCTCATCAAGATAAAAAGCTTCTGCACTGCCAAGGAAACAATCTACAAAACTAAAAGGCACCTGGCGGAATGGGAGAAGATATTTGCAAATGACATATCAGATAAAGGGTTGGTATCCAAAATCTATAAATAATTCACCAGACTCAACACCCAAAAACAAATAATCCAATGAAGAAATGGGCAGAAGACATGAATATATACTTTTCCAAATAAGACATCCAGATGGCTAACGGACACATGAAAAGATGCTCAACATCGCTTATCATCAGGGACATACAAATCAAAACCGCACTGAGATGCCACCGCATACCAGTCAGAGTAGCTAAAATAAACTACCCAGGAAACAACAGATGCTAGTGAGGATGTGGAGAAATGAGAACCCTCTTGAACTGTTGTTAGGAATGCAAACTGGTACAGTCCCTCTGAAAAACAGTGTGGAGATTCCTTAAAAAATTAAAAATAGAACTACCCTACCACCCAGCAATAGCACTACTAGGAATTTATTGAAAAGATATAGGATTGCTGATTCATAGAGGCACATGTACCCCAATGTTTATAGCAGCACTATCAACAATAGACAAATTATGGAAAGAGTCCAAATGTCCATCAACTGATGAATGGATAAAGAAGATGTGGTTTATATATACAATGGAATACTACTTGGCAATGAGAAAGAATGAACTCCTTCCATTTGCAGCAATGTGGATGGAACTGGAGGGTATTATGCTAAGTGAAATAAGTAAGTCAGAGAAAGACAAATATCATATGTTTTCACTCATATGTGGAACTTGAGAAACTTAACAGAAGACCATGTGGAAGGGAAAGGGAAAAAAACAGTTTCAAACAGAGAGGGAGGCAAGCCATAAGAGACTCTTAAATACAGAGAACAAACTGAGGGTTGATGGGGGGAGGGTGGGAGAGAGGGGAAAATGGGTGATGGGCATTGAGGAGGGCACCTATTGGGATGAGCACTGGGGTTGTATGTAAGCAATGAATCACGGAATCTACCCCTAAAACCAAGAGCACACTGTATACACTGTATGCTAGCCAACTTGATGATAAATTATATTAAAAAAACCCAAAAAACCCTACCACCTACATAAATGCATACATACATACATAAACAAACAAACTTAAAAAAATAAAACAAAATAAATTATTTAGTTTTCTGGCACAATGTGAATGAATGAAATTTAAATAAATCCTAATAGGCTATGTTATGGAAAACACATTGGGAATAAACAGGTAAATATGCTTACATTCCTTGCAGAGCTATAGTATTACCTGTTAGCACAAATAATTGGCCTCACCTGTCCTAAACTTAGAGCAGCTACCTCTTACTTCACTAGCTACTTGGGAAAAAAGACAAAATCAAACCAAAAAGAAATGACCAGGAAAGGGAATCCTTTGGGCAACATCTAACATTGCAACAGGCAGATGCAAGAGTTGCCAACCTTTTAAAAAATATCACGTCTAAATATTCAGAGCACTATCACCTCTGTCACCTATGTCCTTAGACTTGACCCATCAGTACTTTTGCTCTTTAGAATGTAATGGGGAAAGAGAGTTTAAATGAACAATCCCTGGAGGTAAGAGTGAGC
This sequence comes from Panthera uncia, assembly GCF_023721935.1. NCBI lineage: Eukaryota > Metazoa > Chordata > Mammalia > Carnivora > Felidae > Panthera > Panthera uncia. The sequence continues at coordinate 88,171,406 of NC_064810.1, forward strand.
CACAACATTGACCTCTTTTGGCATAACCTGGGTTTTCATTTGCTTCTAACTAAGCTGTAAATCCTTTGTTCTTAATTTATAGATTTGAAATTCATGAGCTTTGTAACATCTCCACATCAGGACAAATAACCCCCTACTGTTGAAATCACTTGCATAATTTATATCTTTTAAAATTGGAATAGCATCATTGCTTCCTTTGCAATTACCCTGTAGTCAAGCCTATCACCTCATTGAAAGGTCTTCATTTTTTCTTGATTCTTAAGCATTTCTACACTTCTAATGAGTTTATTTGAATACCTTGGCAATCTAGTCTTTTCTACACGATAGTTTAGAAGTATAACTATATCCAGATAATGTCTGCAAATGTCACTTATATTATTGGTTTATGTTTTAAAAATCAGCTAATGACATTTCAAAACAAATATTATCAATACTTCATAGGAAATCACTATTTAATCCTGAGTTTGTCATTCTATATTTCCAAAATGCCTTGCATGCATTTCTAAAAATTGTCATATTATTAAAATTTCTCACTTTGAATTTCTTTCTAATACCATGAGCTCTTTGAAGGATTGGATATATCTTACTTACTTGTTCATTCCCAATGTGTAGTATATTACTTCAATGTACTGTTTACTTAATAAATGCTTGTTGGTTCATTAGCAAATTTTGGCATGCCAAAGCAGATAGTTATTATTTAATACATAAAGAAGGGATGATGCTATTTCAGAGTCTATTTAGATCTACCTTAGTAACTTTCACCAGCATATAACATCTCTGAAAGGTGAACATCTGACCTCTTCTTAAAGCTAACATTGAGTGGCAGTTCACTCAAAATTGACTCTACTCTGATTAGATCTTTATTTCTTTTAAGAAGACTGTTTTCTATCCTTTAGAATAATATAGGATGAGTCTAAACTATTCCTTACTCAAGAGTCCTTCAAATATTTGAAGACAGCCATAATTCCTCCTTTACCTCTTCTTTAAACAACTTCAGGGTTTTTTCCTACTATAGAAAATGACTTCTAGACCCCTCATCTTCCTGTCTACCTTCTTTCTTCAGTGATGAACCAATTAATTTAAGAAAAAAATTAGAAAATAGAAAAAAATGTGAAATTTGCAATGGTCGTTATACACTTTCTGCATTTCTTTTCCATTTAAAACTATGTTTACAAAAATGAAAATTTTCTGCCTCTAATCTCAACCTTTCAGATATTTAATAATTGACAATTTGAGTTGGATTTTTCCGTAATATCATCATGCTGAAATATGCACACACACGTGTGCATGCACACATACACACAGACACACAAACACACAGAACACAGTTTAGACTTTTGTTTTATTTCAAAGAAAAAGAGCTTGTTATAAAATTGCTGTGTCATTTTTTTCCCCATGAAAACATCATCACTCATGGCTCTCTTTTGGTTACACTCTAATCTTTCAGTTAATCTCTTGAAATGTTGCATTCAGGACCAAATATAAATTCAGATGTAATTAACTTTTATTAAGCTTTGCTACATACCAGGCACTGCACTTGGTAATGAAAATGTTATCCCACTTTGATTTTCCACACAGTATATGAGGTAGTTAGCATTCCAATTTTACATATAAAGAACTATTATTCGATTAAATTGCTCAAGATCACTCATAGAAAGTCAATTGCAGAGTTATATATCTATTTCCTTATTTATGCCCCAACTTGATTCAGAAAGTATTTCAGACATTTTTTCACGATACACAAATGCAACCATATAGCTTAAATATGAAAAAAAATTGGAAAAAAACCCACAAGAAAAATAATCAAGACTGACAATATAAAATTAAACAAAGAATGAGGCTAGTTTAAAAAACATAACATACTATAAACAGCCAAAAATTTGGTACAGATATTCTCATTGGGCAATGAGACCATGAACAGTTATTAGGTTCATAAAGATGATAAGATGAAAAAAAAACTTTTTTTAAAGATACAGCTAGAATTCTTCTGCACCCTTAGAAAAAGGACTCATTTTCACATTTCTAATGTGGAAATGAACACTTTCATAAAAGATATAATGAAAAATTTCATAAGGTTTTATTTTATTTTATTTTTTATTCTTTGAGAGAGAGAGAGAGAAAGAGTGAGTGGGGGAGAGGGGCAGAAGGAAAGAGAGAGACAGAGACAGATACAGAAACATAGACAATCTTAAGCACACTCCATGGTCAGCAGGGAGCCTCACCTGGGGCTTGATCTCAACCCTGGGATCATGACCTGAGCTGGAATCAGATTGGACACTCAACCAACTGAACTACCCAGGCATCCCCACAAGGTTTTTATTTATATTGCCTCTTGATATAGTAAATGTCTTAACACCAAAGTCTAGAACAGTAAAAGCAATTTTCTAGAAAACAAGGAATTTTATGTTTGGATACCTGGAGCTCTGTTTCTTTGTTGGTTTCTCTACTAGATCTATCATAGGGTTTAGAATATCCAGGGAAATAAATGGATTACAAGTCTTCTTAGTAATCTTGTCTGTCTGTTGGCCTAACTACTCTATCTATACCTATATCTATATCTGTCTATGTGATCTATAACCAGCATCTGTATTGCAGCTATCTGAGAAAATTCAGCCAGGGTCCTTGCTCTTGATGCATCTGCTCAGACCTGCATGATTTGATTAAGAAATGCAACGTCAATATGTGCCTAGTGTTTCCATCAGTACTGGAAGAATACAGGGTTCATTAAGTTACTAAGTGAACTTTCTTCAGTGGGTCATCCAAGACATCTGTGTGACCGCAGAAACTATGCTAGCTCTTTCTACATAAAATAAAATAAAATAAAATAAAATAAAATAAAATAAAATAAAATCTTCAAAAATTATAATTGAACTTTAGATAATCATTGATAATCATAAGGTAATGGTTAAATTATTGTCATTATAAGAACAGCTATTATCTTTGGGAGTTAATGCAGGCCAAAGGCCAGGGAGTAGAATTGTGATAAATCTGATCTCATTCCAACTACAATGCTCTTTCTAGGTTGTCTATAAATGTAAATTTTCTGATACAGAGTATGGAGGGATAATTATTTGAATTAATCAGGCAATTATGCCTCAATCAATACTGACTAAGTTTATCATGAGTGGCTAAATATGCTCAACCTAAATTACTTCTCCCCCATTTTATTTCTACTACTTCTCCCAAAGCTTATCCTCCAAGAAAAAAAAATCCAACATTGGTTTCCACTGCAAATTCGTAGAGGCCAGGAAAGAAACACAGTAAGTCATCATAACATGTTGTAAGAGGTGGGCATCCCTGGGACCACACACCTACACAAAGGAGTATGTCCTGAGGGAGTGGAAAATGAACCGCTGCTGTCATTCTGCTGCCTAATGCCCTTTTACCAGGAGTATCATTGCTGGGCTTGCTGCGAAGTCAGAACGCATATTTCCTACATTAAGAATCTCTGTCAGTGACAGCAGCAGCAGGGAATGTCATGTAAGCCAGTCCTTCTCTGTGAGTGGAATGGCATGCTTATATTGATGGCAGCTCCAAATGCTGCCAATAGCTGTTCTTGGAGAGAAATGGTGAGAATGGTTTAGTCTAGAATTCTTTTCTCCCTCGGCAGACAACAGCCGAGCTGCTCATCTCCATCAGCAGCTTGAGCACAGAGACTGGAAAGGCAGGAGATCTGAAATGAGATAAGAATCAAGCTTACCCTGGAACTTGCCTGAAATGGGAGGACTCAGTGGTGTTTATCAGGGTTAGAGAGCTGGAGAGGTTTTGTCTTTATAGGTAGGCATTTGCAGGGCGGCATGGTCAGCAGGGAAATAGACAAAAATATGTAGTTACCAAGACAGGCTGAACTAAGCACCTAAGCCAGATTCCAGACATCATTTGTAGAATGTGGCCATTTAGATCAGGAATCCCTACAAATAAATGCAGACAAGGTCAAACTTGTTCTACTTTAAAACCATTGAAATTTGAAGTCAAATTAGTCTTTCTCGATGAAACAGAAATACTGAAAATAAATTTTTTAAAAGTTCGAAGCTTTGGTTTGTTTATATTCAACCTCACAGGCTATGGGAACTATGAAAAAAAATAAATGAAACTATTCGGATATTTGATGCTAAATCAACTCCTTTAGATTTTTGTTGGTTTTTAAAATATTCATAGACAAAAATGCTCCAATTGATCTAATCAAATGAAAGTAAATTGCTATGTAGTAATGTTGACAGAAGATTTGGGTCCTAATTCTGTTTAGAAGCAGTTTCTAATCTGTATTCTGAGAGAATAGGTTTTATAACTATGGACAAGCCACATTACTTTTATCTCAGCTTTCTCATTCTTCAAATGAAAGTTAGTGTTAGTCTGCTTCCCAGGGCTCCTCTAGGAGCATAAGTGTATAATTCTAATATTTAGGGAGCAACATTTTTTTAAAATAGAGATTTATTTCTACATACATACTCAACTTTGTATCTCAAAGAAAGGTTGATTTTTCCTCAAATCCCTCAGTCAGCTGGGATTACTGATTTCCAGTAACATTTCCTAATAGGGAACCTGACTTGTTAAGCCTTAAGAAATCAAGAAAATGTTGACATTATTTTAATCTCCCTACTCTGAACACCCCTGCAAAAGTATCTTGATTTACTATATGGCTCTTTCCTCATCATGCTTTCTTATATTTTCATCTCCAAAGGTACAAAAGTCATTTGAAATATATTGCCTACATAATAAGAAAAATGAGAAACTAGACATAATTAATAATTTTTATTGAACATTTTGTTTTCTATGCACATTAACACCCATGATGATGCTCATTTTTCTCTTTATTGTCCAGCTACTGAAAGACACACATTTTACAACTCTCTGCCTGCCTTAGGATGTCTTAGATATTTACAATATAGGAAAGACTGTAATTTTCTTGCACTCAAAAACTGCTGCTATTTTCCCCCTTAGAGAACAATATTGATGCCCAAACTGAACAATTCATGTCTCGTATCTAAGTAGTCTGAATAAAGTTAGCAATATATAACTTATAAAAATAGGCATTTGTGAAAATATTTTGCAAGTTGGGAGATTCTTATGTTTAATTAATGAATTTTTGTCTTAAACTACAATCTCAGTGTGTTTGAAATATAGAAATTATTCAGATTGTCCCTGTGTTGACCTTGGCTTTGTGCAAAAAGTTGCTTGTAAATGATGCAATAAGGAAAATACTTTACAATAGGTGAGAGTTAATAATTAAATTTTAAAGGAGAAATAAGTATGTTTTAGTAACTTACAATGTATATTTTTAGATATTTTAAAGGTAGATAATTATGTAGAAAGTTGACCAGAAGAAGTGTCAGTTTTAAGGTAATGGATCCTAACTATAAAATATTAGAGCTTTTTCCTATGAATGAACCATATTAATGTAATAAAAAAAATCAAAGGTTATATTTACTAAAAGATATTCTTAAATAAACTTCATGGATAGTATGTCAGAAATGCACACATACTGATGTTTGGTTCCCTTTCAAGGGTTTTATACTAACATGAGAAAGATGTAAAAACCACTGATTATAGAGAGAAAGGACAGGAAAAACTAAATGCTAAGAAGAGATACAAGTAATGATTGAAATTTAAAGGAAGATGAGTATTCTTTTAATTAGAGTAAGCCTCAAGGGAAGAGGGGTTCCTGTGAGTTAACCCTTTAAAGAAAAGTAAGATTTTGATAGGCAGAGAGACTGGCTGTTGTATTCCACATAGAAACAATAGAGCTCAGAGGTATGTGAGTGCATGACATATCTGGAGAATAAGTTGGATGTAAATGGTCACTGATCCAGATGAGTACGATTAGATGCAGTGAGAGATAGCCACCAGGAAATTAATTATGATAAAATCATGGGAAGTATTAAGCACCATCAAAATATTGAAAGTTTATTCTTTAATAAAAGAGACAAATTAAAGTTTTTCCAAAGGGGAATGTTGTGATTCAACCTTTATTTTGGAAAAATGATATAGTGGCAGTTTATACAAGTATTTAAGAAAGTAAATCCAATGACAAATTTCAAAAGGTTGAATAAGTATTAGAACATCAGATTAATTTTTATATTAAATATCTACATATTTATTTTTAACTTACTTTTTATAATTTTAATAACTTATTGAAACTTTAAAATCTGTGTTTTTACTTAGGAAAATATATGAAATATTTCTTGGGAAACTGAACACTGACATAAAAATATATACAAGAAAGGTCTAATGCTACAAAAGCAATGCTAGGTTACTACAAGTCATGTCCATTACATTAAAAACAAAATACCATTAAAACAAAATAAAGCCAGGTTTATTGCAAACAAAATATGGTTTTAAAGCATTGGAGATCTGTGAAAGCAGAGAGGATTAAATGAAAGGAGAATCCAGTCCTTTCCTTCTCTAGGGTCATTTCTGGATTCCAGTAGGGTTGACAAGTGAGCTTGCCCATACAGAGGAATGTTCCTGGGGGAAAAGAAACTGGCATTGTTTCTGCTATTTGCTGAGCACGTATGCGCAATTTTGGATCCCTAAACAAGACCAAATTTTTCCCATGATATATTTCCTGAAATCTGTGTCATGGAGGATGTAGGGGGCTTCTAGAAGATGGACTTGAAATTTTGCGTGGTCTCCCATTATTAGGAAACCAAGTCCCACTTTAGGAATGGTGCCTGTCTCAAACACATGGCTAGTAACCTTTTCAGAATATTTACCACACTTTAAAGCAGTAAGGTTAGCCAAAGAGCAAAGCTCAAAACCTTGGAAGGAAAGATTAAATCTCTTCCAGACATCGTCTTGAGGAATTAAAAATACCCAGTTTCTTATTAAAAGCATGGGAAGGAAATGCCTGAGATACAGGGAAGAACCAGAAGCCTACCGGGTTTGACTCCTAGATGCTTATCCAGTGTGACTAACAGAGGAAAATAAAAGCCTGGGTTGGTTCCTGTTTTTGGCAACTGTGAATTAAATTACTATGAATAATTGCAGATGTGTCTTTGTGTGGACATGATTTTTCACTTTTGAAGAAACGTCTAGGAGTGAGACTGATGGGCCATTCAGTAAGTGTCAAAGTTAATAAGAAGTTCCAAATTGTTTTCCAAAGCACCTATACCACTTTGCATTTATGTTAGTAATATATGACATTTCTAGCTCTTCTTCATCCATGTAACAACTTGATGTTATCAGTATTTTCAATGTTATTCATTCTCATGGGTGTATCTTGGAATCTCCTTGTGGTTTTAGTTTGGATTTCTCTAATAATTAATGATGTTGAGTATGTTGTTATGCTGTTATATGCCATTTTAAGATGTCTTTTATGAAGTGTATTTTTAAAACTACTATAATTTTTTGGTTATTTATCTTTTAATTGTTGAGTTGTAGGATTTTATATATTTTGAGCACTATTCCTTTATCAGACAATATACAGCAAATAGAACAATATTGCCCCGCCCCCCCATCTGTGGACTGCCTTTTCATTTTCTTAACAGTCTTTCATAAAATCAGAAATTTAAAAATTTTTATTAACTCCAGATACCTCATTTTTACTATGATGGTTCATGCTTTTTGTGACCTATATGAGTAATCTAAATGAGACATCCTTAGGAGTGTGAAAAGTCAATGCAAATGGGAGAAAATACTTGTAATACATCTTCCCAAAACATGACTCATATTCAGAATACCTGAAGTACTCCTACTAATCAGTGAGAAAAAGACAACACAGTAGAAAGCATGGTAAAAAATATGAACAAACAGTTATTAAAAAGTGATAGCCAAATGGCCGATACACACGTGAAGAGATGCTCAATTTCATTAGTCATCAGGGAAATGTAAATTAAAACCACAATTAGATGCTGCTACATAATTCCCAGAATGGCTGAACTGCAAACAAAACAAAATAAAAAACAATCAAAAACATACCTAGTGTTAGCAAGGATCTAAAGCATATAAATGTATATATGGTATGATATAAATTGATAAGAAGCCTTTAGAAAACATTTTGACAGTAAGTACTAAGGCTGAGCATATATAGACTCTTTAATCTATCAGTGAATGTCCAACAGAAATATGTGTAGTTGAATGTTCATATTAGTGTTATTTAAAATAGCCCAAACTGAAAATTATCTCAATATCCATTATTCTGATATGGAAAAATGAAATGGGCTACAATCATATAATAATGAAAATGAGCAATTTGCAAATACAATATGTATAAATCTCACAAATATAGTGGTGATTGCAAGAGGCCAGGCACAAAGAGTGTAAATGCTATGATTCTATTTACATTAAGAATAAAAACAGGAAAACCAATCTAAGCTGTTAGAAGTAAGGACGGTGTGAGAGCTCAGTGTGTGGGTGGGTGCTGTGAACATGAGGTAAGTTGCAGAAATGTAAGGAACATCAGGAGCGTGGTATGTGAATTTATTAGTGTGCATAGTTTTCAGTAAAAAATAAAAATAACTTAAAGAATAAATAAAAATAAGAGTTACTTAAAATGTTTCTTTTTGAAAATAAAACAGGAGAAAAGATAAAGATCCTGAAACATTTACCTCACTGTTAATCTTCTGAATTTAAATTTGATAACAATTCAATATTTAAGTCAAACAAAGAAATCATTACCATTGAAATAAATAGTAATAATTATTATTTACTGAAATATTTAAATACATAAATTCTTTAAAATCTTAACAAAATATCTTTATTTTTATCTTAAAATACAATAGGCCAATATTACTTAAAAGTTCTACATCTTAATCATTTCTTTTTCTTGATCCTATATTATTATTATTAGAAAAGATATAAATGAATAAAATTTTCTTCTACCACAATAAGATACAAAAAGAAACCCCTGGGACTTTAGAAAAAAATCATATTTTATTTCTTCTTTCTTCTCTCACTAATTTTTTATACTATCGGGAATCAGGAGGCAATTGCAAAGATAGTGTTACCATTTATCTGGCCAAAATAACATTCCATCTCCACTTTGAGTTTTGTCCTTTTAATTTTACCTTATTTTTACTCTATACTACTTATCACAGCTTGGATTTATTCATTGTTTCTGTTTATTTATTTTTTTATTGTCTGTTTACTGGGATCCCAGAATTAGTTAGTTACATGAATTCAGGGGCTTTGTTTTGTTCAATGTAGTATTTTAATATCAAAGGATACTACCTGTATTAATGACAGACTCAATAAGTATTTGTTGAATAAAAGAAAAATATTATAATATTAATCCAAAATAATGAATTGAAAACTTGAAATTTTCCCCCTCTTTTTTTCTTTTAGTGTTGTCCTACTGGTGACAATTATATTAAGATCTATCTAATATTTTACCAGAAAATGTGGGCAGAAGTTATTCCATAACTTAAAAGAAGCATAAAACTGCAATTAATTTTTATTAAATTTATTAAAAATTTTATTAAAATTTATTTTTATAAATAATTTTATAAATAATAGTATATATAAATATATATAAATATATAATAACATATATAACATATATAAATATAAATACATTTAATATATAAATATAACATATTATAAATATAATATATATTATATCATATAATATATATTTATATCACAATATATAATTTATATAATATATATTATGTAGAAATAATTTCATAAATATTTTATAAATTATAAATATAAATATTTTATTCTTATTTATTTATTAAAATTTATTTAAAATTTTCATTATTAGTATTTTAAAATATGTATGGTTTTATTCTAAGAATACATTTGGCTAGCTATGATTAAAACATAAGTTCCAAATGTGTTTGGTCTCCTTAGTTTGGGGAAAAATTTCTGGAATGATGTTTTGTCTTGTTCTGCCTGAAAAATAATTGTGCCTAAAAATTATTTATTTGCATACTGAACATAATGATGCTTCTCAGATTGGCTACTTTACTTCTAAAGTGACAGAGTGCTAGACACTGCCTTGTACCGTGTTTCATGTTGCTCATAGTAACTTGTATTTGATTGTTAGAGTAAGGCAAAATAACAGTAAGTCAAGAACTTTTTGTATTAGAAAAAAAAAATCAACCCTGGAATTTCACAAAAGGTGATGATTTCTTAAGAACTTGATGTGATTAAAATAGATGATTGAATATGCCTTTGGGAATAAAGTGGGTGGTTGTGTTAAATGATCTTTTGAATGTCATTTAAAAGTTAAAAGGCACTGATATTTTATAAAAGATATGATTTTTGAGGACAGTGATATAACTTGTGAGAATGCAGTTCTCAAACCTTTTGAAGATTTGCTACCCATTTGAAGGGGTCAGACTATTACACAACATACCAATGAAATAATAGAATAAAAAGTGCTTTGAAATTTGTGTGTATATGCCATGATATAAATTGATCCAATAAACTAAGCATAATATTTGGATTCATCTATAACTATAGCATAGTTCAATAATTGAATCTGGTCAAAATCCATGTTCCTAAAGAAAGGATAAATCAAAATCACTAAAACTATTTAGTCAAGGAATGTGTAATACAATCTAGAAACATTAAAAAATCGTTTAAAGGATAATATATTCATTCTAAATATTGATTTTTTTTAACTGCACAACAATATTCCCTAGATTGGCTGGATATCTGAAGACTTATTGAGTACAGAAAGTTTTTATGATCACCAAAATGGTAGGTTTTCCCGTCAGTTCTACCTGGAGTTACTTTCCAGGCTCTCTCTTACTAGATTATTATAAGATTGAAACATTCATAAAGTGTGTATTAAAATAGAAAGCCCTCCCCACAAAAAAGTCCTTATGGTTAACCAAGGGACAGGGATGTGGGCAAACATTAGGTTGCAGAAATATATGTCTTACCCCTTCCTCTGGATTTGGTGGCTAAATGCCTTTGCCAGGAGATAACTGCTCACCAATGGTTTATGAGTTGAAGATGCTAATTGAAGGAAGTTAAAAATATTGTTAATGTGCTATACACATTTTGTGGTAATCAGAGACCCAACACTTTGATCTCCTTTCAGGAGAACTTGCCATCAGGCTGTAAGGAGTGTAGTAGTTACTACCATTCCAGCTCATAGAACCTTTAGGATGCAGTTCAGCTTCCTGATGGTACTAAGGTGTTTCTGGTCAGCCCACAGCCAATAACTGAGCATGATAGTGGTAAATGGGCCAGCTCAATCAACCCAATGCAGGACATCTCTCCAACTGACAATCTTGACTGCTCCCAACTAGACTGGCCAAGATTTAGTCAGGGCTGCATAGAGATGCCCCCTCCCCAATCCTTCTTTCTTCCCCATATTTTTGGAGGTATCAGATCTACAACATGGTCTGAAGACTTTCCTTACCTATTCCTACTCCCTCTCACAGTTTTTTTTTTTCCCTTGGGTATTTCCTCTCCCAACAAACCTCTTGCACTCTTCATCCCATCATCTCTTTCTTGTTTATACACACACACACACACACACACACACCTATATATGTACACATACATATATAGGTGTATTTATAGATATGTTCTATGTTTAGCTTAAATATATATATACACATATATATGCATGTGTGTGTGTGTATATATATATATATATATATATACACATATACATATACACATAATTTTGCATTCATATAATTTTGTAGTGTTCTGGTTATGTCAAGATCTTAATTCCTTGAAAGCTCTGTCCTTTCCCACAAGGTTCAAGGCGGCCACCATACATATGTATTTTGGTTGTAAACTTCTATGTAGTGATACAATAATCTATCTATTGAACTATGCTAGAACATTGTTACCATATCTAGCCTAGATCAGTGGTTATTTTTTATGACATCAGAGCAGAATCACTTGGGTGAGGTTTTTAAAAGATTGATGCCAAAATCCCACTCCAAAGATTCTTATATAATTGGTTCAGGGTGGAGCCACGCCTTAAAAGCCATAATATAAACTTAATGTTGAGAAATTAGACCCTTTGATCTTTGTAAATTCCACATCCTGATCCTAGTCTTAGAATTTTACCATCCTTTATCAAGAAGACACAAGAAAAAACAGAGCACTTGCTTCAATCTCTGCCCATTCAAACTGCCTGTAATAAAACTCCACATTCTAAAACTAAGGCTCAATTTTAGTATTTTCAATTTGCATATTCTTGATCTGTATCAGAACTCCTAATTAATGGGAACCACAAACTCCTCCAGTGGTGGGACTGTGCCATTAATAATGCTGATCAGAAGCTAGGAAATATAACTTTTGGAGAAAATGATTTCTCTACATCATCATGGGTTTTTCTTCTTATTAAACAAAAAAAAAAAAAAACAACTATTTTTGTTCTTTTTACATCATTCATTATGTTTTACATAGTTCTCAGTCTTTGTGTTTTTCTATTTTTAGTTTATATTTCTGTTCCATGGGTTACCTCAAGCACTTTCAATTAAGCACATAACAAATTAAAAGACAAGGTGTAACTGCCAGCACAAATCAAGATGACCTAATCCTCAGAATCTCAGCTCAAGCCATCATTTCTAGGGAAGGCCTGGCTTAGGTTTGTCAACTACAGGTACTCACCAGTATCAGCACATTCACAGACCCACCAACACCGCAATGCTTGTGTAGTTTAATTAAAGGGAGAAATCTGTCTTAGTGTATAAGAGCTATTCATAATATTGGATGGTAATGGGATGTTTATTAGCATTTCAACAATTAAAAATTATTTGCCACTTACTGTTTCTTCAAGTTTATATGCTATAATTTGCATGCTAATTTTTATACTAATAACAAGAGTTGACAAATTGCTGTTAGAATACGGAGATTATAGTGATGTTTCTCTTTTATTAATTCAATTTTATTAGACAATAATATACAGAGAAGGAATAATTTAAGAGAATGAAGCAAGTGTTTTTATAAAACATACTGCCACTGCATTTTTGCATAGTTTTGATGTAATGAAACATAGCATGAACATAAATATGAAAAATAAATGTTAGAGGAAATAAACATCTACCTCTAGCTATTACATTTCATTTGGGTGGATTAGTTGAGTATGGTATATAAACAGATACACTGTTTCCTGTCCGTAGAGATTCAATATGGTTTTCCTACAATTAATTTTTCATTAACAGAAATACCAACTGCAGAGATTTAATTGGTCTGTTATTGAGTTAAGATAAATAATATTTTTGTAAAATGCTACAAGTATTTTCTTTCACCTAATGAGTAAAAATACTGCTGACATATTGGTAGCTAAATTCGTTTGGCTTAGTACACCATCTGCTGTGTAAGCAATAATTTGTACTGTGATGTCTAAGTTTAGGTGTAAGATGAAAGTCACAAAAGTGGACAGAGAATGGGCCTAATTCAGAACACAGTTGTTCTATGTTTAGCTTGAACATTTTTTAAAATTTTAATTAGCTAGCCTATTTAAAACTGTAAGATTTCACATAAAATGATCCAGGGTCTGGCTTTTCTTGAAAAAGGAAAAGAGTTCCAAATGCTACTCCCACATTCACCCCAGGAAGCATAGTGGAGACATGCATACCTAATTTTTTTCCAAGATAATAAAACAAGTCACTCTACATGCTAAAAGAAACAGAAAAGATTCATAGACCAGATATCTGCAAAATCCTTCCTCATGGCTATTACCAGTGGCAAAGAAGTTGCCACTTTTAATGGAAAGATTTCACTTCCCTGAAAGAAATTTTGTTTGCCTGCCTTAAGTCATATATATTATAATGTCTCTTTCATTTCTCTGGCAGTTAGGAAACTCAAAGCCAACATGAACTCCGGAAGTTTTCCCCAAATCTACTCTTTTCTAAATCTTTCCTAAACCAGTAAGTAGAATCTATTTTCATTTTCTTCTAGCTTTTTAAAGCAACACCCTCAAGGTCATTTGCAACCCTCTGTTTCTGTCAGGATTACGTTTTAAACTAAAACGTCAGCTCACTGGCCTCTCTATTGTTGAAGAGTGGATACTGAGTGGAAGTTTTGTACTTCCCAGTAAGAAAAGCAATCCAATATAGGGGATGAAGTCTGGGGAGTAGAAATGGGATAGGCCTCTTATACCCACAAAGGTCTCTCTGTCTCATTTTAGGATAGCCACAGCTCTTGAGTGCCACTGATTGTCGGTGATGTCTGGGCTTATTGATTAGGCACTGTATAAAGGCTGGCCTGGCTGACTGGTTTCTGCTGCATCACACATCACTTCTCTTAGCTTTCCACCTGCTTTTGCTGCACTGATGAGGTGCCCAACTCAGCGTGATTATATCTGATTGTGATTTCAACCAAAGTGAGATCTATACCATAGTCAATAGGCTAGATAGCCTTGTAAGAGTAAATATAAAAGACCCGTGGAAGCTTCCGTTCTATCCCCCATCCACGTTGCCCACATTCATGTGAAATACTTCCTATACTCTTTCCAGAATTTCTTTAGTATATCTTTTACTTATGTTATTGTTTGTCTTTTCCATTAGAATATAAGCCTCATTATAGTTTATCATTTCTTTTTCACTTCTATATCCTCACACCTAGAAAGAGTCTGCTTAATTAATAAAAAAATGTAATCCTTTACTGGCAAAAGTACCTACATGTTACACTGTATTGAAGTAGAACAGTATAAATTAATAAATGGTAATGAAAAGAACAAAGGAAAAATTTTTAAATGCTCGTAAATGTTCACACATTAAAAGGAAACAGTGGTATGACATCAGTTGCTGTGGCAGGCAAAATAACGACCCCACAAAAATATCCACTTCCAAATTCCTGAAACTTGTGAATGTTACCTTACATAGCGAAGGAGAAGTTAAACTTGCAAACTTGAGGATGAGGTTAGGTTGCAAATCATCTGACCTTAAAAGACGGCGATTATATGAGATTTTAGGGGTAGGTCTAATGTAACCACAAGGATCCTTACAAGTGGAACAGGAAGGAAGAAGAGGCAGTCAGAGTGACATTATGTAAGAAGAACTGTGCCCACAGTTGCTGGCTTTGAACACAGAGGAAGGGGCCATGAGCAAAGGAATACAGGCAGCCACTTGAAGCTGGAAAAACACGAGGAAACAGATAATCTCTTGAGACTCCAGAAAGGAACACAGTTTTACAGACACCTTAATTTTAGCCCAGTGGACCTCATGTCAGACTTCTGACTTGCAGAATTATAAGATAATAAATTTATGTTGTTTTCAGCCAACTTTGTTATAGCTTGTTACAGCAGTAATGGAAAACTAGTACAGTTACTTTAAACATTTTAGTGGTTGTCTCTCTGTTGATCAAAGAGCTATCATTTATGTATTTTTCATTAAAAGGAAGTGCTAGCACTTGCTTGGCCGTTCAAGGAATTGGGGTACTCTTATAAGTCATTAGATTACAGGACAAAGGTCTAGTATTATTAGCTTTGAATTAGATGACACACTGTGCATCTTTTTAGAATGCCCAAATAATATCAGTGTTTCAGATGATAAAAAATTATGTTTTTAGAACATAACTACAGTGTAACTGTAACAGAAAAATATTGTATAATTAAAGCAAACTTTGAAAGAAACAAAACTTCCTTTTTTTCTGTTGGGTTATCTTAGAGCTGTTGTTTTAATTGTATTTTTCTAGGAACACTGACTATTGTTTTTTGTTCTCAGAAACTATTTCATGAATAGTTCTCTGGGTCATATTTTTAAATATATAGAATATGACAAGGTATATTTAAAAAATTACATAGAATATATTATATTCTTCAAGGTAAAGGAAAGCTTTTTAATGTGTTTACATGACCTCCTTTCCTTCTTAATGTCCATCTGTGACTACATTTTGCAACTTTTTTTCTTCCCTTAGTTTAATACTGTAATGTTCTAAATTCATAGAGGAAATTTTAAGAGCAAAACAAAAATAAGAATACACAAAAACCTTGTTAAATTGAAGATTTGGATTTGTGTATGGAAATCCCACAAATCTAAAAGAATGGTTTCTTATTATGCCTTTACTATGGTCTTCGTCCTTTAAGAGTAGCTTGGGACTTAATTTATGACTGCATAGGTATAGATTTAACTTACAGATCATTTGTGGTAACTCTATGCTTATCCCTAGAGGTGTCTGGAACCATAACATTGACTCTTGGACAAGATAGCATTGAAATATTTGAGCTAATGATTTGTAATGTGTTAAGACTAAAACTCCCCTAGAGGTGTTCTGTAGCAGACTGTCTAAATTGTTTATTGTAAATGTATAACGTGATGGTCTAAACCTAATTTATGTGGTCATTTAGCCTCATCTGGCTCAATGGTTAGTGTGATATCAGTGACCTCTCAGTCAGCACGTGCTTTGGTTTCCCTGAGACTGAGACCTCTTGCACTTATCTTGGTGATTTGTGGTCTAGAGATGACGCTTATCCTGTGTGACTGAGCAAGGACTCTGGAAGGTATACTTGGATGCCTTGGACCTGCCTGATGCAGCTGTATTGTATTCCTTGTCTTTTTTTTATTTTAAATTTTTGTTTGTTTATTTATTTTTGAAGGAGAGAGAGACAGAACATGAGTGAGGGGTTGGGGAGGAGAGAGAGAGGGAGACACAGAATCTGAAGCAGGCTCCAGACTCTGAGCTGTCAGCACAGAGCCCAGTGCAGGGCTCGAACTCACAAACCATGAGATCATAACCTGAGTCGAAGTCAGACACTTAACCAGCTGAGGCACCAAGGTGCCCCTATATTCCTTGTCTTTATTAAATCTTTATGTTTGTATGCTCTGTGGCATCTCACGAGTCTTAATTATCTGACTCTCTGTAGTTACAATGTCTGAGTTCATTAAAAAACTCTAAGAATCAACTGGGTTGAAAACCATGACCTTGGCAAGAAAGTTTGTTTGGCTTCTCCAAGTACCAAGTTTTCTTTTTTTAAGATTAATTTCAATATTTTACTAACTCTTTAAGGCTATATTAAACACACTTGAAATTGCTCCAAGTAAATGTTCATGTAATGAATGTTTCCCCCCTAATTATAAAAACAGTAAATTTAGGAAATGTTTACTTTCACTTTTTTCCCCATTGGTGAGGTCAATGTGAAAAGCAGCCATGGTTAAGAAACAGTCAAGGCAGCTACAAATGCTAGTCCCTAAAACAATTCACAAAAGTCAGCAGAACAGTAATCATCATAACATTCCAATATAGAATTTAAATAGGAAGAACAATTGACACAACTTGGAATTTGAACCTTTTTTTATTTAGTCTATGTAATCATACCACACGAAGAGATAAAGGCATTACCATCCCCACTTAGTTCTCCACCTTGCATGATTAGGGCATTCCCTAAAGACACAAAAATTCCCCCATATGCTCTCAGTCCTTGTTGTGTATCTGAACACATCTCACACTCTACTTCCTTTCCTTCCTCTCTGTTACAGTCACAAGAATTTATATATTTATCACCTACGTGTCTCCCAGTTTCATGTACAATGTACACCAGCAAGACACTGACTCGTCCTTCCCTACCTATGATTCTTACTACATCAAGACAATAACTTTCAACTCCTTCTAGCTGTTCCTACTGGATTTCATTTTTAGTCTAAGTGACACATTCTTACAAATATTTTCTGAATTTTTTTCTTTTATGTATTTGTTACAGACTCCCAAGTGTAAAATATAAGAAATTAGCTCTCTTAGTGCCTAACTCCCCCACACTCTAATGCACACATTTCCTTCTGCCATTTCACTCATCCTACCAATGTAATTAGAACATGATTTTGCTTAATTAAATACATAGTGCCTACCTTTGACTACATAAACTTTTTCACAGCTGAGCTGCTACAGACCTATAATCATCTCTAAGGGAGGATTAGTGAAACAAAAGGGTGACTAAGGCAGAAACCAACTAGGTTTTTTCTGACTCCAATTCTCTTTTCTTCCTGAGCACACAGCAAAACTACATCACCTGCCATCCCTTTCACTTGGGTGAGTTGACGTGACTGGGTTCCAGAGAAAGGAATGTTGTAAAAGTGATATAAGCCACTCCACAGCTGCCCACCTGCAATTCTTTATGTTCTTTTTCTTCGATACAAGCTTAAGACAGATAAGCATAAAAATTATATATATATATATATATATACATATATATATATGTGAGTGCATATGCACATATATATATAGACATATACATACATATATATATATGTCTATATATATATATATATACACACAATGAAGTATTTAGCCATAAAAAAGAATGAAGTCTTGCTATCTGAGACAGCATTGTGCTAAGTGAAATAAGTCAGACAGAGAAAGACATGTACTGTATGTATTTCATGTGAAATTAAAAAAAACTTACATGTGGAATTAAAACAAGCAAACAAAATAAGCTCAGAGATAGAAAAGATTGGTGGTTGCTAGCAGCAGGGGATGGGGCAAGTGGCAAAATGGGTGAAGGGAGTCAAAAAGCATAAACTTTCAGTTATAAAAAAATTAAGTCAAGGGGATATAATTTTAAGCATATTAATATTATTATAGGTAATAATAATAGTGTGCTGCGTGTTTGAAGGTTGCTAAGAGAATAAATCTTAAAAGTTCATAACACAAGAAAAAAATTTATAACTAGGTATGATGATGGATACTCACTAGACTTATTGTGGTGATCATTTTGCAATATATACAAATATCAAATTATTATTTTATACACCTGAAACTAATATAATGTATGTCAACTATACCTCAATTGAAAAAAAAGAACGAAATAATATTTCCAGACAATTTTTCTGTAATTACTTATATTAGAATTTAATTTGTCCTAAGAGAGTGGAGGACCAGGAGTAAGTAGTGATCCTAAAAATCAATACAGTACCTAACCTGTTTTTCTTCCTGAAATTTTATATTGGGAAAGAAGAGTTACTTTCTTCCGAAAGTGAATCCGGGGACAATGTATTAAAATGGTTTTCTTGGCATTCACAAAGCTGGGAACAGAATTTCAGTGGGAATCAAGCTGTTCTCTAAACACAGCCAAGAAAGAAAATTTGAAAAGAGGTCAGGGGTATGCAAGGTGATATTTTATTGGGTCAAAATTCATATGATGACCCTATATACTCATAGCTGAGCAATCACAGTTTCCTATGCAACAATAGTAATGTTTCCGGAGCTTTGCAGACCACCGAGTGCTTTCTCATATGTGGATTTATTTGGCCCACCTAATAAAACCGTAAGATAGGCATATTTCATTATCATTTTAAAGATAAACTTTTTATTGATGTGTAATTACATAGATAAAATGCACATATTGGAAGTATAGAGTGCTATGGGTTTCACAACATGGAAATATCCATATAACCGTCACTCAGGATGAGACAAGTAACACTGACAATACAAGAGAAGCCATTGTCATGACCTTCCTAGTCACTCTCCTTCCCCAAATATAAAGACTGTCTGACTTTGACAGCCCGGGTTAGTTTTTTCTGGTTTTAACTTTTATATAGGTTGAATCATGCCATTTGGACTCTTTTATATCTTACTATTCCACTCCAAACTCACGTATGTTCTTGAATATAGCTGTATAGTCCACTCGAATTATTAGTATTGCGTTGTATAAATATATCATGACTTATTTAATTATTTATTATTTTATATTTAAATGTTCATTAATTTGTTTCTTGAGAGAGAGAGAGAAAGCGAGCAGGGGAAGGGCAGAGAGAGAGAGAATCCCAAGCAGGCTCTGCACTGCCAGCACAGAGCCCAGTGTGGGGCTCGAGCCTAAGAACCCTGAAATCATGGGGCACCTGGGTGGCTCAGTTGGTTAAGCAGTCGACTTCGGCTCAGGTCATGATCTGACAGTTCCTGAGTTCAGGCCCTGCGTCAGGCTGTGTGCTGACAGCTCGGAGCCTGGAGCCTGCTTCGGATTCTGTGTCTCCCTCTCTCTCTGCCCCTCCCCCACTCATGCTCTGTTCTCTCTCTCTCTCTCTCAAAAATTAAAAAAAAAAAAAAAAAAAAAAAGAACCCTGAAATCATGACCTGAAACCAACAGTCAGATGCTCAACCCACTGAACCACCTTGGTGCCTCTATCATGATTTATTTATCCATTTTTCATTTGATGCACATTTGGGTCATTTCAAGTTTTGTCTATTATGAACAGTGCTTCTGTGAACTACTGCATGCATTTTAGTGAACATACGTACACAGTTGTTCTAAGTTTTTGTCTATGAGTGGTCTTAGCCAGTTTAGGCATGTAAACATTCAGATTTAGTAGATCCTGCCAGAAAAGTTTCTGTAGTGATTATATGAATATTTACCGACACCAGCAGTATATAAGATTTCCAGTTGCTCCATACTCACCCCAACACATGTCAATATTTTTATTTTCAGTCATTTGGTTGGTTTTTAGTGGTGCTTCATTTTGTTTTTAATTTGAATTTGATAACTAATGAGATTTTCAGCTATTAAGATGTATATTAGCCATTTTGATTCTTTATTTTTGAAGTGCTTGTTAAAGTCTTTTGCCCATTCTTTTTTTTTTTTTCTTTTTACTGTATCAGCTATTTCATAGCTGATTGAATTTTAGGAGTTCTGTGTATAGAAGTTCTTTGCTAGATGTGCATATGGTCTATGGTGTGCTCTTTTACCCTCTTAATTATACCCCTTCATAAACACTCATTCTTAATTTTAATGTAGTTCTATTTATTACATTATCTCCCTTTAGGTACTGCTTTTTATATTATTCTGTTTAAGAGACCGTTATCTTTTCCCAAGGTAATTACAATTTTATCCTTTTTTAAAAAGTTTTGTTTTACCTATCACATTTAGACCAACATTCAAACTGGAATTACTTTTTACGATGATGTGAGGTTGAGTTTTACCTCAACCACATTCATTCTTATTCTATATGTTTATCCAACTGTTCTAGCATCATTTATTGAAAAAGAGTATTGTTTTCCAATACACTGCACTATTGATTTGTCATAACTCACCTAAACACGGATGTGTGAATCTGTTTCTGGATATGCTATTCTATTCTATTTGCCACTATTCTTTGTTCTATTACCCTATGGTCTTATTGAGCTTTGTAATAAGCGGTAATGTTTAATAATAAAAGTCTATGTTAATTTTTCAATATTATTTAAAAACTTTTTAATGTTTATTTTTGAGAGAGAGAGAGAGAGAGAGAGAGAGAGACAGAACACAAGCAGGAGAGGGGCAGAGAGAGAGGGAGACACAGAATTCGAAGCAGGCTCCAGTCTCCAAGCTGTCAGCACAGAATCTGACGTGGGGCTTGAACTCACAGACTATGAGATCATGACCTGAGCTGAAGTTTGATGCGTGACCCAGGTGACCCAATTTTTTCCATATTAGCTTGGCTATTTGCATTTTTGTTTTCCCCCAGAAAATTCCTTTGATTTTGATTATTCTTATGTTTAATCTATGCATCGGTTTGTAAAAAATTGATGACAATGCTATTGCATCTTCCCATCTAAGAATATCCATTTATTTTGATATTCTTTAATTTCTGTCACTATTTATATTGTTTTCAGAATAGAAATTTGAGCATCATTTGTTAGAAGTATTCCTATATTTTTGGTATGATTTTAAAAGCTATTATTTAAAAGTTTTTATCTAATTATTATTAAGAGATATAATTTTTATTTTTTGGCTTTATATCATATATATTTTATGTTTAATAAACTAAACATAATCATTAATTTTATAATGATTAATTTTAATAGTCATTCTGTTTAGGTACAAAACCCAAAAGATTAAACAGAGAGACTATTAAAATTAATATTAAACATATGATATTCACTGGTATATAGTTAAAACGTATATTAGTGTTATAATTTTAGATTATTTTAGTTTTAACATATTAGTCATTATAATATGGTGTTTCTCATCTTATTAAATACTTAAAAATATGATTGTCTATGACTTCATAGTATTCTGTTATGCAGTGGTGTCCTTAGTTATAAAACAGTTCTCATATCCATAGAAAAATAAATGTTTTCATTTTTTGTTAGTCAAATTTTTCTCCAGTCAGCATGTGTGTATATAGTTTTTTTTGAGTGAAAGCAGTGCACGCATGCGAGCAGGGGAGGGGGAGAGAGAGAGAGAGAGAGAGAGAGAGAGAGAGAATCTTTAGCAGTCTCCACACTTAGTGCAGAGCCTGACACAGGGCTTGATACCATGACCTTGGGATCACGACCTGAGCTGAAATCAAGAGTCAGACCTCAACCAACTGAACCACGCAGGTGCCCCTTTGTATTTCATTTTTTAAGTTATTTTATTTGATTTTAATTTCAGTTAATATATGTTAATAGTGTTAATATATGTGTTTTAAATGATACATTGTTTCCTTAAGATAGTGACAGAAAATTATAATTATTGACCAAAATGAGTAACTTCTTAAAGGCTTTTGATGTGTCAAGAAGATAAAGTATTTTTACTTCCATTTAAAGATAATAAACTGAGGCTTGGAGAGGGTAGGTGATGCTGGAAATCAAAATCTAGTGTTTGTCAGAGGAGGCATTAAAGCATATTTCACTGAGCAATGTCTATAATTTGGTGCTTTATTAATGAGGCAATTTTATGTGACTTCATTCTTATAAGAAATAAAAGTTCATTCAGTAGAAATATTGTATATATCAGACTGCAAGTATAATCAAAAAGAAAAACATAATGTATTTTCATACAAAATTACTGATGTTATTTTAGCAAGAATGAATCTTAAAAAGGAATCAGCTGCTCTGTTCCTCAGTTCCTTTACAGACCCTTTCAAATGTATCAGTATCTTCCCAACTATATCAATATTATTTTAAAAATTCAGGCAATGAACTTGAATTATCTTCAGGTGGCAAGTCATTTACTAAAACTGTAAAAAAGTATGAATCCCGAAGGATACCATGACCCACTAACAGCAGGATGCAGACCTACATTGAATAATAATTTAGAACTATTACTAAGATAATTAGAAAGCCAACGTGCTGCCAGAAGGGTTAGACCTTAGCTTCTCAATTTATTAAAAGTCAGATCTTGATCTATGAATGAAAAGAACCCAAAGTTCACTAATACCATAACCCCAACATCTGCCTGCCATAAAAAGATAATGATTTAGTATAAATTGATTTTAATTTTTTAGGTAGTGCAGATTTCGTCAGACAATTATACCACTGACGTTCATTTTCCTATTGTATTGCTTACAACTTAAGTAAAATGTTTCTTGATATTTGTTCAACAACAGATATTAGGGAAAAATATTTGAGGAAAATCATTTTTCTCTCAGGTTTAATTAGAAAGAGTTTTTATGTGGTACCTGGGTGGGTCAGTCAGTTAAGCGTCCGATTCAGCTCAGGTCATGATCTCATGGCTTGTGGGTTCGAGCCCTGCATCGGGTTCTGTGCTGACAGCTCAGGACCAGAAGCCTGCTTCAGATTCTCTGTTTCCCTCTCTCTCTGCCCCTCCCCCCTTCTCTCTCTTTCTCAAAAATAAACATTAAAAAATTTTTAACATTAAAAAATTTTTAGAAAAAGTTTTTATATTAAATATATCTTTACAGTTTTCACTCTGCTTCATTTACAAGAGCATATGGAAAATCTGAACAGAGCCAACTTATTAGGTAAAAACTACCACTACAAGACTGTGACTGTGTCAAAATAAGTCGTATGGTTCACTTTACCAAGTCTTCCCAATCTATTTAGAGATGAGTAAGGACATTTTTTTCTCCATATTTCAATCTACTTTCATCCCAAAATTTATTTCTATTTCTGTGGGCAAAGCTCCTCTAAGAAGCCACCAACTGCTTGCCATTCGCTAACCTAACATGGAGAAAAAGGGGACCTAATGATGATAACCAGTGGCCTCTCCCTCACTTCTACTCATCTGCCTCTCTTGTATACACTTTGTTGTAGATATAGCAAGTTGGATTCCCCAGTTCTGTTCCTACTGAGGAAGAGGTATTAATAGCAAAATAGAGCCGAAACACTTGCCAGTTCCTTCTTCTTTGGACCAATATTATTATCAAAACTGATGCTTGAATAAACACTCTTTTTAAAAAAAATAATATTGAAGTAAATATGAATTAACAAATTTGCTTAATCCCCTTGAAATGGTTTTGTAGTTATTGTTGTTGTTATTCTTTAACTATATCACTTACGCTTATAATAGGAGAAACTATGAAGTTAGGTGAAAGGATATCTGAGCCAGCAGTCAAAATACCTGGTTAAATTCAAGTTTTGCCACTGTGCTCTCTGACCTCAGACAAGAAGCTAATGTCTTGGGACATTATGTTCCTCTTTTTACAAATAGAACACTTGAGGGATCCCTGGCTGCCTCAGTCAGTTAGGTGACCAACTTCAGCTCAGGTCATGATCTCACAGTTCGGGAGTTCGAGCCCTGCATCGGGCTCAGAGCCTGGAGCCTGCTTCGGATTCTGTGTCTCCCTCTCTGCCCTCCCCTGCTCACACTCTGTCTCTCTCTTTCTAAAAAAAAAAAAAAAAAAAAAAAAAAAAAAAAAAAAAAAAAAAAAAAACATTAAAAAATTTAAATTAAACCAAAGCAAATAGAACATTTGAATTGGGGGATCTCTAAATACCCTTCCAGCTCTAAAATTCCACGAAGCCTTATTACGGGTAAAAGATATAAAATGTTTTTGAGTACACATGCATCACTCTGTATTAGTATTTATTTTTTATAAATGTGGGCAAGAAATTTAAGATTGATACAACAATGCCCAGAATACTGAAGTTCTAAGTAATTGCTATTTATGTAATAATATTTCAGTGAAAATTAGAGCATATTTGAACAGGGTACAAAATAGAGAGTCATCATACCAATGAAAAATGTGACAAATTACTGGTTACTGGGTGAAGTTAACCCAGCACAGGAATCACTGTTCATAAAATAAAGTTTTAAATTAAGCTTCCCAAAGCAGTTAGTACAAGTAAATTCATGCATTAAATGAAAATAATATTCTCTTGTCATACAGGTATGAGTATGAAACTATTTTTAGCTAGTTCTAATTCATAATGACTTAGTGTTACACTTCAACTACTAGGTTGTGAAAAGTTATGGCTTATATGTATTTTGTGCAAATATAATTTATGCTTCAATTATATTTAATAAACAAAATGTATTATAACTTTTATTCCTAAAGTTAATGACATTTAGCACAGACTATAGGAGCAGTTTCACCCTTCAAAAGGAAAATAAATCCATATAACTTGAAGCTGATAACTGAAATACAGGTCCGGAAAGTATTCAAAGCAGAGGTATATTTATAGTAGCGTGCCCTAGATTTGCATGTTTTCCTTTCATGTTCCATAACTTTTCTTACCTCATATTATAATACTGATCATTCAGGTGCACTTTATAACTTTAGTTTATTTATAGTAGAAGTAGAAATAATTTCTCAGTATCTTACCCTTACATAGCACTTTTGTATGAAAAACAAAATGGTTACTTGTATTACAAATGCAGCTATCAGTTAGTTTGCTAATTTATAGAGGATACTGTGTCAATGGATATACTTTGACTACTTATATTTTTTTCAGTGCTGTGCTCAAACCGGAGGCAAATACAAGCTTTGCCTTGGTGATCCGAGGTACCAATATGCTTGCTTGAATCTTTCAAGTGCAGTTCTGCAGTAGGGAATTATTTTAGTTGATGAAGGGGGTAGGAGCAAGGATAATAAAAAAAATATTTTACCAAAAATCATCTTTGAGATACTCTGAAACTTCACTTGTCTCAGAAATAATTTGATCTCTTTGAAAACTATAACCCATACTCCAAATATAGTAGTAACTTAATAATTCTCTTGGGCTTAAAAATAATATTGACCACAGACTATAACAGACATCGGCTGACTGGTCATTGAGTACCTCATATTATTTAAGGCTCCTCTTGATATTTTCATAACATAAATTACTTTCTTAGCTGATAAATTATAAAGCCACTCATCAAAAGAGCAAGTGGTAAAGGAGTGTTACATATTGACATCATACAGATAGTAATAGCAACAGTTTAATTCAGAACACCTTGTGCCATCCATTGTATTCTTCATTTTTGCAGCATTTTGCAATGAAAGCATATTTATGCTTTCGTTCTCAGGACAACACTCAAAAAAGATTCTCTTACCTTCATTTTACCAACTGGAAAATTGAGTTTCATGACTTTTTGAGTGCTTGGTCTATGGCCATATGGCTAATAAGAGGAAAAAATGATGTAATCCAAAAAATCTGTGTAATCTGAAGCCTATGATTGATCCAACAAACTATGTAGGTGGTATCTTCCTGCCTCACTCAATTTATAACAGGAACTGTTACTTGAAATTCATGTCAGGAAATGAAGGCGTGGGCTATGTGCGCTTTATTAAAAATTCTGAATCATCTTGAAATTTACTCACAGTAGGGCGCCGGGGTGGCTCAGTTGGTTAAGCGTCCAACTTCGGCTCAGGTCATGATCTCACGGTTTGTGAGTTCAAGCCCCACATTGGGTTCTGTGCTGACAGCTCAGAGCCTGGAGCCTTCTTCGGATTCTATGTCTCCCTGTCTCTCTGCCCCTCCCCTGCTCCTGCTCTGTCTCTCTCTGTCTCTCAAAAATAAATAAATGTTAAAAAAATTTAAAGAAAAGAAATTTACTCACAATATGTTATTAAAAAAAATCTACCATAAAATTATTTCTGATGTAAAATTGGGTTGAAATGTCTCTTTTATTCTTACCTACACGTTATGTTATCCTCATGACCCTTTCTTTCAACAGACATATACAAATATTATAACTCAGACCAACAAGGCCTTTCTGATGACATGTAGCACAAACCGAGAAAAAAGGTTGATCTATGAAGTGTTCGTGCAATGTAAAATTTCAAAGAAATACAGAGATTATAAGAGGCTAATATTGGGCTGTGCATATCCTACTTTCATCCTATATATTTATTGTTCTTGCCTAAATAACTCTGCATTAGGAAAAAAAGTTATAATCCTGTCCAATTCCAAATCTCACTTCCCTGTATTCAAGCTTAAAGTATACACTAACTAGAAAAATCTTGAGAGTTTTTCTGTTCAAATGATATTTTCCACTCTTGAATGGAACTACAAGTAATGAGACAATGTCTTCAGTACTGACCCAAATCAATAAAAAGATAAAACACAAGAAACAAAAACAGAATTGATCCAACATTTTTTTTTATTGACCCAACAGGTAATTTCAGATTATTAGTAGAGCATAAAAGAGAACTGAAGAGAACACTTTTTACCTCCGTGGGTTTATTCCAGTTCTGTGCCCAATTTCTATTCCAGTATTTTTCCATGATAGCAAACTGTGAGTCTTGTTTTTATGTCACAACAGCTAGTGAAAACATTTCTTACTCTTGGTAGCTTAAGAAAAAGGAAAAACACTTTAGAAATTATCTTAAATTCCACCCTCTAAAGAAACAACTTGTGTTGCTTTAGACGTTATTTTGTCATTGAGAACACAAATATTCATAGATCTGGAAAGTTATATTAGATGGGAGAATTTAGTTCAGCATATAAAAAAGATGCACATAAATAGTTTTATTATTTGTTGTTTTATTGTTTGTTTACAAAATTTATGCATATTTGTATAATCATTTATTTGTAATTTGCATCAGTTACTTTTCTAGTTTCATATATTTAGAATCTTAAGCAATATGATCTAACTGTAATGTTATAAGGCAACTTCATTTTACTTATCAAACTAAGCAATGATGACAGTGTATTTCTCTCAAAATGTAATGTGACTTTTTTATACATTAAAAAAGGTAAAACTCTAACAAGGATAAAAATATTATCCTGAAGTCGTAGTATAATAGAATGAGATGTGGAAGAGAAATGTTTAAAGGGTATTAGGCGAACAATAAAAGATGGCATGTAATAATTATAGCATGGATGATCAAACTATTAAAATAATTATTTGTACATTTTTGTGTTCACTCTGACAATAGTAATAGCTGTTGCATGTTGAACATTTAAGATAACTTAAAAAAATTTTTTTAACATTTATTTATTTTTGAGAGACAGAGCGCGAGCTGGGGCGGGGGTGGGGGGGAGAGAGAGGGAGACACAGAATCGAAAGCAGGCTCCAGGCTCTGAGCTGTCAGCACAGAGCCCGATGTGGGGCCCAAAAAACCACGAACTGTGAGATCATGACATGACCCAAAGTCAGAGCGTTAACCGAATGAGTCACCCAGGTGCCACAAGATAACTTTCTAAAGATAGATGACCATGTTGGTAGAAAAAAAAATCTAGAGACAAATCCATTTAAAATCTTCTGTATTCACTTCTCCAAATTAAATGGACATGATTAATACAATCTCATAAATAATACAATTAAGCAGGAGGAAGTCACTCCAAGATCAAAGAATAAAAGCTGATACAAATTATGATTGACATACTATAGCAATTTTAATGTTCAGTGACTTCAGTTCATTTCACAAAACCATTCATAAATAGTCATTTGTGTCCATGTCCATAGCTGACCAATTCTATTTATGAAATGCAATTATATAGTACAACCAATTTTTCTATTTTGTAACTGTGTCCTGGGCTAAAGGCATTAATAATTATACAATGCTATTCCTTTGGAAAGATGAGGATGTTTTTATTTGTATGAGTTCAAAGTCATTAATAAGTTGCACAAAAACTAGGCCAATGTTCAATTAGTTACTATCTTCTTGTCAGTTTAACTTATTATTTTACATATCTCAGGCTATTTTTCTTTTTCTTTTTAAACTCTTTGTTCAAATTAGAAGCTGGAAAAAATAATTTTCACTTGACTTTTGAAAGCACACAACTATAAAATATTTATCCTATTCCTTTAATTGCACACTTATGTGCACTTTTTCATATGTACATTGTACTTATTAAGGGGTTAAAAAATGCACCTGTCATACTGTGATTTATAATAAGAAATATATATTTGCTCTTCGTCTACTATACCTGGCATAGGGCTCCTCAAACCCTTGGAATTTCCTAAATGATGAGAGCAGTAAAGGTGTCTTTTATGCTATGTTAATAAAGAGAGACTCGGAAGGCACCTAAGAATGGGGTCTGATTGCCCAAAGACCAAACCATATGATTAGAGGTTTGGAACTTTGAGGCCAGTTCCTAACCTCCGTGGAGGAGAGAGTGGCTGGAGGTTGAGTTTAATTAGCAATGGCCACTAATTTAATCAATCCATGCCTAGGTAATGAAGCTTCCATAAAAACACAAGAGGACTGGGTTTGGAGAGCTGCTGGGTTAGGGAGCATGTGGAGATTGGGAAAGGTGGAGTGCTTGGAGAGAGCATGGAAGCCCTACACCCCCATCCCCATACCTTGTCCTGTGCATCTCTTCCAGCTGGCTGTTTCTGAGTTAATATCCTTTCATAATAAACCAGTGACCTAGGTAAGTAAAATAGTTCTCTGAGTTCTCTGAATTCTCTGAGTTCAAATTAAATGAATTCAAGGAAGGTGCTGTTGGAACCTCCAGTCTATAGCTGGTCTGACAGAAGCACAGATGATAAACTGGGCTTGCTGTTGGTGTCTGGAGGTAGAGGTGGAATCAGTGTCATAGATCTATCCAAGTAAATAGTATCAGAATTGAGTTGAATTGTAGGACACCCAGCTGGTATTGGAGAATTGTTTGTTGGTGGGGAACTCCCTCCCCCACCCACATTGGAACTGGGGTGCAGGAACCTTTAGCATTCTTGACTGTTAATGCAATGGTTTCAAATGTATCTGTATATTACGATCATCTGTACATTTTAATTTTATTTTTCTATAACTTCATGAGCCACATCCTGAAAATTCTGATTCTGAAGGTCTAGAGTGGAGCCTGATTATCTGAAATTCTTTTTAATAAGATCTCCAGGTAACTTTTTTTCTGTTCTTCCACCAGATTGGAAACAACTCTTATATACAGGGATGAAGCGCAGGAAGAAACCTACATATGTACATGCCTAGAGGGTTCAGTGATGCATATAGATTATTTGCATTGCAGTTTATCATGTTGACAATTATGTTTCAAAAGAAAATTAAAAAGCATGGCAATAATACAAGTATGAGCAGAAGGACAAGTGAATTTTGAATTATTTATGTAAGAAACACTACTACATCAATGCTGAATGAACTGCATAGCAACTGAATGAATCTCAGATATATTTAGCAAAAAAAAATGAAATATAAATACAACAATACATACAAATAAAATTTGTAGGATGAAAATACTATATATTACTTAAGTACATATATGTAAATATAATATAAATATAAGTATATATATATAGATATATAAAATAAGTGAGGCATGTAGAAATGAAAAAAAACCATCAGACACAGGAGAGTATTTACCACTGGTAGAGAGAAAAGATTTTTAAGAGATCCAATACTTTTGTAGATTTTATTTCTTCACTTAGTGGTGGAATAAATGTTGTTTCTTGTTGATATAGTAGTCTTACTACCATTTATGTCTGAAATATTTCATAAAAAATAAAGTAGACTGATTGTGGACTATCATCTGCTTTGCCTTTTAACGTACACAGAGGTGGAGTAAAGAGAGGAATCATTTGATGTATCCTCAAATGTAATAAGATGAGTTTGAGAAGTCTGAAATTTATTGGCTGTTTTTGAAAGAACTGAGAAAAAGGCAGGAAGTAATAAAGGAAACTTCTCTAAGAGTTCCTTGAATGCCTTGAATTTTTTCTCTTTCCTTTTATCTAATGGATGCCATGAGGAAAGTTTAGTCATTTGAAATAGTAAGTCAGGCATGGTAAACGAAAATAGAAGTTGTGCGTTTATTTTTGTTACCAGTGTCATAATTTATTTTCTTAAATTAATTCACCATTTCCTTTTTTCAGTCTAAAACTCACTAATGGGAAAATGCATTCGAACTTGTAGACTAGGTGTGTGGCAGGAAGGTTTTAAATTTATGTGTACCATATCTCCTTCCCATCCGTACATCCAAAAAAGACAGAAACCATGGAAATGGTTGCATATTATTCTGCAAAAGAAGGAGGGGGTATTTTTCTTCATCTTGATTATAGAAGATTTATCTAAAAGCCTAGTTGAGCTCTTTACTTGCAAACAAGCTATTTGTGAGAGTTCATCTGTAAGCAAACTAATCAGCCAGAGAAGTTATTGCTTCATGTTAGCCAGAGGAAAAAAACAAAAAACAAAAAAAAAACAAAACTCAATCAATTAATCAATCAAGCCATCTTCAAATCATAAAATTTGTCTAGACAGTAAGATTTCAATAATGCATTAATAAACCTATGTTTGCCTGTATAAAAATTGTGAAACATTGACTCCCTTCACGCCTTGCTTCTCTTTATAACATAGGATTTTTCTCTGGTGCTACAATAACACCATTACTTATCAACTAACTAATGAACACTGGTTTGGGCACTACCTGTTCCGCTACAGTTTAAAGGAACCTTAAGTGCCTTCAGTAAATTTCTCTTTTTCAGTGTGTGATTTTGTTTTAAAACAGTAATGACTAATGGACATTCTGTCTTTGCTGAGGAATGTTATATCTGCAGTCTATAAAAGCATTTGTACATATTCCAAATATTAAAAAGAGGTTTGTTTTGTTTTGTTTTGTTTTTCTGGAGATTAGGACTACAAAAGACTTGAGTTTTTCTGATTTACGTCTGATTTTTTCTAAACTGATTCTTAATGAACATTTTTGTAACTATGGGAAACAATAAATATATCTTCTTTTTTAAAGAAGATCTTAAAAAAGTCAGTTCTACTGAACATAAAATAAGGCACCTAGTTCCTAATGTGTTTGAAATGATTGTGGCAAAATAGTGATTTGCTATTAAACTATCAGCAAGTTATTTGTACTTGATCTTTTCATAAGTTTTTAATTGTGAACACACTGCTTAAAACCTATACAGATTGATTCCTATTTTTTTGCAAACACATGATACTTCAGTAGAATATAATGGTTTAGTTTTACTGTATAATATTTTCAATCTATTAACATTATATTACTTTTATTTAAAAATCTGCATTATATAAGTGAATGGTAATATTTGAAGAAAAAATCTTGAATTTTATCACTTTTTTAAAGGCTTAAAAGGGGACTATTTTATTTCAGAAGTCCAATTTCTAAAGTAATTTTATTGTACTTTCCCACAGATGAAGACATTTCACATTAATCCACATTCAAAAACATGGCAGGTATCTTGAATGCTAATCGAATATTCAGTTTAACTGTGAGGCTGAAACTTCAATTGTACTAGACAACTTTGTGATTTCAATATAAAAATTAACTCATAAATCTTTGTATATTTACAAAGAAGTAGCACTTCCAGAGCTTATAAAAAATGGGCAATCCTACAAACCTATGAATGAGTTTAAACTTTGATCTAATATTCATAACACTAAAGATAGATATAAATGAAAATACAAACTTCATCTTTTTATTGTTAGAGATGTATTGTTTTTTTAAAATAAATTTACCTTGTATTTTTGCCTTTTCATCTCATAGCCGCTCTAACAAAAGGATTGTGCCATCAATTTTCAATATATTCTCTTATTCATGTAAGAACACAGCAAGTTCAATGCAGAGTAGAAATTGCCTAGGAAAGTTTATTACTCATATTCTCCTTTATGATCTATGCATATTAAGAATTATATTTATATTTTTATTATTTGCATATTTATCTTTGGCTTACCCTTTCTTTTTTTTCTTTCCTTTTTCTTTAAATTCCAATTTTAGTTGGCTAACATACAGTGTAATATTGGTTTTAGGAGAATTCAGTGATTCCTCACGTACATATGACACCCAGTGCCGTCCATAGTACCCAACACTCATCTAGCCCATCTCCCATCCACCTACCTCCATTAACCCGTAGTTTGTTCCCTATCACTAAAAGTCTCTTGTGGTTTGTTTGCCTCACTTATCTTCCCCCCCCCCTTCCCATATGTTCACCTATTTTATTTCTTAAATTCCACATATGAGTGAAATCATATGGTATTTGTCTTTCTTTCATTGACTTATTTCACTTAGCATAATATATTCTAGCTCCATCCACGTTGTTGCATATGGAAAGATTTCATTCTTTTTGATGGCTGAGTAATATTACATCATATATGTGTGTGTGTATATATATATATATATATATATATATATATATACCACAACTTCTTTACCCATTCATCAGTTCATGGACATTTGGGCTCTCTTTATAGTTAGGCTATTGTTGATAATGTTGCTATAAACTTTGGGGGTATATATACACTTTGAATCAGTATTTTTGTATCCTTTGGGTAAATACATAATAGTGCAATTGCTGGATCATAGGTTAGTTCTATTTTTAACTTTTTGAGGAACCTTCATACTGTTCTTCAGAGTGGCTGCACCAGTTTGCATTCCCAGCAACAGTGCAGGAGGGTTCCTCTTATCCGCATCATTGCAAACAACTGTTGTTTCTTGTGTTCTTAATTTCAGCCATTCTGACAGGTGTGAAGTAGTATCTCATCGTGGTTTTGATTTGTATTTCCTTGATGATGAGTAATGTTGAGCATATTTTAATGTGCCTGTTAGCCATCTGGATGTCTTCTTCAGAAAAATGTCTATTCATATCTTCTGCCCATTTCTTCACTGGATTATCTGTTTCTTGGGTCTTGAGTTTGATAATTTCTTTATAAATTTTCCATTCTAACCCTTTATCAGATATGTAATTTCCAAATATCTTCTCCCATTCTGTAGGCTGCCTTTTAGTTTTGTTGATTGTTTCTTTCACTGCAAAGAAGGTTTTAACCTTGATGAAGTCCGAATAGTTCACATTTGCTTTTTTCCCTTGCTTTCGGTGATGTGTCTAGTAAGAATTTACTCCTGCTGAGGTCAGAGAGGTTGCTGACTATTTTCTCCTGTAGGACTTTGATTTTTATGGTTTCCTGTCTCACATTTAGGTCTTTCATCTATTCTTTAAAATTTTATTTTTTTTTTAATTTACATTTGAGTTAGTTAGCATATAGTGCTAAAATGATTTCAGTAGATTCCAGTGATTCATCCCCTATGTATAATACCCAGTGCTCATCCCAACAAGTGTTCTCCCTAATGCTCCTTACCAATTTAGCCCATGCCCCCACTCACAACCCCTCCAGCAACCCTCAGTTTGTTCTCTGTATTTGAAAGTCTCTTAATTTTGTCCCCCTCCTTGTGTTTATATTAGTTTTGCCTCCCTTCCCTTATGTTCATCTGTTTTGTATCTTAAATTCCTGATATGAGTGAAGTCATATATTTGTCTTTCTCTGACTGGCTAATTTCGCTTAGCATAATACCCTCCAGTTCCATCCACGTAGTTGCAAATGGCAAGATTTCATTCTTTTTGATTGCTGAGTAATACTCCATTGTATATATATATACCACATCTTCTTTATCCATTCATCCATCAAGGGACATTTGGGCTCTTTCCATACTTTGGCTATTGTCAATAGCGCTGCTATAAACATTAGGGTGCATGGGCCCCTTCAAAACAGCATACCTGTATCCCTTAGATAAATACCTAATAGTACAATTGAGGTAGTTCTATTTTTAATTTTTTGAGGAACCTCCATACTGTTTTCCAGAGTGGCTGCACCAGTTTGCGTTCCCACCAGCAGTGCAAAAGAGATCCTCTTTCTCTGTGTCCTTGCCAATATCTGTTGTTTCCTGAGATGTTTATTTTAGCCATTTTGACGGGTGTGAAGTGATATCTCACTGTGGTTTTGATTTGTATTTCCCTGATGATGAGTGATGTGGAGCATTTTTCCATGTGTCCGTTAGCCATCTGGATGTCTTCTTTGGAGAAGTGTCTATTCATGTCTTGTGCCCATTTCTTCACTGGATTATTTGTTTTTTGGGTGTTGAGTTTGATAAGTTCTTTATAGCTTTTGGATACTAATCCTTTATCTGATATGTTGTTTGTAAATATCTTCTCCCATTCCGTCAGTTGCCTTTTATTTTGCTGACTGTTTCCTTCATTGTGCAGAAGCTTTTTATCTTGATGAGGTCCCAATAGTTCATTTTTGCTTTTGTTTTCCTTGCCTCTGCAGATGTGTTGAGTGAGAAATTGCAGCCAACGTCAAAGAGGTTTTTGCCTGCTTTCGCCTCTAGGATTTGATGGGTTCCTGTCTTATGTGTAGGTCTTTCATCCATTTTGAGTTTATTTTTGTGTATGGTGTAAGAAAGTGGTCCAGTTTCATTCTCTGCTTGTTGTCATCCAGTTTTTCCAGCACCAATTGTTGAAGAGACTGTCTTTATTCCATTGGATATTCTTTCCTGCTTTGTCAAAGATTAGTTGGCCATATTGTGGGTCTATTTCTGGGTTCTCTATTCTGTTTCATTGATCTAAGTATATGTTTTTGTGCCAGCACCATACTGTCTTGATGATTACAGCTTTGTAATATATCTTGAAGTCTGGGATTGTGATGCCTCTAGCTTTGGTTTTCTTTTTTTAGGATTGCTTTGGCTATTTGGGGTCTTTTCTGGTTCCGTACAAATTTTAGGATTGTTTGTTCTAGTTCTGTGTTATTTTGATAGGGATTGCATTGAATAGATTGCTTTGAGTAGTGTTGACATTTTAACAATATTTGTTTTTCCACTCTATGAGCATGGAATATTTTTCCATTTGTTTTTTGTGTGTCTTCTTCAATTTCTTCCATAAGCTTTCTATAATTTTCAGTGTATAGATTTTTCACCTCTTTGCTTAAGTTTATTCCTAGGTATTTAATGGGGTTCGGTGCAGTTGTATATGGGATCGATTCCTTGATTTCTCTTTCTGTTGCTTCATTATTGGTGTATAGCAATAGCACTGATTTTTGTTCATTGATTTTATATCCTGAGACTTTGCTGAATTCATGGATCAGTTCTAACAGTTTTTTGGTGGCATCTTTTGGGTTTTCCATACAGAGTATCATGTCATCTGCGAAGAGTGAAAATCTGACTCCTTCTGGCCGATTTGGATGCCTTTTATTTCTTTGTGTTGTTTGATTGCTGAGGCTAAGATTTCCAATACTATGTTGAATAACAGTGGTGAGAGTGGACATCCCTGTCTTGTTCCTGACCTTAGGGGGAGAGCTGTCAGTTTTTCCCCACTGAGGATGATATTAGCGTTGGGTCATTCATGTATGGCTTTTAAGATCTTGAGGTATGCTCCTTCTATCCCTAATTTATTGATGGTTTTTATCAAGAAAGGATGGTGTATTTTGTCAAATGCTTTCTCTGTATCTATTGAGAGGATCATATGGTTCTTGTCCTTTCTTTTATTGATGTGTGATTAATTTGCGGATATTGAAACAGCCCTGCATCCCAGATATAAATTCCACTTGGTCGTGGTGAATAATTATTTTAATGTATTGTTGGATCCAGTGGCTAGTATCTTGCTGAGAGTTTTTGCATCCATGTTCATCAAGAAAATTGGTCTGTAGTTCTCCTTTTTAGTGGGATCTCTGTCTGGTTTTGGAATCAAGGTAATGCTGACTTCATAGAATGAGTTTGGAAATTTCCCTTCCATTTCTATTTTTTTGCAACAGCTTCAAAATAATAACTGTTAACTGCTCTTTAAATGTTTGGTAGAATTCCCCTGGAAAGCCACCCCACCCTGGACTCTTGTTTTTTGGGAGATTTTTTATTACTAATTTGATTTCTCTACTGGTTATGGGTCTGTTCAAATTTTCTATTTCTTCTTGTTTCAGTTTTGGTAGTTTATATGTTTCTAGGAATTTTTCCATTTCTTCCAGATTGCCCATTTTATTGGCGATTTATTTTTGTGTATGGTATAAGAAAGTGGTCCAGTTTCATTCTCTGCATGTTGCCACCCAGCGTTACCAACATCATTTGTTGAAACGACCATTTGTCGTTTTTCCATTGGATATTCTTTCCTGCTTTGTCAATGAGTCGTTGACTATATAGTTGTGAGTCCATTTCTGAGTTCTCTATTCTGTTCTACTGATCCATGTGGCTGTTTTGTGGCAATACCCTACTGTCTTGAAAACTACAACTTTGTAATATAGCTTGAAATCCAGAATTGTGATGCTTCCAGTTTTCTTTTTCTTTTTCTTTTTCAGGATTTCTTTGGCTATTCATGGTCTTTGTGGTTCCACACAAATTTTAGGATTGTTTGTTCTAGCTCCATGAAAAATGCTGGTTGTATTTGATTAAAGGATTGCATAGATGCTTTGGGTAGAATAGACATTTTAGCAATGATTGTTCTTCCTGTCAATGAACATAAAATGATTTTCCACTTCTTTATGTCCTCTTCAATTTATTTCATAAGTGTTCTATAGTGTTCAGAGTATAGATGTTTTACCCCTTTAGTTAGGTTTATTCCTAGGCATCTCATTGTGTTTGGTGCAATTGCAAAAGGGGTCGGTTCTTTGAATTCTTTTTCTGCTGCTTCATTATGGGTATATAGAAATGCAACAGATTTCTGTATAGTGGTTTTATATCCTGCCACTTTGTGATTTCAATTTTTTGGTGGAGTCTTTTGGGTTTTCTACATAGGGTATTTTGTCATCTGCAAATAGTGAAAGTTTGACTTCTTCCTCACATATTGGATGCCTTTTTTTTCTTTTTGTTGTCTGATTGCTCAG
Source organism: Panthera uncia (assembly GCF_023721935.1). Classification (NCBI taxonomy): domain Eukaryota; kingdom Metazoa; phylum Chordata; class Mammalia; order Carnivora; family Felidae; genus Panthera; species Panthera uncia. The sequence goes on from NC_064810.1 coordinate 88,208,884, forward strand.
GCTGAGACTTCCAGTACTATGTTGAGTAATAATGGTGAGAGTCAACATCCTTGTCTTGTTCCTGACTATAGGGGAACAGCTCTCAGTTTTTCCCCATTGAGGATGATGTTAGCTATGGGTCTTTCATATATGGCCTTTATGATGTTGAGGTATGTTCCATCTATCCCTACTTTGTTAAGGGTTTTTATCAAGAACATATGCTGTGTTTTGTCACATGCTTTTTCTGCATCTATTGAGAGGTTCATATGGTTCTTATCCTTCCTTTTATTAATGTGGTGTATCACATTGATTGATTTGCAAATATTGAACCAGTCCTGCAGCACAGTAATAAATCCCCTGTGATCATGGTGAATAATTCTTTCAAAGTACTATTGAATTACATTTGCTAATATCTTGTTGAGAATATTCCATGTTCATCAGGGATATTGACTTGTAATTCTCCTTTTTGGTGCAGTCTTTGTCTGGTTTTGGGATCAAGGTAATGCTGGCTTCATAGATTGAATTTGGAATTTTTCCTTCCATTGTTATTTTTTGGGAATAGTTTTAGGAGAATAGGAATGAACTCTTCTTTAAATGTCTTGTAGAATTCCCCTGACAAGCCATCTGGACCAGGATTCTTGTTTATTGGGTGATTTTTGATTACTGATTCTATTTCCTTGTTCAAATTTTCTATTTCTTCCTGTTTCAATTTTGGTAGTTTGTGAATTTCAAGAAATTTTTCCATTTCTTCCAGATTTCCCAGTTTGTTGGCATATAATTTTTCATAGCATTCTCTTATAAGTATTTGTATTTCTGTGGTGTTGGTTGTGATCTCTCCTATTTCGTGCATGATTTTATCTATTTGGGTCCTTTCTCTTCTCTTTTTTGATAACTCTGGGTAAGGGTATATCAATTATGTTAATTCTTTCAAAAAACCAGCTCTTGGTTTCATTGGTGTGTTCTAGTGGTTTTTGTTTGTTTCTATGTTATTTATTTCTCCTTTAATTAATTAATATTTATTATTTCCCTTCTTCTGGCTTTAGGCTTTATTTGATATTCATTTTCTAGCTCATTTAGGTGTAAGGTTAGGTATTGTATTTGGGACCTTTCTTGATTCTTGAGATTGGCCTGAACTGCAATATACTACCCTCATAGGACTGCCTTTGATGCATCCCAAAGGTTTTGGACTGTCATGTTGTAATCTTCATTTTCTTTCATGTATTTTTTAATTTCTTCTTTAATTTGTTTGTTAACCAATTCATTCTTTAGTAGACGGTTCCTTAACCTCCATGTATTTGAGGGGTTTCCAAATTTTTTCTTGTAGTTGACTTCAAGTTTCAGTGTTGTAATCTGAAAACATGCATGGTATGATCTCAGTCTTTTTGTATTAATTAAAGGCTGATTGGTGACCTAATTTGTGATGCATTCTGAAAAATGTTCCATGAGCACTTGAGAAGAATGTGTATTCTGCTGCTTTAGGATGAAATGTTCTGAATATATCTATTAAGTCCATCCAGTCCAGTGTGTTATTCAAAGCCATTGTTTCCTTGTTGATTTTCTGCTTAGGTAATCTTTCCATTGTTTTAAGTGGAATATCAAAGTCCCCTACAATTACAGTATTATTATCAATGAGTTTCTTTATGTCTGTAAGTGGAATATTAAATACCCTACAATTACAGTATTATTATCAATGAGTTTCTTTATGTTTGTGATTAATTTATTTATATATTTGATTGTTTATAAGTTGGGGGCATAAATATTTACAATTGTTAGATCTTGTTAAACAGACACCTTTATTACGATATAATGCCCTTCATCTCTTGCTACAGTTTTTGTTGTAAAATGTAGTTTGTCTGCTAGAAGTATGGCTATTTGGGCTTTCTTTTGATATCCATTAACATGATAGATGGTTCTCCATACTCTCACTTTCAATCTGCAGTTGTCTTTAGGTCTAAAATGAGTCTCCTATAGGCAGCATATAGATGGATCTTTTTTTTTTTATCCATTCTGATATCCTATGTCTTTTTATTGGAGCATTAGCCCATTTATATTCAGAGCGATTATTGAAAGGTATGAGTTCAGTGCCATTGTGTTACCTCTAGAGTTGGTGTTTCTGGTGATGCTCTCTGGTCCTTTCTAGTCTTTGTTGCTTTTGGTATATTTTTTTTCTTTCTGTTTTCAGAGTCCCCCTTAAAATTTCTTCTAGGGCTGGTTTAGTGGTCACAAACTCCTTTAGTTTTTGTTTGTCTACGTAACTCTTTATCTTTCCTCCTATTTTGAATGACAGCCTTGCTGGATAAGGTATTCTTGGCTGCATATTTTTTTTCATTTAGCACATTGAATACATCTTGCTACTCTTTTCTGGCCTGCTGACTTTCTGTGGACAGATCTTCTGCAAACCTGATATGTCTTCTCTTGTAGGGTAAGGATTTTTTTTTCCCTTGCTGCTTTCAGGATACTTTCCTTGTCTGTGTGTTTGGTGAATTTGACTATGGTATGTCTTGGTGATAGTTGGCTTTTGTTGAATTTAGTGGGAGTTCTCTGTGCTTCTTGGATTTTGATGTCTGTGTCCTTTCCCAGATTTGGGAAGTTTTCAGCTATAACTTACTCACCTAAACTTTCTGCCTCCTTTTCTCTCTCTTCATTTTCTGACACTCCTATGATATGAATGTTATTACATTTTAATAATCACTAGGTTCCTGAAGTCTGCCTTCCTGATCCCTGACCTTTGTTTTCCTCTTCTTTTCAGCTTCATTATTTTTCATAATTTTATCTTTTATGTTGGTAATTCATTGTTCTGACTCATCCACCCTCATTTTTATGGTCTCCATTGGGTTTGCCTCTTGCTTATAGCATTTTTAATTTCCACCTGACTTGATTTTAGTTCTTTTATCTCTGTAGAAAGGGATTATCTGGTGTCTTCTATGCTTTTTTCAAGCCTAGCTGGTATCCTTATAATCATTTTAAATTCTAGTTCAGATATTATTACTTATATCTTCATTGACTAAATCCCTGGCGATCATTTCTTTGAGGTAAATTCCTCTGTTGTGTCATTTTGGAGGAAGAAAAGCAATAATAATAATTATTATTATTAATGGTGATAATAGAATGAAATAAAAATTAAAAAGCCTTTAAAAAGTTTTTCTAATGTTTATTTATTTATTTTGAGAGAGAGAGAGAGAGAGCACAAGTGGGGGAGCAGAGAGAGAGGGAGAGAATCTCAAGCAGGCTCGGAGATATCAGCATGGAACCTGATGCAAGCCTTGATCTCATGAACTATGAGATTATGATTTGAGCCAAAACCAGGAGTCAGATGCTTAACTGACTGAGCCACCCAGGCATCCCCAAAATTAAAAACTTTTAAGAAATCAAATAAAGGGAGCTAGATCATAGGTGTGTTTCAGTCTGCTTGTTAGGAGAAGCTTGATAGAAAAAAGAGAAAAGAGAAAAGAAGAGAGAAAAAAGTTAAAAATTTAAAAAACGGAAATTTAAAAAATAATAGAAAAAATAAAATGAAAAATAAAAAAAAATTTGCTTCTTCTGTATCTAAGAAACAAATGAAAACAACAACAAAAACAGAAGCAACAACAATAAAAATGAACAAACAATAAAAAAAACCCAAATGAAGTTAGATCTAGTTTCCCCTAGAGCTGAACCTTTGCCACAGTATATGGTCAGTCCTTCCTGGGAGGGATTTGTGCTGATCTGGGGGAGGAGACTGCTGCTCAGATTCTCAGACTGACTTGCCCTGGTGGATATATACTTACAGGCACAGCGGGACAGGGCTTGGTATAATGGCTCCATTCTCAGCTTGGTGGTGCAGTTTAGCTCACTGTTGTTGATTAATGTTGGTGAGCTAATGGTGAAAATGGCTTCACCCTGCTCTTTAGTCTCCAGAGTGGGAAGTCTGTACACTCACAGACCTGTGATCAGTCATTCTTCCTGTGTCCCTTGCTTCTGTCAGCTTCCTGCCTTTGCCTTGACTGTCCAAGTTGTCTGCCTACTAGGTGCTGGCTCTCTTCAGATTTTTATCTCAGGCGCGGCTGTTTCAAAACCCCACACTTGAGAGAACCCTGCAGTTCAGAACTGCAGCAGTCTTCTGGAGGAGGGTCTTCTTGCTGTGGCCAGGGCCAGGTTGTCCCAGAAAAGAGTAGCATCAATGTACAGTGGCAGTGGCTCAGAGGTTATGGTAAATCATACAACACATAGCTGGTGCCAGGGTTTGCTGGGTGAACGAGGCAGCTTGATGTCGCCTGCCCGGTCTTCTGCCCATGGAGAGGTCATATCACCTGTACCAAATGCACTCTAAGCAGGGGAACCACGTCTCCCAGTGTTACCCACGGGATCCTCAGACTGGGCTGCCCACTCCCTGGGCTTTGCCCTGCTTTCTTGCAGGGCCTCTGAAACTTCAGACTCTGTTCTGCTTTTTATAAAAAATCCGGCGATATTGAAACCCTCTCCTTCTCTCCCCATCAATGGTTTTGGGGAACAGTTTTCTTGTGCAGTCCCCTGTACATGTTTTCACTCTTTCTCTCTAGCTGCTTTTGGGGGGAGTGCTTTCTTGCACAAACCTGATGCACTGCTCTCCACCCCCCTCCCTGTCTTTCTCCTCTCTGTGAAAATGTCTCCCTTCCTCTGCAACACTGTGGGTCTTCTCTCCCCAGTTCACCTCTCAGCACCACTTGCCTGCTGTGTTCTCTCCATCAAATTATGCGGATTGTTCTGTTAATCCTCAGGTCAATTTCCTAGGTGTTCAAAATGATTTGATATAGCTGTGTTCGAGGGTTGAGACAAGCCCAGGATCCCTTTGGTACTCTCCCATCTTAATTCCTCCGCTATATTTTTATTTTGTTCCTAATATTGTTTATTATACATAACAGGTTAAAAATGTATTAAAATAATTGAGATAAAAAGAATGTAATTCCCTGGTAAAAATTAATATGTACAATAAAATCCCTAGGGGAACAAATATACTGATAATGTTTTAAATTAGCTAGATTATACTGTATATTTTCATGTTACAGTATAAAAGTATATTGTGATAAGTCAGGAAATTTTAGGTGTTCTAATTTCCTTTCTCCATTTTATAGATGAAAATAATAAGAGCTTTCCAAGATTAAACCACCCAACCAAAATCACACAAATTGTAGAAAGCTGTTCATATCCTAGATGTTATGTTTAAAGTTATACTTTGTTTTTTTAATTAAAAAATATATTTATTTATTATTTTGAGAGAGAGAGAGAGAGAGAGCGTGAGCATGAGCTCACTCTCTTGATGCTTGATAAAACACCAAAACAACATCTTCTACTGCAACAATGATTTTTGAGAGAATCAGAGAACAGCTAAAGCCACAAGAACTTCCTGGGACATGATCCCAGATAAAAGGGAAAAACACTGAGATAAACCAGTATTTCTCCCCATATTACTTTTAGGGCATTTGCTGATTCCCAGAACTGGAGAGTGCAGGCCAAGGGGTGGGGGTGTTGACCATGTACAGAGCGAATACAAAGATTTCAACAATGTAGAAAATCATTTTCGTGGTGATAACATTAATAATGGAAGAGACTGTGTGAGGGAGAAACCACTGATACACATAAGAAATACTAAGTAAAATATTACCATTAGAACAGAGAAGTTTGCAAAAAAAATCATGAAACTGCTTTGTTAAATTGTCAATAAAGTTAAAAATCCAGATGAAATGGGTAGCTGTAAGAAAAAAATAGATAAATTCTTTTTAAAAGACAGTTTCTGTTTTTTAAAATATACAAAAATTTATAAAAGTTTGCCTCATAAAATGCACCAAGCTCAGACGAGCTCACATGACAATACAAAAGTTATAGATCAAAAAATCCTGTTGTTAATTAAACTATCCAGAATATCCAAAATAAAGAAAATTTCCAAATTATTTTCATTAAATATGTATAAAAATAACCAGCACTCAGAGCCTGTAGAAACAAAAGAAAATCGTTACCTCAGTAATGAATACTGATAAATACCATATGATTTCACTCATATCTGGAATTTAAGAAAGGAAACAAATTAACATAGGAGGAAAAAGAGAAGGAAACCATAAAAACAAACTCTTAACAATAAAGAACAAACTAAGAGTTTCTGGAGGGGAAGTGGACAGGTGGATGGGCTAAATGGGTGATGGGGATAAAGGAGGGCACTTGTAATGTGCACTGGATGTTGTATGTATGTGATGAATCTCTAAATTCTACACCTGAAACTAATATTACCCTGTATGTTATTTAACTGGAATTTAAATAAAAACTTAAAACTAAAAAAAAATACAAACAAATCAACAAAGGACTGGGCAAAAGTAAGTAAAAAGACTCATAAGCATACGGAATGATGTTCAGCTTCACTTAGAATACTGGATATACAAGTTAAAATTATAATCCTGATATATTATTTCTCATACATTAGATAGTCAAAAGTTCAAAAGCTTGACTTGGTAAAGGTGTGAGGGAGCAGGCATTCTTATACTAAGCTGGTGGGAATGCAAAATGGCATAAGCTCTACAGAGATAAATTTGACAATCTAACCAAATTGCCTATGTATTTACCATTAGATGCAGGGAGATATATTGAGAAAAATAAAACATTAGATTTTACTTTGACAGGGAACTAAATAAAGGAAGGAAGATGTATAAAACCAACCTGATCCAATTAATCCATTTTAGCATACAGAGGGATAAACAGACATAATAAATTTCAGCATGTGATGCAATAGAAAGTTTACAGCCGTGTCTTTGATGGATTTTTACCTATGAAATGGAAGTTGAATTTCATCCAACCTCTTGTTTTAACTAACAGCTTTAGAAAGTATAGCAGCTATAGAAATAACCTAAGGACACATTGAAGAAGCAGTCAATATAGAATATTGGAAATTCTAGAGAAGTGTTCTGGTTTATCTTTTCTGTGAAAAGAAACAATTGCATTAGCAAAAGGTAAGGGAATCGTTGTAGAGTAGAGATGTAAGAGAGAACAGTGGCATGTCATGTGTAGAACTTTCTTGTATGCTGACTCAAAGAAATCAAAGAAAGCAAACATGAAAAGACAGTTAATAATATCTAAGAAATGTTGATATGAACTGGATTATTAGGTAATATATAAGAATTATTTTTATTAATGTAATCATGGTGTGGCGATCATGTACAAAAGTGCTTATCTGTTTTGCATGCATACTGAAGTATTTGTGAGTAAAATAAGAGAAAGTCTATGATTTGATTTTGAATATTCATTAAAAAAAGAAAAAGAAAAAGAAATAGCAAAGGGAAGAATTAGGTAAGCATGGAGATATTTTGATAATTATTGAATATGGATGATGGGTATAAAATGATTTTTTATATCAGACTATTGTGTAGTTTTGGAAAATTGCACAACAATTTAAAACACGAAACTGTAATTGGGGTGAGAATAGGACCATTACATTATTTTAAGTGATTTGGATTGGGATGGTAGAAATAGATGGGAAAAAGTGGGTGAATATGGGATATGTTTGGAAAATATAAAAAGACACGCTGATGAATTAAATAAAGATATTAAAGGAAAGAAAGGAATCATAAATCTCTCATAAATCCAAGGAAAGATGGTATGGAAAATATTTAAACCTGTTGTAGGAACGGGTCAAATCTGGAGATATGAATATGAGAATCAACAATGTGAAGATAGATTGTAAGTTTGAGCTTGGAAAAAATCATCAGGAGAAAATGTCAAGAAAAGGTAAGAAAGAAAACTGAGCCTGGGACACTTCAGTTTTAGAGGTCCATTGCAACAGAAAGAGTAAGGAGACTGAGAAGGAGTGGCTAGTGACATCAGGTTGTCCTGGGAGACAAAAAGTGTTTAAAGAAGTAGAGTATTGTCAGCAAGTGTGGCGATCTCTAAAATGTCAAGTAAAACGTGGCCAGAATAATGACTTTTGCATTCTGATAACATGGAGATCATCAATGTCCTCATGAATGACAGTTTCACTAGAGTAATATGGTTGCAAAGTTGATTAGACCCATGTGCGAAAGTGACGCAGGGAATAAAACATCATGATAGGCAGAGAGAAGTGTATTCCCTGATAGGATCGTTGAAGGCATCTATAAGATGATTTCACTTCTATAGTTTTTAATGGTTAAAATATTGTTTTGCATGAAATTTGGATTCATTTTACCTTTGATCCTATTCTTAAGGCCGTCTAATTCTTGAATATTGGGCAAGATATCTGGTCGTGGAAAGAACACTAAGGGTCTTTCTTGACTGATACGAAGTTTAATTAAATTAGGAGGGAAGGAACTGAGGACAATTTGTCATTCTCATTGAAAACAACAGCTTGTTTTCTTATATTAGGAACATATTTTAAAATAAGACAAATTATAAAGAAAGTGCCCCAAGAGTGATCCTTGTGTTTCAGTTTAATATACAGGGAGAATTCAGGCTTATAATTTATTTTCTTTTCTTCAATGTGCTATATCTTCTCTTGACTGTTTCTCTTAACTTTTTAAAAAGTGTTTATTTATTTATTTTGAGAAAGAGTGTACAAGCAGGGGAGGGGCAAGAGAGAGAGGGAAAAAGAGAATCCCAAGCAGGTTCTGTGCTATTAGTGCAGAGCCCCATGTGGACCTCTGTCTCACGAAATGTGAGATCATGACCTGAGCCAAAATCAAGAGTCAGATACTTAACTGACTGAGCCACCTAGGTACCACTATGATGATCTTTTATTAGCACTGTGGTCTACTGTGAACTTAAGGTTCTGGTTGTCCAAAATGACATCACATCTAATAAAATTGACAATAATTTCTGAATATCATCTAATACCAAGACCATGTTCAAACTTCTCTATCCAAACATTTTGGATGCATATTTTAACATTTGAAAGTAGGTGGCAAACATTATGTACATTGCTAAAAAAAAATTTTTTTTCTTCCATAACTTTAATACCATTATCACAACTGAGAAAATTAGCAATAATTTCATAATGAATTACTGTTGTTCATTTTCAGATTTTGTCAGTTTTCCCAAGAATGCAAGAATTCATTTTGTAGCTTTTCATATAAGGATCTGAACAAATATATTATATTTGGGTCTTATATGTCTCAGAACTTTTTTTACTTTGCAGTCCTTTATCACTTTTGTTTTTTATTTTACTTTATTTTTTATTTCATTGATTTGTTGAAAAACTCAGGTCACTTTCACTGTAGAAAACAGCATATTATGGATTTGGCTGATTACTTGTGGGGTTAACTTATTCTCTTTATGCCTCTATTCCCTATATTTCCTACAGATTTGTAGAGCCAAAGGTTTAATTATGTTCAGGCTCTTTTTTTTTTTTTCACTGAAAAAACTTTTGCTGAAGGTAAAATTGATCATTGGGTTTAAGTTAATTGTAATTTTTTTTTTTTATCACTTGCTTTGCAAATATTTTTCCCATGGCTATATATATATATATATATATATATATAATTTCATAATATTTCATTAAAAGACATTCAGTTATTTATTTTAGAAGTGTCAAAAAGTTAAAATTTCTTTCACTCACCTGCAATTCTATTCATACCTTCCAAAATTTAACTCATAAGAGATGTTTGTGTATTCTTCCAGAAATTGTCTATGTTTCTGTAAATATGCATTAAAATAAAGTATGGTTGTTATAAATATTTTGTAACATGTACTTATCAGTCACTAGTCTGTAAAGTGAAATCTGTTTCACTTTTAAATAACTGTGTAAAATATAATTTCCAAGATCTGCTATAATTTATTTAACCAATAATTTTTTTGAAGGGAAACACACACAAACACATACAAAAGACCCCATTTCCAGATGATGTCAGTTTTACTTTTCTATTCAAAATAACATTGCAAGAAATACATATATGAATATATGTATACATATATTAATGAATATGTATATGAATAAATATATAAGTCATTTTTTCCATGTTGAGTATTTTTATTTTAAGATACAGCTAAAATGTTTTATGTTTTCTTAATTTTTTGTTAAGGTATATTTACTTTTGAGAGAGAGAAGGAGAGAGACAGAGAGCGAGTGGGGAAGGGGCAGAGAGAGAGGGAGACACAGAATCTGAAGCAGGCTCCAGGCTCTGAGCTGTCAGCACAGAGCGTGATGCAGGCTTGAACTAATGGACCACGAGATTATGACTTGACTGAACCACCCAGGCACCCTGTTTTTGGTTTATTTTTAAATGCATTTCATTTCATTTCATTTCATTTCATTTCATTTCATTTCATTTTAATTTTATTTTATTTTATTTTCATTTTGTTGTTTTATTTTGTCTTATTTTAGAGGTGTCTTTTTTATTTTATTTTATTTTTTTAAAGTTTTTATTCAAATTCCAGTTAGTAACATACAATGTAATATTACTTTCAAGTGTATTATATAGTGATTCAACCCTTCCATACAACACCTGGTGCTCATCACAGCAAATGTACTCCTTAAACCCTATGACTTATTTTACCCATCCTCACACCAACCTCCCCTCCAACAACCCTCAGTTTGTTCTCTATAGTTAAGAACCTCTTTCTTGGTTTGATTCCTTCTTTTTCCCCGCTATTGTTCGATTGTTTTGTTTCTTAAATTCCATATACGAGTGAAATCATATGGTATTTGTTTCTCTCTGTTTCTCTTAACATAATGCTCTCTAGCTCCATCCATGTCATTGCAAACAGCAAGATTTCATTCTTTTTGATGGCTGAGTAATATTCCAGTGTGTGTGTGCGTGTGGTTGTGTGTGTGTGTGTGTGTGATCTTCTTTATTCATTATCTGTCAATGGACACTGGACTATTTCCATATTTTGTCTTTTATTTATTTATTTATTTATTTATTTATTTATTTATTTATTAAAAATTACATCCAAATTAGTTAGCGTATAGTGCAACAACAATTTCAGGAGTAGATTCCTTAATGTCCCTTACCCATTTAGCCCATCCCCCCTCCCACAACCCCTGCAGTAACCCTCAGTTTGTTCTCCATATTTACGAGTCTCCTCTGTTTTGTCCCCCTACCTGTTTTTATATTATTTTTGTTTCCCTTCCCTTATGTTCATCTGTTTTGTCTCTTAAAGTCCTTATATGAGTGAAGTCATATGATTTTTGTCATTCTCTGACTAATTTCACTCAGCATAATACCCTCCAGCTCCATCCACGTAGTTGCAAATGCAAGATTTCATTCTTTTTGATTGCTGAGTAATACTCCATTGTGTATATATATATATATATACCACATCTTCTTCATCCATTTATCCATTAATGGACATTTGGGCTCTTTCCATACTTTGGCTATTGTTGATAGTGCTGCTATAAACATGGGGGTGCATGTGTCCCTTCGAAACAGCACACCTGTATCCCGTGGATAAATGCCTAGTAGTGCAATTGCCGGGTCTAGGCTAGTTCTATTTTTAGTTTTTTGAGGAACCTCCATACTGTTTTCCAGAGGGGCTGCACCAGCTTGCATTCCCACCAAAAATGCAAAAGAGATCCTCTTTCTCCACATCCTCACCAACATCTATTGTTGCCTGAGTTATTAATGTTAGCCATTCTGACAGGTGTGAGGTGGTATCTCACTGTGGTTTTCATTTGTATTTCCCTGATAAGCGATGTTGAGCATTTTTTCATTTGTTGGTTGGCCATCTGGATGTCGTCTTTGGAGAAGTGTCTATTCATGTCTTGTGCCCATTTCTTCACTGGATTATTTGTTTTTTGGGTGTTGAGTTTGATAAGTTCTTTATAGATTTTGGATACTAACCCTTTATCTGATATGTCATTTGCAAATATCTTATCCCATTCTGTCAGTTGCCTTTTAGTTTTGCAAATTGTTTCCTTCGCTGTGCAGAAGCTTTTTATTTTGATGAGGTCCCAGTAGTTCATTTTTGCTTTTGTGTCCCTTGCCTCGGGAGATGTGCTGAGTAAGAAGTTGCTGCGGCCAGGATCAAAGAGGTTTTTGCCTGCTTTCTCCTTGAGGATTTTGATGGCTTCCTGTCTTACATTGAGGTCTTTCATCCATTTTGAGTTTATTTTGTGTATGGTGTAAGAAAGTGGTCCAGGTTCATTCTTCTGCATGTGGTTGTCCAGTTTTGCCAGCACCACTTGCTGAAGAGACTGTTTTTATTCCATTGGATATTCCTTCCTGCTTTGTCAGAGATTAGTTAGCCATACATTTGTGGGTCCATTTCTGGGTTCTCTATTCTATTCCATTGATCTGAGTGTCTGTTCTTGTGCCAGTACCATACCGTCTTCATGATTACAACTTTGTAGTATAGCTTGAAGTCTGGGATTGTGATGCCTCCAGCTTTGGTTTTCTTTTTCAAGATTACTTTGGCAATTCAGGGTCTTTTCTGGTTCCATACATATTTTAGGATTATTTGTTCTAGCTCTGTGAAGATGCTAGTGTTACTTTGATAGGAATTGCATTGAATATGTACATTGCTTTGGGTAGTATTGACATATTAACAATACTTGTTCTTCCTATCCAGGAGCATGGAATCTTTTTCCATTTTTTTGTGTCATCTTCAATTTCTTTCATAAGCTTTGTGTAATTTCAGCATATAGATTTTTCACCTCTTTGGGAGGCATTTTATGGTTTTTGGTGCAATTGTAAATGGGATTGCTTCCTTGATTTCTCTTTCTGTCACTTCATTGTTGGTGTGTAGGAATGCAACCAATTTCTGTGCGTTGATTTTATATCCTGCAACTTTGCTGAATTCATGAATCACTTCTAGCAGTTTTTTGGTGGAATCCTTTGGGTTTTCCATATAGAGTATCAAGTCATCTGCGAAGAGTGAAAGTTTGACCTCCTCCTGGCTGATTTGGATGCCTTTTATTCGTTTGTGTTGTCTGATTGCAGAGGCTAAGATTTCCATACTATGTTGAATAACAGTGGTGAGAGTGGACATCCCTGTCTTGTTCCTGACCTTAGGGGGAAAGCTCTCAATTTTTCCCCATTGAGGATGATATTAGTGTTGGGTTGTTCATATATGGCTTTTATGATCTCGAGGTATGCTCCTTCTATCCCTAGTTTCTTGAGGGTTTTTATCAAGAAAGGATGGTGTATTTTGTGAAACGCTTTCTCTGCATCTATTGAGAGGATCATATGGTTCTTGTCCTTTCTTTTATTGATGTGATGAATTATGTTAATTGTGTTGTGGATATTGAACCAGCCCTGTATCCCAGGTATAAATCCCACTTGGTCGTGGTGAATAATTTTTTTTATTGTATTGTTGGAGCCAGTTGGCTAATATCTTGTTGAGGAATTTTGCATCCATGTTCATCAGGGAAATTGGTCTATAGTTTTCCTTTTTAGTGGGGTCTCTTTCTGGTTTTAGAATCAAGGTAATGCTGGCTTCATAGAAAGAGTTTAGTAGTTTTCCTTCTATTTCTATTTTTTGGAACAGCTTCAAGAGAATAGATGTTAACTCTTCCTTAAATGTTTGGTAGAATTCCCCTGGAAAGCCATCTGGCCCTGGATTCTTGTTTTTTGGCAGGTTTTTGATTACTAATTTGATTTCCTTACTGGTTATGGGTCTTTTCAAATTTTCCATTTTTTTCTGTTTCAGTTTTGGTAGTTTATATGTTTCTAGGAATTTGTCCATTTCTTCCAGATTGCCCATTTTATTGGCATGTAATTGCTCAAAATATCTCTTTTTATTGTTTATATTTCTGTTGTGTTGGTTGTGATCTCTACTCTTTCATTCTTTATTTTATTTATTTGGATCCTTTCCTTTTTCTTTTTGATAAGACTGGCTAGTGGTTTATCAATTTTGTTAATTCTTTCAAAGAACCAGCTTCTGGTTTCATTGATCTGTTCTAATATTTTTTTGGTTTCGATAACATTAATTTCTGCTCTAATCTTTATTATTTCCTGTCTTCTGCTGGTTTTGGGTTTTATTTGCTGTTCTTTTTCCAACTCCTTAAGGTGTAAGGCTAGGTTGTGTATCTGAGATCTTTCTTTCTTCTTTAGGAAGACCTGGATTGCTATATACTTTCTTCTTATGACTGCCTTTGCTGCATCTCAGAGGTTTTGGGTTGTGGTGATATCATTTTCATTGACTTCCATATAGTTTTTAATTTCCTCTTTAGCTGCTTGGTTAGCTCATTCATTCTATAATAGGAAGTTCTTCAGTCCAAGTTTTTGTTACCCTTACAAATTTTTTCTTGTGGTTGATTTTGAGTTTCACAGTGTTGTGATATGAGAATATGCATGGTATGATCTTGATCTTTTTGTACTTGCTGAGGGCTGATTTGTGTCCCAGTATATGGTCTATTTTGGAGAATGTTCCATGTGCACTGGAGAAGAATGTATATGCTGCTTTAGGATGAAATGTTCTAATTATATATAAGTCCTTCTGGTCCAGTGTGTCATTCAAAGCATTGTTTCCTTGTTGATTTTTTGATAAGATGATCTGTCCATTGCTGTGAGTGGGGTGTTGAAGTCTCCTACTATTATGGTATTACTATCAATGAGTGTCTTTATGTTTGTGATTAATTGATTTATATATTTGAGTACTGTCACATTTGGCGCACAAATTTTGACAATTGTTAGGTCTTCTTGGTGCATAGATCCTTTGATTATGATATAATGCCCTTCTTCATCTCTTGTTACAGTCTTTTTTTAAAGTCTGGATTGTCTGATATAAGTATGGCTACTACGGCTTTCTTTTGTTGACCATTAGCATGATAGATGGTTCTCCATCCACTTATTTTCAGTCTGAAGGTGTCTTTAGGTCTTAAGTGGGTCTCTTATAAACAGCATATAGATGGATCTTGTTTTCATATCCATTCTGTTACCCTATGTCTTTTGATTGGAGCATTGAGTCCATTGACGTTTAGAGGGAGTAACTGAAAGTATGAATTTATTGCCATTATGATGCTTGTAGAGTTGGAGATTCTGGTGGTGTTCTCTGGACCTTTCTAATATTGTTGCTTTTGGTATTTATTATTTATTCATTTCTGTGTGTATATATTTTTTTCATCTTTTCTCCCCTCAGAGTGTCCCCCTTAAAATTTCTTGCAGGGAAAGTTTAGTGGTCACGAACTCCTTTAATTTTTGTTTGTCTGGGGAACTTTTAATCTCTGCTTCTATTTTGAATGACAGCCTTGCTGTATGAAGAATTCTTGGCTGCATATTTTTCTGATTCAGCACACTGAATATATGCTGCCACTCCTTTCTGTCCTGCCAAGTTTCTGTGGATAGGTCTGCTATAAATCTGATCTGTCTTCCCTTGTAGGTTAGGGACTTTTTTCCCTTGCTGCTTCATGATTCTCTCCTTGCCTGAGTATTTTGTGAATTTGACTATGATATGCCTTGTTGATGATCGGGTTTTGTTGAATCTACTGGGGGTCCTCTGTGCTTCCTGGATTTTGATATCTGTGTCTTTCCCCACGTTAGGAAAGTTTTCCACTATGATTTACTCACATAACCCTCCACCCCTATTTCTGTCTCTTCCTCTTTTGGGACCCCTATGATTCTGATGTTGTTCCTTTTTAATGAGTCACTGATGTCTCTAATTCTTAAATCGTGCTTTTTTGCCTTAAGCTCCCTCTTTTTTTTCTGCTTCATTATTCTCTATAAGTTTGTCCTCTATATCGCTGATTCTCTGTTCTGCCTCATCCATCCTTGCTGCAGCGGCATCCATCCATGATTGCAGCTCAGTTATAGCATTTAAAAAAAAAATTTTTAACGTTTATTTATTTTTGAGACAGAGAGAGACAGAGCATGAACGGGGGAGGGGCAGAGAGAGAGGGAGACACAGAATCAGAAACAGGCTCCAGGCTCTGAGCCATCAGCCCAGAGCCTGACGCGGGGCTGGAACTCACGGACCGCGAGATTGTGACCTGAGCCGAAGTCGGACGCTTAACCGACTGAGCCACCCAGGCGCCCCTCAGTTATAGCATTTTTTATTTCATTCTGACTCTTTTTTACTTCTTTTATCTCTGCAGAAACGGATTCTAATCTATTTTCTACTCCAGCTAGTATTTGTATTATCGTGATTCTGAATTCTGGTTCAGACATCTTGCTTGTATCTGTGTTGGTTAAATCCCTGGCTGCTGTTTCTTCGTGCTCTTTCTGTTGGGGTGAATTCCTTCATTTTGTCATTTTGAAGGGAGAAAAGGAATTAATGAGGTAGAAAAATTAAAATTAAAAAATTAAAATTAAAAAAATATTAAAATTTAAAAATTAAACACACACACACACACAAATTGAATAAATGATGCTAGATCCTAGGTGTGTTTTGTTCTGGGTGTTGAATGTGGTTTGACAGATTAGAGAAAAAAATGGGAGAGGGGGAAAGAAAAAAAAAGGAAATTGTTTGACAGTTTGAAAGAATGAATACACTGCAGTAAACTAAAATGAGAAAATGGAGGTAAAATAGAATTTGAAAAAATATACACAGAAGTAAAGAATATAGTAGAAAAAATTAAAGAAAAATATTTTTATTAAAATTAAAAATAACAATGGATTTTTTCTTTTTCTATATTAAGAAAACGAAAAGAAACGAAAAAGAAAAAAGAGAAAATAGGAAAAAGAAAAAAGGAAAAAAGGAAATCGTTTGAAAATTTGAAAAAGTGAATACACTGTAGTAGACTAAAATAAAATGATGGAACTACAATAGAATTTGAAAAATTTTACATAAAGGCAAAAAATATAGTGAAAAATTAAAGAAAAATATTTTAATAGGAATTGAAGGTAAAATGAATTTTTCTTTTTCTGCATTCAAGAAAAAGAAAAGAAACAAAAAGAGAAAAAAAGGAAAAAGAAAAAAGAAAAAAGGCGATTTTTTGAAAATTTGAAAAGGTGAATACACCGAAGTAGACTAAAATAAAATGATGGAAGTAAAATAGAATTTGAAAGAAATTACACAAAAGTAAAAACTGTAGTAATAAAAATTAAAGAAATATTTTTAATAAAAATTGAAAATAAAAATGAAGTTTTCTTCCTGTATTCAAGGAAAAGAAGTGAAAAAGAGAATAAAGAAAGAAAATTGAATAGACCTGCTTACAGATTGAAGTAGGTCTGAAATTACTTCGTTTGCTCCTAGAAGTCAGTCTATGTAGCGCTTTATAGTCCATAAACTAAGCCGGTGGTGAGACTTGTGTTCTTGACGAGCAAGGTTGGCACAGTTGAGTGGGGCTCAGGGTAACGGCTCTGCTTTCCACTAGACAGCGCTGCTAGCCTACTGAGGTGGAGTGTTGTGGTGCTAGTAGGTGCGTATGCGCATGCGCGGGAGTGGTGAAAATGCGCCACCCAGCAGCCCAGTCTGTTCTCCCAGATCAGCAATCGCGCACCTGTCCGCTCTCTTCAGCTTTTGTCCACTCTCTGCCTTTTCACTCTCCGTGACCAGGCCCCAGGCAGTACCTCTCTCCCGAGTGTTGACTCAGTTGTGGCTGTTTCCCCAGCCCCTTGCTTCTGAAGGACTGTGGCTTTGACCCATCCTGCCCCTCTGCGGGAGGGTCTCACTGAGCAATGGCCGAATGCCGTTTGCACCCAGGAACGCTTGTTGGTCTTCGCTGCTGCCAGTGCCCTGAGACTGTGGCCAGGTGCCAGCGCGCCCCAGAAAAAGTTCGCAAAATAGTGTAGCAGCAGCGTTTCAGGGATTATGGAAGATCACAACACACATCTGGCACCAGGCTTCACCCTTAACGACCTTGCTCCAGCACCAGTGAATGTGGCCGTTTTCTGGGGTCTGCTGGGACCAGGTCACTTCAACAGTCTCTACTAAGCAGTGGAACTGCTTTTCCCCGTGTGGCCGAGAACCTCCCGGACCTCACTCTGTTCCTGGGGATTCGCCCTTCCCACCAGAACAATGCCAGGTACGGAGCTGTGGAGTTGCAGACTGCACTCCCCTTGTTTACAGTCTTAATGGAATTTAAACCCTCTCCTTTCTCCCTTTTTAGTTTCGTCCCTGTAGCTGTTTCCAATTTTCCACTTTCTCTCCAGCTGCTTTTGGGGAGGGTTGTTTTTCCTGTATTCTCCCCCCCCACCCCGTCTCCGTCCTCTCTCTGCTTGCAAAAGCACCTCCCTTCCTGCACCTCTTGCTCCCCAAGTTCACTTCTCTGCTCCGCTTACCTGCTGAATTCTGTAGTTCAGGTTGTGCAGAATGTTGTGTTAATCCTCCAGTCAGTTTTCTAGGTGTATAGGATGGTTTAGTGTTGGTCTGGCTGTATTTCATGGATGCGAGACACACAAAAAACTTCCATGCTGTTCCTCCATCTTGGCTCCTCCTCCCTAGTTTGTCTTTAATAGATAATGCTGCTATAAACATTGGGGTGCATGAATTAGTACTTTTGTTCTCTGTGGGTAAATACATAATAGTGCAATTCCTGGATCATAGGATATTTCTATTTTTAAGTTTTTGAGGAAACACTATACAGTTCCAGAGTGGCTGCACCAGTTTGCATTCCCACTAACAGTCCAGGAAGATTCCTCTTTCTCCACATCCTTGCCAGCACCTGTTCTTTCTTGTATTGTTTGTTTTCATAGGTCTGTTGGCCATCTGGATGTCTTCTTTGGAGAAATGTCTATTTGTGTTTTCTGCCCATTTTTTAATTGGATTATTCATTTCTTGGGGTGTTCAGTTTTATACATTTTTATATATTTTGAATACTAGCCCTTTATCAGATATGTCACTTGCAAATATATTCTCCCATTCCAAAGGTAGTCTTTTAGTTTTATTTATTGTTCCTTCATTATGCAGAAGCTTTTTATTTTGACGTAGTCCAAATAGTTTATTTTGCTTTTGTTTCCCTTGCCTCCAGAGATATGTCTAGAAAGAAGTTTCTAAGGCCAATGTCAAAGAGGCTAATGCCTGTGTTCTCCTCTAGGATTTTTATAGTTTCAAGTGTCACATTTAGGTCTTTAACCCATTTTGAATTTGTTTTTATGTATGATGTAGGGAAGTGGTCCAGTTTCACTCTTTTGCACATTGCTGTCCAATTTCCCCATACCATTTGTTGAAGAGACTTTCTTTTTTCTGTTGGATATTCTTTCCTTCTTCATTGAAGATTAATTGATGATATAGTTGTCAGTTTATTTCTGAGTTTTCTATCCTGTTATATTGATCTATATGTATATTTTTGTGCCAGTACCATAATGTCTTGATGACTCTGGCTTTGTAATGTAGCTTGAAATCTGGAATTGTGATATCTCCAGATTTGCTTTTCTTTTCAAGGTTGCTTTGGCTATTTGGGATCTTTTGTGATTGCATACAAATTTTAGGATTGTTTGTTCCAGCTCTGTGAAAAATGTTGATGGTATATTGACAGGGATCACATTAAATTTGTAAGTAATTTTGGGTACAGTAGATATTTTAACCATAGTTCCTCTTCCAATGCATGAGAATAGAATATTTTTCCATTTTTTGTATGTGTCACATTCAATTTCTTTCATCAGTGTTTTAGTTTTCAAAGTACAAGTCTTTCACCTCTTTGGTTAGGTTTATTCCTAGGTATCTTACTGTTTTTTGTGAAATTGTAAGTGGGATTGATTCCTTGATTTTTCTTTCTGCTGCTTCATTATTGGTGTATATAAATGCAAGAGATTTCTGTACATTGATTTTGTATCCTATGACCTTACTGAATTCGTTCATCAGTCCTGGCAGTTTTTTGGTATATCTTTTTGGTTTTCTATGTAGAGTTTCTGGTCATCTGCAATGAAAGTTTTACTTCTTCATTGCCAATTTGACTGCCTTTTAGTTCTTTTTGTTGTCTGATTACTGAGGCTAGGACTACCATATTAAATAACTGTGATGTACCTTTTCTGACCGCAATGTTATTAAGCTAGAAATAAACCATAAGAAAAAAATTTAAAAGAACACATAAGTAGAGGCTAAACAAATGCTACTAAACAATGAATGGGTCAACCAAGAAATCAAAGAAGATATTTAAACAAATTACATGGAGACAAATGAAAATGGAAACACGGAGGTCCAAAACTTTTGGTATATAGCAAAAGCAGTCCTAAGAGGGAAGTATATAGCAATAAAGCCCTATATCAAGAAACAAACAAACAAAAAATCTCAAATAACCAAATTAACCTTACATCTAACAGAGCTAGAGGGGTGCCTGAGTGGCTCAGTCAGTTAAGTGTTCAACTTCAGCTCAGGTCATTATCTCACAGTTCATGAGTTCGAGCCCCGCATCAGGCTATCTGCTGTCAGCGCAGAGCCTGCTTCAGATCCTCTGTCCCCTTCTCTCTCTGACCCTTCTGCTCATGCACATGCTCTCTCTCTCAAAAGTAAATAAACATTAAAAACAAATAAGGGATCTAGAAAAAGAACAATAAAAGAACCCTAACACCAACAGAAGAATGGAAAAAATAAAGATTAGAGCAGAAATAAATGATATAGAAACAAACAAAGAACAGATCAGTGACACCAGGAACTCGTTCTTTGAAGAAATTAATAAAATTGATAAATCTCTAGCCAGACCTACCAAAAAGAAAAGAGAAAGGACCCCAATAAATAAAATTACAAAGGAGAGAGGAGAAATAGCAACCTGTGCCACAGAAATAGAAACAATTATATGAGAATATTATGGAAAAACTATATGCCAACAAATTGGACAGCCTGGAAGAAATGTATACATTTCTACAAACATATAAATTATCAACACTGAAACAGGAAGAAATAGAAAACTTGAACAGATAACCAGCAAAGAAATTGAATCAGTAATCAAAAAAATCCCAACAAACAAAAGTCCAGGGACAGATGCCTTCACAGGTGAATTCTAACAAACATTTAAGGAAGAATTAATACCTATTCTTCTCAAACTATTCCAAAAAATAGAAAAGGAAGAAAACTTTCAAATTCATTCTATGAGGCCAGCATTACCCTGATTCCAAATCCAGATAATGACTCCACCAGAAAATAGAATTATAGGCCAATATCCCTGATGAACATGGATGCAAAAATTCTCAATAAAACACTAGCAAACTGAATCCAACAATGCATTAGAAAAATCACTCACCACAATTAAGTGGGATTTATTCCTGGGTTGCAAACGTAGTTCAATATTCACAAATCAATAAACCTGATACACCACATCACTAAAAGAAAGGATAAGAACCACATGATCCTGTCAATAGATGCAGAAAATGCATTTGACAAGGTACAGCATCCATTCTTTTTTTAAATTTTATTTTTTATTTTTAAAAATTTACATCCAAATTAGTTAGCATATAGTGCAACAGTGATTTCAGGAGTAGATTCCTTAGTGCTAAATGGGTACAGCATCTATTCTTGATAAAAACCCTCAACAAAGTAAATTTAGAGGAAACATACCTTAAGATAATAAAAGCTTTAAATGAGAAAGCCACAGCTAATATTATCCTCACTGGGGAAAAGGTGATAATTTTTACTCTATGGTCAGGGATAAATGAATATTTGTATACTGCATTTCTAAGATCAGAATTTCTGGGAAAAGAATTTATATATTTTTAATTTTTTAATGTTAAATATCACAATTTATACTTCTACCAAGAAGGGGGAAATGACTATCTTTTCCTCAAATATATTAATTCTAGTGACCTGTAAATTTAAATACATAAGGTGGCCCAACATCAAACATGGTAAATTTCTGTTGGTTTGGTATTTGAAAGTTCAATGCCCCCTTTGGGCTGCATAATTCCCATAAAGTATAATGTATTTCAAGGAATGGAGGCAGACCCTACAGAGATCCTGGATTATTGCTACTTTGGTCAACTGACTCTTGGAGGTAATTAAAACAAATATAGTAAAATAAAAACAATGTGATCTTATTTGCGGCTAATGTAATGAGGACATGAGAGTGGAAAGGTTATTTGAAGTCTCTATGTTTTAGTCACTTAATTAATATAGTATCATCAAGAAGATTGATATTTATTTATCTCTCATGTAATAGTCAAGGAATGCATGGCAGAATGGCAAGGGGACCAGGGAGGATGGAGCAGATCTTTCATGGTTAACACAGGCTTCCAAAGTTGTTCGAGTTGTCACCACTTCTCAGCCAGCAAGAAGACAGGTAGAGGATACCTAGGGCAGGCATGTTTAAGTAGATGACTAGAAAGTGACACATATTTCTGTTAGGATCCTGTGGCCATACTGTGGAGCTCGGTGACTATGTTCTCAACTAACACATGAGGTGCTCTATTCTCATAAGAAAGAAGGGGGGACAGACATTAGGGGAAAGTCCATAGTCTCCATTATTGGTGTCAATAGGTCAAGAGGAAAAGAGAAACTGCACTACATGAAGGATCTTATATTTCATTGACAGAAAATCCATCTTTGGTAATCCAAACTCATAATGAATTGGATTATACACTTCATCCTCTGAATGAGTGAATATAAAGAGTTAGAAATACTGAAAATAAAGGACAAATATGTATGGTGACATGTCCAGGATTGTAAAAATTTTATGAATGAAATATATGCTTTGTTGAATTTCTAAATTAAATCATGCCCATTTACTTTGATCTGAGAATTTTGTTATCACAAAGCCCTAAATCATAGCACTAATCAAATCTGGTGAGAATGATACTTAATCATCCAACATTTGATTACTTGTAATAAGGGAGAAACAACTTAGCCAGAAATGCTTTTACTATAGTCACATCTTAGTGCCTTTGTATCTTCAGGGAACCTATAATCAGTATAAGTCTAACACTTATAGACCAATGGTAATTATGGCCTATCTACAGTACAGGGCCCTGATTTTTACCCCTTTCACACCTCTGCATTCTTTACTAGCACTGCTTTTTTTTTTTATTTTATTTTTGAGAGAGAGAGAGACAGACAGAATGTGAGTGGGGGAGGGGCAGAGAGAAAGAGGGAGACACAGAATCCGAAGCAGGCTCCAGGCTCTGAGCTGTCAGCACAGAGCCCAACACGGGGCTCAAACTCACAAGCTGTGAGATCATGACCTGGCTGAAATCGGATGCTCAACCGACTGAGCCACCCAGGGCCCCCCTACTAGCAATGCTTTTTAAGTTCATATATCCTTCATTATTACTCATTGCCATCTCATTTTAATTGTCATTTATCTCCCAGAGATGGGAAAATAGTTTTGCAGCTAACTCATCTATTGAAATTTGGGCTCATTTATCTTTCTATGTTCATATATTTACACATGATTATGTGCACTAATCAGTTCCTCCTATTCTTAGTGCAGAATCTTTTTTGCTTAAGTTCACCTGCCTTACAATTCCTTGAATCTTTGTCTATATAAAAAAAGATAAAAATGAGTATACAAAAATGAGTATATTTATATATAGACACATATATTTGATAGAATGTAGAAAAAACTTCATGTGTCTACAGGACTTCTTGTCATTATTTGGGCACTATTTTGAAGTTCTTATAGAAGACTTAGAAAAATCAGACTTCCTCCTAAAAATTAAATTATGAATTCAAGACATAATGGACTAGAACTTACATAATTTAATTCACATAAAAGAAACACACTAGCTCCTAGGCTCTTGTACCTTGAATGTGTTCTAAGAGAATTTATTAAAAAATATGTAGTCTCTGTCATCCAAAAGGTTGGCTCACAATATAAGACTGCAAAGAACAAAGAAAGAATTATAAAACAAATGCTGTAAATGCCCAAATAAACCCTTCTCAGAGAGAGGGAGGCATTAGCAAATAGACTTTGACTATTTCCCATCTCATTAACAGAACTACCATGAATGTGAGTCTTCTAAGATTAAAATTCAATTTACCTAACTCTCTATTTTCCTGATTTCATATTTGCCCCAAACTTTCAGATGTTGATTGGCTTCTCATATACCTTGCTATGATAAGTATTCACATACACATGATATTTATACTTCTCATTGACAATATATTGGCATTCTGATGGTATCTATATAATAAGACCCTCTCTTTTAGGTCCTGGTTATTTTGCACCCAACAAGAATAATTCCCTGGACTGTCAAGGTGGGGGGGGGGTCTATCTGGAATGTGGCAAACCATTGAGGTCTAGCTTGGTTCTGCTCATCTCTAGTAACACTTCTCTATGTTTCACAAATCAGAGTGCTTACCGCAATACCTGGGGAACTTTAAGAAAATAATTTAAGAAAAACAGAGATTTATGTACCTCACCCCAAACCTGTCAAATCAGAATATTTGTTGGTAGAACCTAAGAATCTCTTTAAAGTCACCTTAGTCGATCATATGTAATTAATCTAACAATTGGTCAGTGACCCATGTTTGTAAAATCACTGTGACAGTTCTACCATGCTGCAACTGTCACCCATTCCTTTTCAAGACATTTCTGCCATACTTAGGCAAACTCTATACATGTACCTCATTTTTAGAATACACACACAGATATAAATGTATAATACATACATAGACATAAAATATACATGTATACATGTTAAGCTGTTATTACTTATATAACAACCAGTATTCATTTTTAGACTCTGTGTATAGTCAGTTCCCTCAATGATATTAAATGGA
Source organism: Panthera uncia (assembly GCF_023721935.1). Lineage (NCBI taxonomy): Eukaryota > Metazoa > Chordata > Mammalia > Carnivora > Felidae > Panthera > Panthera uncia. Next base: position 88,233,301 of record NC_064810.1, read on the forward strand.
GATTGACTATCAAAATTTTGAATTATTGAAACTATTTTTAAAATATTTCAAATAATGGTATTTACTGCATTACTCTGTCTATTCTTTATTGGAGAAGCAGCTTTTTGGGATCTTTTCTGTGTCTTGGAATTCATCAAATATTTAATACCTGAGAATTGAAGCCAGCACATTTAGTAAAAGCCATAAATATAGTGTTCTGCTCAATAAGTACATGGATGAATGAATCATTTTGATTTACTTAGTTCTACCTAATATTGAATCAAAACTTACTTAAGATTATATATATATGCATAGTAAGAAAATGTGTTGAAAATGATGGATATGAAAAAATCCCAAAGATAGGAAAATCAGGATAGAGAAATTCATTGGTCAGATGAATATATCAAATGAAAGCCATGAGACCCTGAACACTTACTAAAGTAAAGGGTACAATTCAAAAGGAAACAAGTTAAAAGGGAAACAGTGGTTGATTTAACAGATACTCATTGAGACACTGTTCTAGGTTATGGCCACATGGTGGTGAATAGGGCAATGCTCTCATAAAGATTACATTTAAAGGGGAAACTATAGTCAAATGAAGACTCTATAAAAAAGAAAATCATACTTCAGGATGGTTTCAACCATCACATAATATTGTAAAAATTTAAAATAAATTGGTCAAGCCTGGACCTTTTTTTAAAATTTATTTTTAATTATTTTGAGAAAGAATCAGAGACCAAGCAAGGGAGGGGCAGAGAGAGAAGGAAACAGAATCCAAGGCAGGCTCCACACTGTCAGCACAGAGCCCAATGCAGGGCTTGAACTCACGAACTGTAGATCATGACCTGAGCTGAAATCAAGAGTCAGTTACTTAACCGACTGAGCCATCCAGCTGCCCCAAGCCTGGCCCTTCTTGAAGTATAACTGTATTTCAACCTGATGATAGCCTTAGATAAAGTGAAAGTCCATGAGTAGATCTCAAAATAATATTTTGTCAATCAGAGTCTATATAAGGTAAACATAATACTGTCTCTATCCTTATTCCTCATACTTCCTCTTTCATACTACCCAATTGCTTTCATATGACTTCATGCAGTCTACCACTTTTTTTCTTCAGATTTATCCAACTAGCACAAAATCTATTTCTACAAAATATCACATGCAACATTTCTGTTAACAGAAGTTGCCCCATATATTTCTATTCTCATTCTCAGTCAATGCAATCTATCTGCACTCTGTTATTCAAACTCACCAGGCATACTCCTAACTTAGATCTGGCATTAGCTTTTCTCTGCCCACAGTACCAGACAGTCTGCAATGGAAGAGTAATATAGTTGAAGATTTTCAATGCTCTATGGGTTTAAGCCATGTGTAAAAGCTATGTAGTGATTAAGTTAGAGAAGCTGTTATAGTTGCAGCCTACTAAAAATAGTAATATTGTATATTTTCCTCTTGTTTAGAATTCTTTGGTTACTAAATTGGCAGAATATCTATTAAGGGGGCTTTGGCATATTAGAGGTTTGCATTGGATTCTGCCTTTAATGTATAATTTGTGTAATGCTTTTCATTTGATGTGCTGGCTTTGTGATATTTTTCATGTAATAAATATGTGCCTCATGTATGACAGTCACTGTCCTAGGTCCTAGGGATTCAGAGAATAAGAGAGAGATGAATAACTCTCTGTGGGATGGGGCAAAGGATATATAATAAACAAATAGATAAATAAGAAAATACTATATAGTGATGAAAACTATGAAAATAGGGAGATGGGAAGACAAATGACTGGTAGTACTTTCAGATTGTGTTGTTAGGAAAGGCTTCTTTGAAGTTTTGAAGGCTGAATGTCTAGAAGAAGCTACTATGTGGCAATGAGAAAAAAAACATTCCAGACAAAGGAATAGTTAGTGCAAGGGTCCTAAAAAGGAATAAGCATTCACTCATTCATTCATTCATGGTTCCATGCTACAAATACTTAATGGATCTTACTGTGTTCTAGGCCCTGTTTTAGGTATTAGGATTCAAAAGTGAACAACACAAATGTCTCTTCCCTCCTGCAACTAAATTCCAAAGGTGGAAACAATAAAGTATAAGAATTATAAATATGTTATATTTCATATTGGAATTTAGTAACTGCTATAAAATAGTACATGGTAAGAGTGGATTAAAGCACAAGTGTCAGGGTGTGTGGGGAGGGATGGAACAGATTCAAATATTAGGTAGACCTCATTGAGAGGACGTATTGAACAAAGACTTAGAAATGGCGGGAATATTGAGTATCTCAAAGAGTCTATGGAAAATCGGTGAAAAGAGCCTCCCTCAGAACATAGGCAGACAAGTGACACCAGACAGCAGACACAGAGTCTAGCATGAGAATAGCTTAGGTAGGAAGGCAACTGACAGCAATGCCACCATTGCTGAATTTTTGTCACTGACCTCATAGTTAGATTCATGCTACCCTATATGTGAATATTTGCTTAACTCTCGCTGTGTTTTCACTGCTACTAGATTTGAAATTCTAGGGAGCAGGAAAATTTTCACCTAGGTCTTCTTCCTATCTCATATGGGGCAAGAGAAACACCTAAATTCTTTGGCTTTAGCAGTGGGAATCAGGAACTTGCTTTCTACTGAGCCTCATAAAACATGAAATTCCTTCAAAAGGAATCATCTTCAGATTTTAGATAACAGGTAAAATGACAGACATTCTATTATAGTTTTTCAACTCCTTAAATATAATAGGAAGAGTAAAAAGCCACAGTCAAATTAAAATTGAATTAAAATCTGACTTATATGTGAATTATATACTAAATTAAGTTCTACCATTTATCCTAATATTTGCCATGTTTTAACTCATTTAATTTTGATAGTCAACAGTAGTTTAATCATGCTATATTTTGGCATAAATTATCTTACCTATTTAACACTTTCTATTTTTATAACAATGCAAAGTCTTGTCTATTTTTTTAAAAAAAACTACCTGATTTTCAATTTTCAACTTTAAAAAGTCCCCTCTGAAATATCTGACCTCCAAAACCATAATACAAAGAAAGTAAATCACAAAACATATTGTTATTATTTTCCTTGTGTTGGACTATCAAGTTTCTCTTGGTCTTTAGAGATTCCTCAGCTTTCCAAAGTCTATATTGTTATGCTTTCCACAGGAGACTCTCAGATTTCAGTAATTGGAGCTCATTGCCAACCCTTTTCTGATAACTTCCTGAAGAATATCCAAAAGCCCATTAACATGCAGTGCATTAAGCTGCTTCAGGGTTTGCAACTGTATTGGAGAAACAGAGAACAACTTATACAATTCCTCTGGGGTGTGTATAAATCTCTTCAGCTCCTGATGTGTATGCTGTATTAATAACCAAAACCATGCAGGATAGAGCAATTGTATAAGAAAAAGAATATTAAGCTTTTTCTCTTCTAAACATTTTTACCACAGTCTCCAAATCTCCATTTTACAATAAATACATAACCTTTTTGCTTGATGCTTCACAAATTTGACTGCTTTTCCTTTTTTTCTTAGAGATAAGTCTTTTGAATTATTTAACAATCCATAATATTTTGACCCATGGTCTCCTTATTTAGTGCTAGTTGTTCATGCATACCATCTCCACTATTTGTTGTGTGTCATCTGTGTACAAGATGCCAAGAGTCAGTTGCCTCTTCTGCCTCTTAGATGCTCCAGGGCGGTGACCAAATGTCCATGGTCATGGACCTTGACATTTCTTGCTCCTTTTTCTTGATTGCTTTTCCTGTTTTCCAATTCCTAACTCTAAACAGTAGCTGTTTGCTTCTCTCCTGTTTGACTCCCAGTTTAATTTTATCTTCCCAATGTCATTGCCTCTTTGATAATGGACTAAGGTTTTCCTTTAAGCTTAATTTTCCACTCTGGTCCCAGATATGACTGCCCAGCCACCTTGTTCACTTGTAGTGACACCACTAGTATTATTCTCAAATGATTGTCCTGTTTGTCGTCCTTAAGGGCTATGTACAACATCTAATTTCATTACTCAAGAGCAAACCTTAATATAATTAATCCATTGGAAAAATAGAAATTAAACTTTCCCTTTCATGTATATTACAGTTTCATATTTTCATGAATTGACTATTAAAGTTTCCTGATGAAAACTTAGAATGAGATCATAAATTCCTCAAGATTTGGGGGTTTATTTTCCTCTTACTGCTTAGCAAAAGAATTTTTATGTAAAATTGTGAAATGATTGCAAGAAACTATATTAGGGGTATCATAAGTTTATGAAATTAAGAATATAAAACATAAAAAGAGTGAAATTCTTCCTAACTCCTGCCACATCCTCAATAAGGCTGAAATGGCTGAAGTAGACTTGAAACTCACTGAGTATATTCTGTAATTATAGCTGCAATGTGCTTTTTACATTTAATATACTTTGGGGAGCTCCTGGGTGGCTTAGTCAGTTAAGTGTCTAATTTTTGGTTTTGGCTCAGGTCATGATCTCACAGTTCATGGGTTCAAGCCCTGCATTGGGCTCCATCCTGCTGGTATGTAGCCTGCTTGGGATTCTCTCTCTCTCTCTCTCTCTCTCTCTCTCTCTCTCTGTCCCTACCCTCCCCCACAAATAAATAAATAAACTTTAAAAATGAATTTAATATAATTTTTAACTAACCACCTAAGTTTCAACTACTGCATAACTTGATTTACACTGTCTTAATTTTAACAAATTTCCCCCTGAATTAAAATGAGTTTTTCTTATTCTTGCTATGCACAGATTTGCATCATGCTTAGAGCTTCTAATGTAAGATTTTAAACCAATATTTTTTGGATGGATGACACATCTGAGGAAAACAGAAAGAAATTTCCTTTTTCTGGAAAATAAACCAGTTTCAGGAAAATTTGCTGTGTAACAAATCACCCAAAATTCAGTGGCTTAAAACAGCAGCCACTTATATTTTTTTTATAAGCAATCAGGTCATCTGAGGATCAGCTGATCTAGGCTAGGCTCCATTTGGCAATTCTCTTGGTTTCAGCTTAGTTCACTCACACCTACTGGGACAGCTAATGGTCAGCTGATTTAGATTGGCTTGGCTACATTTGACTTAGTTCCACGTGCCTCTCATTCTCCTGGGACTAGGCACCAACTGGGGCACGTCCTTCTCATGGTGACAGCAGAAATACATGAAATGGAGGCATTTTAAAAGCCTCTTTTTGTGTCCTGGCTCCTGAAATTTCATTGACAGAGCAAACTATATGGCCAACCCAAGAGTTCAGGGGTGGGAAAGAAGCCCCACTTAAAGTGAAAGCCACAGCAAAGTTACTTGACACATGAAGTTGATCCAGGGAGGAGTGAAGAATTAAGTCCATTACTACCATCTATCACACCATTTATAGTGGTGAAAATATCTGTGTCTGTATCTATATCTATATCTATCTACTTACCTATTTATAATTTATCAGTTTAGTGTTTATAGTAAATAAAAGGCTTTAATATCTTAAAAAACTATTTGTTTTTTACAAAAGTGAGATGAACCATGGAACATAGAAATTAATTCCACTTAATAGTAATTTGGGTCAGTCTAAAGGGGAAACTTCTAAGCTACTCCTCAAATGTTTTCACATACCAATCTGTCTGCAATATAACTAAATGCAAGTCTTTAGAGAACTCTCCTGTAGGCACATAGGAATTGGCAAGCAGAATAAATAGGTAAACAGCAATAATCATACAGATCTGTCTGAACTGCTCCAACGACATCATTACATAGCTAGTGTTTCTTTATAAAGATTGTGAATGTAATTGCAGTTTTTAACTCTCTCTCTCCATTCCCATTTTTCTTATCTATCAGGCATACAAACAAAAGCCCTATAGAAAAATTAACTTTTGTGAGAATGGTTACTATTTCTTGTGCACTGCTCTGTGTCAATATATTTTGCAAGACATTCTATATTATCTCTAATCCTTCCACAAAACCTCAGGGTAGATATTATTATCAGTACTTTACAGAGATGATACTAAGGCATGAGAATTTAAGTAACTTGCCCAGAGTCCTAAATAGCAAATAATGAAAACAGAATTCATACTTAAGATGGTTTAGTTCAAATGTATGTGCTTAGGTAACATTGGTTTTATTTTTAATATAATGAGTATATCTCTATTGAACCAATTAGTGGAAATAAAATAAGGTCCATGGCTTCTGCTACATATGCTACATAATGGGGGCAAGAAGAAATATGTTTGTTACAGGGTAATGCACTCAGATGCCTGTGGGGATCTCCTTGCTCAAATTTAATTGTAAATGGATGATTGCCAGCAGCCCTAACCTGAGAAAGCCATGGTGACCAGGGGCTCAGAGCCACAGAATTATGCCACCAGGTAAGCCCTGAGACTAGTAGAGGTACTAGATAATATTAATAGGACTCTAGAATGGGCAATGGAGAGGGGAGACAATAAGCAACCATTGGCAGTGGCAGAGGTGGTTTTTTGTCTCACTGACCTTCTTCTGCTAAGTTTCCCTCAAAAGGAGAGGTCCATCAGGATGTATATACAGAGGTGAATTGAGTTTTGCAAGAGGTTAAAGACAGCAAAAACTCTGATATGCCACCTAGATATTTCCTCAGTATGGACGTATTGTCCCAGCCTCTGAGATTGGTAGATACCCTTTAGCTGTCAGCTCCTACAGGGATTAGATTTAGATGAAGAAAGCCACTTTGCCTAAAATCACTTCCCTTCCCAGGACATTCCACATTCAGTGACTTCTTAAATTAGGAGTGACCATTGAGACCAACTTGGGATGACTCTGAAGAGCTATTCTAGCTCCAGATTTCACCATGGTTAAGCTGAAGCTATTGTCACAACTTGATTTCTTGCTCTTCACAATCCTCTTTTTTCTCCCCGTGCTGCAAGTGTTGATTCCAAAGGCACTCCACAGTAAATCTCCTAAACACTAAACTCTTTCTCCGAGTCTATCTTCTGATAATCCAACTCATGGAAAACAGATTTCTTTGCAAAAACATACAGCAATTTGAGGCATTCCCATTTCTAAGTATATATGGGATTGAGAAACATTTTCCCCAAAGCAACAACAAAGGCTGTACTTACCTCTTTAAAAACGTATACCTAAATTATAATACAAGACTTTTTCAGAGCCTGAAACTTTCCCTTTCAAGTTGTGTCATATTTTTACCTCTGGAATAATGAGTGGAAAACCAAAAGACCATTAAGAAGATTTTCCATGAAAAAAAGGAATTATCTTCAACAAAGATGAATTCAATTCACTTCCACGAGTAAAACTTAACTACTCCATGTTAATTTTGTAATTTTAATTTGAAATTTAATTTTCCATTTTAACTCACTTTTTTAGTTTCTTTTTTGTTTCAAGTATTTAAATTCCAGTTTATAATAGTAGTTTCAAGAGTAGAATTTAGACATTCATCGCTTACACATAACATCCAGTGCTCATCACAGGTGCCCTCCTTAATACACATCATCCATTCAGCTCATCCCCTACCTACCTCCCTGCATCAACCCTCAGTTTGTTCTCTGCAGTTAAGAGTCTGTTTTATGGTTTGCCTCTCCTTTTTTCACCCTATGTTCATCTGTTTCATTTCTTAAATTCCACATATGAGTGGAATCTATGGTATCCGTCTTTCTCTGACTTATTTCTCTTAGCATTACACTCTCTAGCCCTCTTCACATGATTGCAAATGGCAAGATTTCATTCTTTCCATAGCTGGGTAATATTCCATTGTATATATATACCACCTCTTTATTCATTATTTAGTGGACATTTGGGCTCTTTCCATAATTTTCCTATTGTTGATAATGCTGCTATAAGCATTGGGGTGCATGTACCTCCTTGAATCAGTGTTTTTGTATCATTTGGGTAAATACCTAGTAGTACAATTGCTGGGTCATAAGGTAGTTCTATTTTTAATTTTTTGAGAAACCTCTATCCTGTTTTCCAGAGTAGCTGTACCAGTTTGCATTCTTGCTAACAGTGTGAGGGTTCCCCTTTCTCCCCATCCTTGCCAGCATCTGTTGTTTACTCTGTTGTTAATTTTAGCGACTCTGACAGGTATGAGGTTATATCTCATTATAGTTTTGAGCTGTAGTTTCCTGGTAATGAGTGAGGTTGAGCATCTTTTCATGTGTCTGTTATCCATCTGGATTTTTGCTTTAGAAAAATGTCTTTTATGTCTTTTTTCCATATCTTAACTGGATTATTTGTTATTTAGTTGTTGAGTTTGATAAGTTCTTCACATGTTTTGGATACTAGACCTTTATCAGATGTTATTTGCAAATATCTTCTCCCATTCTGTAGGCTGCCTTTTAATTTTGTTGATTGTTTCCTTCACTGTACAGAAGCTTTTTATTTTGATGAAGTCCCAGTAGTTCAATTTTGCTTTTGTTTCCCGTGGCTCTGGAGGTGTGTCTAGTAAGGAGTTGCTATGGTCAATGTCAAAGAAGCTAATGCCTGTGTTGTCCTCTAGGATTTTGATGGTTTCCTGTTTCACACTTAGGTCTTCCATCCATTTTGAATTCAAAATAAATTATTTTTGTGTATGGCGTAAGAAAGTGGTTCAGTTTCCTTCTTTTGAATGTCCAGTTTTCCCAACACCATTTGTTGAAGAGATTGTCTTTTTCCAATTGGATATTCTCCTCTGCTCCATTGAAGAGTAATTGACCATATGTTTATGGGCCCATTTCTGGGTTCTTTATTCTGTTCCATGTGTGTGTTTTTTGGCAGTACCATACTGTCTTGATGACTATAGCTTTGTAATGTAGCTTGAAGTCTGGAATTGTGATGCCTCCAGCTTTGCTTTTCTTTTTCAAAATTGCTTGACTATTTGAGGTCTTTTGTGTTTCCATAAAATTTTTAGGATTGTTTGTTCCAGCTCTGTGAAAAATACTGATGGCATTTTCATAAGGATTGCATTAAATGTGTAGATTGCTTTGGGTAGTATAGACATTTTAACATGTTTGCTCTTCCAATCCATGAGCATGAAATAATTTTCCATTTCTTTGTGTACTCTTCAATTTCTTTCATAAGTATTCTATAGTTTTCAGAGTAAAGTCTTTTATTTCTTTGGTCAGGTGTATTTCTAGGTATCTTTTAATGCAATTGTAAAGGAGACTGATTCTTAGGTTTCCCTTTCTCCTGTTTCATTATTGGTGTACAGAAATGCAACAGATTTCTGTATGGTGATTTTATATCCTGCAACGTTACTGACTTTTGTATCAGTTCTACCATTTTTTTAGGTGGAGTCTTTTGAGTTTTCTACATAGAGTATCATGTCTGCAAATAGTGAAAGTTTGACCTCTACCTGGCCAAGTTGGATGGCCTTTTATTTCTTCTTGTTTTCTGATTGTTGAGGCTAGGCCTTTTCATACTACTTTTTGTTAAACAACAATGGTGAGAGTAGACATCCCTGTCTTTTTTCTGACCATAGAGGAAAAGCTCTCCATTTTTCCCCACTGAGGAGGATATTAGCTGTGGGTCTTTTGTATATGGCCTGTATGATGTTGAGGTATGTTCCCTCTATCTCTACTTCATTGAGGATTTCTATCAAGGATGGGTGCTATATTTTGTCAGATGCTTTCTCTGCATCTATTGACAGGATCATATGATTTTATCCTTTTTTTGTTAATGTGGTGTATCATGTTGATTGATTTGCAAATATTGAAACAACCTGCAGCCCAGGAATAAATTCCATTTGATTGTGATGAATAATTTTTTTAATGTTCTGATGGATTTGATTTGCTAGTATCTTGTTGAGAAGTTTTGCATCCATGTTCATCAGGGATATCGGCCTGTACTTCTCCTTTTTTAGTGGGGTCTTTGTCTGGATTGCAATCAAGGTAATGCTGGCCTCATAGAATGAGTTTGGAAGTTTTCTTTCCGTTTCTGTTTTTTGGAACAGGTTGAGAAACATAGGTGTTAACTTTCCTTTAAATGTCTCGTAGAATTCCCCTGAGATGCCATCTGATCCTGGACTTTTGTTTGTTGGGAAATTATTAATTCAAATTCTTTGCTGGTTATGGGTCTGTTCAGATTTTCTGTGTCTTCCTGTTTCAGTTTTAGTATTTTGGATCTTGGCCAGAATGTGGTGAGTTTAAGTGGGTGTCCTCTGGTCTTCTTTTTAAAAGAAACCTGATGCTGGTTCCCCTAGAGCCGAAGCTTTGCAGCACTCTATGGCCAGTAGACTTGTTGCATGTGGGGGGTTGCATGTTGTGCTGGTCTCCGGGGGAGGGCCCACTGCTCTGGTTCTCAGGCACACTTGTCCTAGTAAAACAGCACCTGCAAAGAGCAGGGGAGCATGGCTTGGTGTAAGTGGTTTAGGCCACCACTGTTGGTGCCATGCTGCTTCCTGAAATTAGTTTATACTGAGGGGTGAGGGAGAGAAATAGTGCCAGCCCCCTCCCTCATCCCTAGAGAGGAGAGTTCAGGCCCACTGCCACCCAGGAAGCCCTCACAGAAGAGCAAACAATCTCCCCTCATGTGTCCCAGGCATCCTTCAGATCCCTATTTCCACCCAGTCTGTGTCCATGCTGTCTGTCTGCCTGCAGTGCACCTGTGTTCTGTCGCAGTCAGGCCAGCTGAGCTTTAAAACTCCAAATTTTAGGGACCTGGTATGGCTCAGACCTGTACCGGTCCTCTGGGAGAGGGTCTTGCCATGCCGGGGCTAGCACAGTTTTGTCCCAGAACAGCAGTTGCACCAATGCACAGGAGCTTGATGTTTGGTGTAAAGCACAGCAAAAAGCCGGTATCCACATTAGCCACCCCCAGCAGGTGTCTCTGTGCCTTTGCTGAGGGGCCGGGGATCACAAAGGCACCTACTGGCTCTTTTGTCCCCTGAGAGGCAATGCCACATCTTCCACTTGCACTCCAAGAAAGGGGAGATGTCTCTCCTCATGCATCCGAGAGGATCCTCAGATCTAGCATCTGCTACCTGGCTATGTGCTCTTTTTCTCCACAGGTGCACTGTAAGGGCCCTTAGGGATCCACATCAGCCACACTGTGGACCTCTAAAACTCCAGTCTTTAAGCTCTGCTGGTTATAAAAACTCATGATTATCAGCCCCTCTTGTTTGCCAGTCAGTGGCTTTAGTGAAGTGTTTTTCTTTTGCCATCCCCTGTGCGCTTCTGTCTCTCTGTCTCTCTCTGCCTCTCTGTCTCCTCTCTCTGTGATCAGGGTTCCCTCCCTTCTGCAGCACTAGGGGTCCTTTCCTCCCCCCAAATCACATCTCTGAAGCTCTTACCTTCCACAATGTGGTCTTTTCTCTCCCTCTAGTTGTGCACTTTATTCTGTCAGTCCTCAGATCGATTTCTTGAGTGTTCAGAATGATTTGACATTTGTCTAACTGTTCTCCAGGGAAGAGCCAAGTCTAGAGTCCTCCTCCTACCCCACCATCTTAGCTCCTCCACCTGCTCCCACCACTCACTTTTTTTCTTAAGTTAATATTTGGGCATTCCATTAGTTGAATAAATCTATGCCTAGAGAATAAAGATGACTTTGCTAAACCTAAGAAGTACAATATATAGCAACCATCTGTCTCATTTGATAAAATTACTGAGTTTTGCTCTTGCAGCTTCTATTAATAAAGTCATGGGGGGCATGGAAAAGTGTGGAAGTAAACACCTGGAAATGAATTTTGTGTGTTTTGATGGGATCACAATTTCCTAAAATATTCCCCCATTTTTTAAGTAAAATTCTTTGCAAGTTTTCAGTCTTTATTCAGCTAATTCAATAAGGGAAGAGTATTTTCTTGTTTTTTTATTCCCTCTCTATGTTGGTAAATTAAGGGATGACATACTTCTGGGATTAAACCAAAATGGTAGCAATGGCAATAGAAATTAGAAGACTCCAGGAAGTTGGGGTAGAGTCGGACATCTTAAGAGAAAATGGAATTTGATACATAGAAGCATCTAAATAGTGTAAGGTGTGATAAAAATGTCAGGTGTTATTAACTGAAGTAATCATCAAAATATATGGCCCTTATAACAATGAATATTAATGGGATTTTCTGTCTACCATCCAATAATAAAATTATTACTATTTTACAATAGTTCGTTGATTACACATATGTTTAAATAAGAGGTCATTTAAAATACAACCAAATTTTGTCCAATAGTAGTTTATATAAGTTTATAAAATATTTAAAAAGAGAATAAAGCAAGAATAAAAGGGTATCTTAGTGTTATGTTGCTACTATGCTGTCAACTTTACGGTTTATTTATCATTGTGTCTTTCAAAATGTCACTCCTTTATATCATGTCTGCACAAAGAAATAATCTGTCTATCATTTTCAGGCTTCACTGAAAAAACTATTCGTAATTTCTAGCAAAATAAAATAATTGATTTTACCCATCCATGTATATTGAACACAAAGGAAGGGTATTCCTTCAATAAAAAAGAAATATCTTGGGGCACCTGGGTTGCTCGGTAGGTTAAGCATCTGACTCTTAAATTTCAGCTCAGGTCATGATCACAGGGTTGTGAGATTGAGCCCTGTGTCAGGCTCTGCACTAGGCATGGAGCCTGCTTGAGATTCGTTCTCACTCCCCCTACATCCTCCTCACTTTCTCTCTCTCTGTCTAAAACAAACAAACAAACAAACAAACAACAAACAAACATCCAAAATGCTAATAAGAGAAATATCTTTATGGGACTGTTAAACACATTCAAATAACTACCATAATTAATATTAAATCAAGTATGAGAAGTTTATTAGTGTATTGTATAATGACTATAGATACTTATTTTATTTTACAAATTGTCACTTATACATCAGTTTTGAATTAATCTACATTTATATTTTATCTAAGAAAATGGATAAAAAGAGGGAATAGGCATGCACATATAAAAACACGAGAACTGAGAAGGTCCAGGCAATAGCTGTGACCTGAGGATTTTGCCTTGAGGCATGTGAAATAGCCATAGAAAACTGAATACTTTTTTATTGCTAGAAAAGATCCATCTGGTATTGGTTTGAGGAGTGTTAGTGGGTCAAGGTGATAGGATGTTTAATTATCTTTGCCTCTCCTGTCTAGGTTTGTCTATTTTTTGATTAATAGTCTTTCAGATACTAATTTTCCCTCAGAAATGTCAACACCAATGCCCTACATGCAATTGGGAATTGAGCAGTTCTTCAAATAGATTATTTATTATTGGCTTGATAGATGAAGAATCTCTTCAGGATATTTAAATTGGCTTCAGTTAAAAACGAATTTTTGTATGTGATTAGAGTTGGTGAGTGTTTTTGCAGTTACAGTGTTATATGAACATTATAATATCATTTAAAATTGTTTTCAATTTGAGGAAGAAAGGGTCATTAATTTGGAATTGTTCTCACTTGAGAAAACTCAAAATGTCCAAAACACTATTGTTGAATAGCAAATCTGAGAATGGCTGTCCCAAATTTAAATCACAACATTGACCATTAGCTTATTAGAAATGCACTAAAAAGGTCAGCAGAATACTGAAATCAAACAGGAATTATCTTGAAATTAGAAATATATTGGAAATCAAGGAAGTTTGGGATTTAAAGAAAAAGGATTTGAGTGGCATAATTGTACAGGTAAGGGTGATGGTTATTATTTATTTGATTCTATAATCAAATCTTGCTACAACTTCACTAAGTTCCTTCATTGAGTTTTCTAAAAATTGAATCATATAGAAGCTCAGAATTTTCATCACTTTTGGCAATAATTCACTTTTGAATGTTCTTTTTCTAACATTAGTTTTCTTATTTTCTTTTGTACTATCTGTGAATCAATTCAATAAAAACTCCTTTGGGATTATTCATCTTTCCATTAGGTGAGACATTCACTGATGGGCATTTTTTGGACTTTGGTGTGGTGGAGAAAAGACCAGAATAATTTATAGGCCATCAGGACTATTCCTTATGATACAAAATTGAGTGTAAGTGTGTTTAGACCTTATGGCTAAAATTATTACAGAATGACTTTGTAGAGAGTAACCTAGGGAGCTTTAAAAAATACCAGTGTCTTCTCCATATCCCTGAACAACTGCATTTGATTCATTGCTTTAAGATCCTAGCATATGTATTTTCAAAACTTTCCCAGGTGATTCTGAAGCACAGTGAAAACTGAGAATCACTATTTTAGTTTTGTTTCTTATCAACTAACTGAGATTATCAGATAAAGGGCTACTCAAACTGCAGTCTCTCTTCATGACTTCCGGGACAGAACACTGATTATATATATGGCTCTGTCTTCCTTCTTCTTCTGTTTGGAAGTAAACTATTAGGTTTAGAGCAAAATTGAATGTAAAGTAAGAGAGTGTCCGTAATACTCCCTGCCCCTGCACATAACCTCCCCCAGTATCAACATCCCACACTACAGGGGACACTTGTGATAACCAGTCAACTTACATTGAATTAAATCTCTTTTGAGGAAGAAATATTGTCTGGTTTTTAGCATTTATCTTTACATGATATTTCCTTTTGTCTGAAAACCATGAGAAAAGTCACATGGCCAAGCAGAACATTTTGGAAAGAGCGATATTTTGAAGTGAAACTAAAGACCAATCAGGTGTTTTTGTTTTTATTTTTGTTTTTGTTTTTTTTTCCCTGTCTCAGGCCTGCATGTGCTTTTGTATGAGGCCACTGTCACTAACATTGCCATCATTCCCAAGTTGCAACTAGGCCAATACAAAAGGATATTGAACCCTTCAAGAACTTTTGTCAACTAATCTTTAAATGTCCCAGAAGGAACTGATCATCATAATATTATTTCCAAGACAACATGCCCTCAGGATTTTTTCTTTTCCTCAACCTGCTGAAAGCTCATTTTCTTTGATGGCAGCCATCTCTGTGGCCACGAGAACCCCATCTTTCCACTGACAAAACATTTCTTAAAGTTGGAATGAGGAAGGAACCCTGTGTTTATCTTAGAGATTAGTATACACCATCAAGATTTCCTATATTTGTGAGTGAGGTAGAGGTGTTATTACTAGTCTTAGTTTGATTATATATTCTGTTAAGAAAAGATATATGTGCCAAAAAAAATCTAAGTTTTAAAACTTGAATTAATCTTTTTAGTGTTATTATTGGATCATTCAATTATAGTTCATAATTTCAGACTAACATAGGCTGATAACATAAATGATTTACTGCTGGAATTTCATTTAAGATGGTATTTCAAATCACTATTGGAAAGAGAAATACTCAAGTAACATTCTAATTTTTCTATAAACTTAATAAAAGCATAAAAATTACATGAAAAATAAAAATTCTAGTTTTATTTAATAGCATTTTGGAAATATTATATTTAGTTTAAATATTTATTTTTTTTAAATGTGAACTATATTTCAACTTAATATTTGAAAATACATTGTCATGGCTGGCCTGCTGAGTTAAATGAAACACATATTAATATAGATTTTAGCTGAAAGTCACCATACCAAAACCCTGTTATAACAATATGTAGTATAATATAGATATGCTCTGTCTCATGCTCCTAAGAATACATGGTACCAGGAATATTAACAGAAAATAATGATATAATACACAGTAAACGTTTTAGGTAGGTTTAGCCATATACCCGGTCCTAGACTACCATGACTGATTAACTGAAACATTGTGATAATTTTTATTATATGAATTCTGAAATATTGAAATATTTCTTTTTATTAACAGCTCATTATAGTGTCTGTCAACTAAAAATGGCTACTCAGAAGCATAAATCAATAACAGTTTAAGAAAATATTGCTGACTTGGAAAAATAAAACTGAATATTGCCTTATCTCTCAACCTGAACTACACCTTGTAGTGCTAGTACATGGGTGGGTGCCTTCAGAGGCCAATTAATAAAGATTTTCTGGGGACTGGGGCTCAAGCATGGATACTTTGTATGCCCCCACCAGTAACGAATGTGCATCCAAGGTGGACAAACTTACTAAGCCTTAGAGAAACACATCATACTCTTTCACAAATGTTTTGAATGGAATAGAGAGGATTTCCATACTGAGATTCTTTTCTCTTGCTAAAGACTGGAATTGACTTGAGTTGCAAATGAACCGGTTGCAGAGATGGCCCCTCCTCTTAGTAACCACAGAATGTGAGATGTCAGTTTTTCTGTGCCTACCATTCTTGATCTTTGAAATGAAAAGTTTATTCCAGGTAAAACATGAAATCTGTTCTGCTCTGAATTTCTAGATTTTTAAGCCATTAAAGGAAGAAGCTACTCTGTAACTCAGAAATCTTGAACTGATTAATCTATGCAATCAATTGCCTCATCATAATAATAAACTAAATTATTTGTGGTGGTATTATTAAATAATTCTATGTGGTAAATTTAAGTCTTCTGCTTACATATTTTTGTCATGTTAAAAAATACAAATAGAAGACTAAAGCAAAAACATGTTATTATCTAGAAAATTTAGATCAAAGTTATTTATTTTCCAAAGGAAATATAACAAAAATAAAACATTTATTGCCTTTAAAATATCTGTAATCTCTTTAAAATATCGAGCTTTCTCAATTTGCCATGTGTGTGAAGCCTGACTATAAGGAATAGAATACCTAGAGATAAAAATTTTACTATGTAAATTTATTCTTTGTATAATGATAAGGTATGGTGTATTAAAATTAAAAAATTAATTTTGATCCAGGCATTAATATAAAGGTATCCATATCAAAGGACCTGTAAAGACATTCAGAAATATATTCACAGAATCATTCATTTAACAAATATCTGTGTTGTCACTCTACTGGGCACTGAGGATGAAGAAAGAATGTAGTAATGTAGTACCACTTTCAAGAAATGTAGGACAGATATGTTATATATTTGTATATTCATATGACTCCAACAGAGATATTAACAATATGATTTAGAGCTACAGTGAATGTAATGACTGAGTCTGTGTGAGTTAGAGAAGATAGAAGAGAAGTAATGCATCAAGGGAAAAGGGGAAAACAAGTATTTTGGGCTGAAGTCAGTAATGGTATAAGAAAGATTTCAACAAATATAAGCAAGCTTGCTAGGTTTAGGGAATTCGGATTTCAGGATCACTTTGTGCTTTTATAAAAAGAGAGGATTCTGGAAAAGAAGGTGAAATGATGATATGAAGATATTTACATGTTAACTATACTTTAAGACTATATACTTGACATTTTTAGAAGATAAAATGACCACATAAAAATCAACTTTGCATTTGAAATATACATTATCAAGAATATCAGTTTCAATGTTCTTTATCTCTCATTCAAAGACTCTTTTTCCTAAGACTTTAATGCTAGGAAATATTTTGTCTTTCTCAGCTATCTAATATTGCTTTTTTCTTCTTGCTCAGATGTTAAGATATTATGAGATGTTTACTCATTTGTGCAAATCAAAGTTTCTAGATGGTATTATTTTCCTTCAGCCTAAAGTGGTTTAAACATATCTTCTAATAGAGGTCTGATGATAATAAATCTTTTTTAGTTTGTCTGAATAAGTTTTAATTTACCTTCATTAGTGAAGGTCATTTTTGCTAGATATAGAATTTTCTCCTGGCTTGCAAAGATTCTGATGAGAAGCCAGGAGTCATTCTTATCTTTGTTCTTATACCCATAATTTGTCTTTGTTGTGTGGATGCTTTTATGATATTTTTATAACTGTTATTCAACAGTTTGATTACGATATGCTTTGGTTTAGTTTTCTTTTTACGTATCCTGCTTGTGGTTTTACAAATTTCTTAGATCCCCAGTTCACGATTTTCATCAGTGTTGGAAAGAAATTTAGTCATTATTTTTCCAGAAGTTTTTGTCCTCATTTTCAGGAAATCCAAACACCCATATATTTGACCGCTTGATACTGTCTGGTTAGGTTATATTCATTTTTTTTTTCTCAGTGTCTTATTTGCCTTTGCTTTCATTTGGGGCTTCTAGCTGTCTCAACCTTCCTGACCTCTGAACTCTGGTTCCTTAACTCAGTGGCAGCCTTCCTCTTCTTGACATTCCATTCCTTTACTGATAAACCTTCCTGGCATGTGCTTCTAGGTAGGATGCTTTGGGAAACCATTGGCTCCATCATTATATATTTTGTCCAGTTTACAGCATGAGGGTACATCCAGTTCCCATTGACAATGTTCAGAATATGAGTCTACTCTTCCTTACATAGTTTTGGTTAAAGTCTGGCTTTCTTTTCTAAACCACATTAAATGCATTTTAGAGGAAAAAGAAGATAAAGATAATAATAAAAATTATCTAGCAGTGTGTGAGATAATAGAATATCTATCTCTCTGCATAATAATAATATATAATATATGTTAATATAGGGGTGCCTGGGTGGCTCAGTCGGTTGAGTGTCCGACTTTGGCTCAGGTCATGATCTCGCTGCTCGTGAGTTCAAGCCCTGCGTCGGGCTCTGTGCTGACAGCTCAGAGCCTGGAGCCTTCTTCTGATTCTGTGTCTCCCAATATCTCTGCCCCTAACCCATTCACATTCTGTCCCTGTCTCTCTCAAAAATAAACATTAAACATTTTTGAATATATGTTAATATATAATATAATATATAATTTTTATTTATATTACATTATATATTATAAATATTTATATTATGTAAATTTTAATATAATATATATTTATATATTATAAATTATAATTTATATTATAAATGTATATTAATATATAATATAATAATAGCCCCCCTATTCCTGGCATGGGGCTTCTAAAACCCTCGTAGCTTTCTAAGTCCATAAGAGCACTAGGAGCATATTTTGTTCTAATATTTGGTCTTTGACCCTGATTCCTGAATCCCTTGGAATTGCCTGACTGATAGCAGTATTCTTTGTTCTAATGAGGTGACTCTGGGTGGGCTCCTGGATGGTTCCTGTATGAGAGCAGGTCACCAGGAAAACCAAGCCATGATTAGAATCCTGGAATTTTCAGTTCTACTTCTCATTCTCTAGACAGAGGACAGGGGCTACACACCTACATGATGAAGTCTCCATACAAATCCCAAAAGCATGGGGTTTGGAGAGCTTCCAGGTTGGTGAACACTTCATGTACCAGGAGGGTGAGGTACTCTAACTGCACAGGGACAGAAGCTCCAATGCTTGAGACCCTCCCAGATTCCCCTATGTATCTCTTTAGGTGTTCAACTGTATCCTTTATCATATCCATTATTATGTAATAAACTAATAAACATAAGTAAGTGTTTCCCTGAGTTCTGTGAGCTCTTCTACAAATAATTCAATCTAAAGGGGAAGAGGTCTTGGAAACCTCTAATTTGGAGCTAAGTCTGACAAAAATTTTTGGGTAACCTGGGACCTACTACCTGTGATTGTCATCTGAAGTGAAGGGTAGTCTAAAAAAGACTGAGCCTTAGACCAGTGACACTTGACACTATCTCTAGGTAGGTAGTGTCAGAATTGAGTTATGTTAGAGGATGCCCAGCTAGTATCACCAAGAATTGCTTAGTGTGGGAAGAACCCCACCCACCTAGTCGGTAATGCGAGTATGGTAGGAGGATGAGAGTAGAGGAGGAACACAGAAAGATTGAGTTTTCCCTACTGACAGACATACTGTCTCTGTGTATTCAAAACTCACACAGAGTTAAATGTACACTTAGAATAAGGACTTCTGAGATGAGAAAATCCTTATCATTGTCCAAGAGTATGAGAGGATTCCTAAGTTACCACCTATAATTTGCAACATTGCATAACATCTGAAATAGGCATAAAAGAACTCTGTCATAAGATATATCAAGGATGAATAGTCGAAAAATGAAATACAAATATAAAATGGAAACATCTTCAACTGTCGAGAAGCAGGTCAAATCTAACAAATTTAGATTTAACAATCTAACAAATTAAAATAGAATAAATGTTAATAATTACAAGTATTGATAATATCTATATTTGTACACTGTCTAGAGATTATAAACAATTTACATACATGATCTCATTCTATTCAAATAATAAGCTGTGAGAAAGGCAAGACAAAGTTTTCTCCAGTTTCAGGATTAAATTTGTGATAGTGTCAGAGACATTAGCATATAGGAGAAAAACATAAACCTGGTTTTAGACCTGTATTCAAATATATGTCATGGCAATTTCTGCGTGAGCATCAATTTCACTATCTAAATAAAGTGAAATAGATACAGTTATAAAGCAGGATGTTATGATCCAACTGTTTTAACTCAACATTTTGACTAAGTCCGACATATAATTTATTATGGATGAAAGCTAAATGAAGAAATACATCTTATTGACATAACAGATACCTGAAAAAGTTGTTCTGAATAAAATTAGATTTCATGGAACAAATAAGCCCAAAACAACACAGGAACTTAAAATGCAGGTTGTAATGAAAATTTATTGAAAAATTCATTTGTTTTTTAGAAAAATTCAGATCAGGAAAATTTTATCCAGGAAAAAATAGACGAGAGAAATAGTAGCCAAGGAAAACTCACAACAGAAGTTGTAGTGGATACAATAAATATGAATCAAAATTTATTTATAGTCTTAATCACTATTGTGAAATTACTAGGTTAGGTAATAAAAATAAACAATAGGGGCACAGTCAGCTCAGTCGGTTAAGAGTCTGACATTGGCTCAGGTCATGATCGCATAGTTGATGAGTTTGAGCCCTGCATGGGGCTCTGTGCTGACAGTGAGGCCTGCTTTGGATTCTCTTTCCCTCTCTCTCTCTCTGCCCCTTGTATTCTCTCTCTCTCTCTCTCTCAAAAATAAATAAGTAAACTTAAAAAATAAACAAACAGTAAATTATGAAGTATGTTCTCTATATAAACTTATTTAAATAATTTAGTGTATCACAATTCTGGAAAATTGTTTCTCAATAAAATGTCACCAATGGTATAATTGTCATTTACTTTTTTTTATATAAACATAAAGACAAAAAGCTCTTCTGCTTCATCAGGAGCTCAAGGTGTTTTATACATAAAGACTTCTATCCAGGGTTATTATGAGTAAATAATATAATATGCATAAATGTATGTAGCACAATGGCTGGCACAGGAAGCTATCAATGTGAGATTTAGACCTGACTATCTAGTGTACATTTTGACTCTACCATTTCCATTCCATTTGTGAAAAAATTAATTGACCTGTTCATGTTTACCCCCACAATAAAATGGGAGTAATTTTAGCAGAGATTTTGTAAGGATTGAAGTAGATAGTACATGTATATTATTTAGTATCATTTAAAACTTTTGTTATTGCTACTACTACAACATTATTACTTGAGAGAGACAACTCTGCAATGACTCAACTATCCATGAGTCAGTCCGTTTCTAGGCACTTTGATAAAGATATTTGTACATTTTTACACCAACATGATAATTGTGTTAATTACTGTGTTAATTACTCTAGCTTTAGTGTGATCCTATTACTTGGTAGAACAAATATTTCAGTTTTGTTTTTCTCCAGGGATGTCTTGCCTGTTCTTGATCATTTGTGTCACCATAGAAATATAAGAGTCAGTTTGACAAGCTGCAAATACATGCAAATGCACACACACACGCGCGCGCGCGCGCACAAGTACACACACATGCACACAAAGTCTCCAGAGGTTTTAGATTTGGAATGCACACTCTTTAGGTCAGTTTAGAAGGAACTGATATCTTTAAAATATTTAATCATCTAAGCCATAAACCTGATATATTTAGGTATTTTTTATTTTACTTCCATAAAAAATTCTGATTTTCTGTTGAGAAGTCATGTGCATCTTTTGTTGGATTCATTCCAAGATATTTACTATTTTATGCTATTATAGATAGTATCATTAAAAATTTTTTCTACTGAAACATTTCTGTTGAAACATTTCTGTTGATATTATATATTGGTTGTCTATATTATCCTGTATCAGGCAAATTTGCTAATTCATTCATTATAATAACCTAGGGGTAGATTCCTTTGCATTTTCTACATACATAATCATCTCATCTACGAAAAGTTAGGATTTTGTTTCTTTCTTTCCAGTCCTTAAATGTATTATTTGTTTGTCTAGGCTTTGTGAACTAACTAGTGCATCTAGTAAACTGTTAAATAGAAATGGAAGCAGAAATATCATTATCTGGTGCCCGTCAGAGTACATTTTCAGTATTTTACCGTTTAGTATAATGTTTGTTGTAAATTTTTGATATTCTTAATCAGATTAAGGAAGTTCCTATCTTTTTCTAGATTGCTAATATCAGACACTATTTCTCATCATCATATTTATCATATGATTTGTCTTATTTCTTCTACATCTATTAAGGTATCAAACTAAAATAATTGATATTCTAATGCTAACTTAATCTTGCATGAAATAAATTCATCTTGGTCTGAGATATTAAGTTTGCTATGCTGTGCTGGATTTTGTTTCCTCATATTTTGTTTAGAATTTTTACATCTAGTTTCATTAATGAGATTGGGTTATAAGTTTTCTTTCCTGTACTGCCCTTGTCAAGTGTATCGAGGTTATATTAGTCACATTGAGTTTGAAAATGTACTATCATTTTCTAGTATACCAAAATTTTGTGTAAAATTGGCATTATTTCTCTATTTCTTTGTTAGAATTTGCCAGTGAGGTCATGTTGACCTGGAATTTTCTGTACAGGAAGATTTTAAATGAAGAATTTAATTTCTTTAATTGTCAAAGGCTATTTTTAAGAGTTTATTCCTGTATACATTTTTTAATATTATTTTTTCTAAAAAGTTATGCATTTCATCTAAATTTTAAAAATTATAATTTTTCATAACCATTTATTACATCTTTAACACTTATTATTCTTAATGACAGCATACTTTTACGTACTTTTTTTTTTTTTTTGACATGTACTTTTTCATCTCTGTTATGGGCTATGTATCCCTTAAGCCACCCCTCTCCCTTCTTAAAATTATTTGCTTGATTTCTATTATTTGCTGTTAGCCTTTTCAAAGAATTAACATCTCAATCTATTTGGCACCTCTACTATAGGTTTTCAATTTATTATTATCAGCTTTTATCTATATTCTATGCCTCTTCATATTTGGCTGTTTACTTTGTTGTTCTATTTCCAACTTCTTGGGATAGTTATTTGGCTCTTCAACTTTCCAGCCTCCAATATTGCATAATACATGCTTTTAAGTCTATAAACTTCCTTCTATTCCTGTTTCAACTGTGTTTTCAGGTTATTATACCAAATATTTTCATTATCATTCAGTGTGAAATTTTTTTCTAATCACTACTGTTGTTTCTTCTTTGATTTAAGGTTAAATTTATTTCTTATTTGGAAAACATCATCATTTTTCTAGTTGTCATTTATTATGGTTGTCCAGTTACATTGTATTGTGGTCAGAGAACATGTTATTTATTTTGCCAATTCTTTAAAAATTATAGTTTTTTTATGAATGAGAATTTCAGAAATTTTATGAATAATACTTTCTTGCTTGACAAGAAAATTGTCCTAAATATGTTGTGTTCCATGTTCCCATATAAATTTACTTGTTCAGTTTTATTAGTTACATATGCTAACAAAAAAAAAAGATTTCTATAAAAAATAACTATTTTTTAAAACAAAGGAAGTGAGAAAAGTAGTATCATTTGACATTCTTGTAAAACTTTTTACTGTCTCTTAGAATATAACTAAATTTTCATGTTTGTTTCTGCATTCAATATGTTGCAATATGTTGTTTTCGTTGAAGTATATGAAGAAAGTCGCCATGGCCTCAAACAGACATGCAGTTGGAAAACAGAGAAAGTCATGGAGCCACTGAAAAGGTCTCATGACCAGGGATTATCAGACCACATTTTGATAACTCATCTAGTTTCATTATGTTTTAAATATTGTATAATAGTGATTTTCCAATTATATCGTTAGTATTTATGAATCTTTGTATCTTCCAGCCTCCTGGGTCACTCAGTCGGTTGAATGTCTGACTCCTGATTTTGGCTCAGGTCATGATCCCAGAGTTGTGGGATCAAGCCCCATGTCGCTGTGCTAAGCATGGAGCCTGATAAAGATTCTCTCTCTCTCTCTCTCTCTCTCTCTCTCTCTCTCTCTGTCTCTCTGTCTCTCTCCTTCCCACACTTTCTCTGCCCACTTGCCTGCTCATGATTTCTTTCTCACTCTAAAATAAATAAGATGAAAGAAATAATAAAGATTTTTTTGTATCTTCTTTTAGTGTCTAATTTCTTCTGTTTTTTCTTTGGCCGTATCTATTTCAACAATAGTATGTCTTATCATGTCTGTTTATTCCTGGTTCTTTCTAATTTAGTCTTTTTTTCTAATTATTACTTTTTTCCAGTTATATCCTGGGATCTTTTATTTCTATTTCATTCTCTCATTTCTGTCCTCTCATTTCTGTCCAGTTTTGATTCATTTTATTCCACCATAGATTCTATTTTTTCCATAATCTTTGTTTATTCTTACAAAAATATTCATTTACAGGTTTGCTCTGCATTTTGGCACGTTTTTCTTGTGTGTCTCAATTTTTGGTAGTTTCTTATTATTCTCTTTTATTCCTACAGTATATTACTATGGGTTTGAATGCAATCCAATTCTGTTCTTCCTAAGTGTGTTGAGTTTTATATTTTCAGAAGTTTTAGTCAGGAAAGTGTTTCTAGTTTTATAGTTCCCAAGCTGCCTTTGGGGGTGTGATGTGCGGCCCAGATGCCCAGCAATGAAATGTTGTTACAACTGCTAGTGGTCCTGGTATGAAGAAACCTTCAGCTCTCAGCATTTTTAAAGATTAGCTCAGAGGAGTTCCAAAAGGCTGTTCTGGCTCAAGAGCTCCCCTTGTGGTCAACCGAGGCTATGGTTGTGCTTTCACTGGGGGTGTGACCACTATCTGTGCTCAGTCCTCAATTCTTCCCTCTCCCTCCCCACTTTCCATATGTACTGGCCCCAAAGCCACTGAAAAAGTAGCTAATATGCTAACTTCCCACTTATAGTCTGCTTCCATTGGTTTACAACTGAGAATTGAAAAATTAGTCATAGTCATTTCTCTAGAATTTGTCACATGCATTCTCTCATTCTTTCCATATATGGCATCAGAACCTTTCCTTCCTTTCATTCCAATTTGATCTATTTCTTAATTAATTTATGTCTTACTCCCAGTTGTTTTATCTCAGCGTGGGCCAGTATTTTCACTGAGTATTTCAATAGCTGCAAAGTCCAACGTCACACTTTATGCTCAGTCCTTCCCAGAGATCCTGTGAACTCACCTACCAAGGCTGACTGTTCCTCCATCTTTGTTTGTTTGTTTATTGGAGGGGCTGAGAAGATTTTTAAAAAGCATACTGTTGTTATCTTAGCATTTATCAGAGGTGATTTTTTTTGATGCTTTGCAAATATGGGGAGCTCTTAGGGAGGTGCTTCCTTTTCTTTTATGCAATGTTTGTTTATTTTTGAGAAGAGAGACAGAGTGCAAGTGAGGAAGGGACAGAGAGAGGGAGCAGGCTCCAGGCTCTGAACTGTCAGCACAGAGCCCAGCGTGGGGCTCTAACTTATGGACCATGAGATCATGACCTGAGCCAAAGTCAGACTCTTCACCGACTGAGCCACCCAGGTAACCCCAAAAGTGCTGGATTTTAAAGTATGTAAATTCTATATTTGTTAGATAATGCAAGAGTCTTTTCCAAAGTACTTTAAAAATTCTACACTGTTAGCAGCAATGTACAAGAATTCTTTTTCTACAAATATTCTCTTTCACTTGATATTTTCTTATTAAAATGTTTTGTTGTTAAATTAGCACTTTCCTATTTACTTATAACTAAACATCTTTTCCTAGGATTATTGGCCATTTATTTTAGTGAACCAGATTAAACTGCTTTGCTTTAGGTAGGAGAAAATTATAAGGTTTGAGCGACACAGTGGTGGAGGTGGTACCCATGGAGGGCTCTGTGGTAGTCCCAAAGGTCAGTGAAGCCATCTGGTCTTGTATGCTCTATGTTCCCCATGAATCTCCCACCCTTCCTGCAGCATGATTTTGAATATGAAACTTTTATCTTATGAGCAAACTTTCTGGGCTTTCCTTTTCTATTCTACTCTGACATTTTATAAGCATAATCGATACTCCTGTCCTTGAAGTCATCTGATAGACACCCTTCTATGGTGGGGGGCAGTTTCAACCAATTCCCCATAAGAAGTTAGTCATTGACTTTTAATGGACTATACTGAGTAGTTGTATTAGGCACATTTCTAGACTAAAACCTGGGAGGTTTCTGTTGAGAAAATTTCTTTGATTTCTGCCAAAAAATCTAGTCTGTGTATATTTTATTTTCCAACATATGTAGTACTGCCTGAGCCTTCAGACAATAAGGGTCAGGTAAGACTGCCTGTGCTGTGGCCCTTTGGAATATTCTAAGCATCCTGTCATTCAGGTTCACATTCCTTTTGTTGACTTTGTTAATTGGACCAACAGGATCTCTGATGAAAAATATGATTTCACCA
The DNA here is from genome assembly GCF_023721935.1 of Panthera uncia. Classification (NCBI taxonomy): domain Eukaryota; kingdom Metazoa; phylum Chordata; class Mammalia; order Carnivora; family Felidae; genus Panthera; species Panthera uncia. Next base: position 88,259,637 of record NC_064810.1, read on the forward strand.
AAACCCAAAAAACCTACCTGTTTGAGCATCCCAATTTCTGACTTGGTCTGTGACAAATAGTAGCTTATTTCTCACAGTTTAAGGAATGATTTTAAATATTCCAGCTCACACAGTCCTCGGGAATGTTACAAACTGAGCTGAGCTCTGAATTTTAGTTAGAAGTATCAACAGCATAGGAGCAACTGTAGCCATAACTCCTCTTGTACGTCTTCCTACAAGAAGTCAGCTATCATAGTATCACAAATGCAGTGTCCTTACTTGCTCTGAATTTTTATCAGTCAAAGTCTTACCTTGCTACATTATGGCAAAATAAATACACAACATTCAGATCTCAATAATAATAAAATGAAATAAAATAAAATAAAATAAAATAAAATAAAATAAAATAATAAACCTCAATAATAAAATAAAAATAAAATAAAATAAACAAAATATTTGAACATACACTACACCAAAGAAAATATACTATTGCAAATAAGGGCATGGAAAATGTTAAACATCTTAGTTTTTTCAGAAATGCAAGTTGAAAGCATCACAAAATACCACTACAAACTTATTAGAATGGCTAAAATTTAAAGTCTGACCATTCAAAGTGTTGACAAGAAAATTGAGCAAGTGGAACCCTCACACACTGTAAGTGAGAATGTAAAATACTGCACCACTTTGGAAATACATTTGGCATTTTTTTAAAAAAATACACACTCTACTATACAACTCAGTCATCCCAATCCTAGGTACATACTCAGAGAAATTATAGCATGTATCCATACAAAGTTGTATATATATGTGAATTTCATAATTGTATTTGTAGAAGCCTAAAACTGGGAAGAAACAAACTGAGATATATCCACATAATTAAATACTATACAGAAATTTAAAAAAATGAACTTTTGGTAATTACAACAACATGGATGAATTTCAAAATAATTATGTTGAGTGAAAGTGGCCCAGCAAAAAAAAAAAAGTATGTTGTATAATTTCGTTCATATAAAATTCTAGAAAATGCAACCTAATGAAAGAAAGGTCAGTATTGCTACAATGTGGGGGTGGGGAGAGAGGGAAAGGCGTTGCAAATGAGGAAACTTTGGGAAGTAATGATTATTTTTACTGTATCGATAATAGTAAATTTAATTTGTATATATATATGTGGTATTTATCAAATTGTACATTTCAATATGTACAGTTTATTGCATCTCAAGTACATCTCAATAAACTTGTCCTTTTAATGTTTATTTATTTTTGAGAGAGAGAGAGGGACAGAGCACGAGTGGAGGGGCGGGCAGAGAGAGAGAGAGAGAGAGAGAGAGAGAATCTGAAACTGGCTCCAGGCTCTGAGCTGTTAGCAAAGAGCAAGACGCAGGGCTTGAACTCAGTAACCATGAGATCATGACCTGAGTCGAAACCAAGAGTCAGACACTTAACCAACTGAGGCACTCAGGTGCCCCGATGTCTATACTATTGAATTTTTTTTTAATTGCAGTAAAATACATGTAACATAAAATTTACCATATTAACAGGTTTTCAGCATATAGTTTAATAATGTTAAGTGGATTCACATCATGGTACAACAAATCTCCAGAACTCTTCTCACCTTGAAAAACTGAAACTTTGTAACTATTAAACAACTCCCCATTCTTACTTTTTCCCAAACCGTGGAAACCCTCATTTTACTCTCTATCTTTATGAATTTGAATACACTAGGCACCTTCTAAAAGTGAAGTCTTACATCATTTGTCTTTTTGTAATTTTATTTATTTCACTTGGCCTAATCTCACCAAGATTCATTCATGTTGTAACATGTGTCAGAATTCTCATCCTTTTTTAAGGTTGAATAATATTCCATTGTTTGTACATATCACATTTTGTATATCCATTCATCCTTTGATGAACACTTGGGCTACCTTTTGGCTATTGTGAAAAATTGCTCCTGTGAATTCCAATGTACAAATTACATTTTGAGACTCTGTTTTCAATTTTTTTCTTTAGGTTTACATCCATAAGTAGAATTGCTGGATCATATGGTGATTTTATTTTTAATTTTTTGAGGAAACACCATTATGTTTCCCATAGTGGCTGCATGATTTCATATTCCCATCGATAGTGCACAAGTGTTCCCTTTTCTCCATATTCTTGCCAACACTTGTTGTTTTCTGTTTTGTTTTTTGTTTTTGATAGTAGTAGGTATTCTAACAGATATGAGGTATATCACATTGTTTTGATGCACTGATTTTGTTTTACATTGGAGAAAATGGAAGCTGAGAAAAATTACAATTTAATCAAGAAAAATAACTATGTTGCAGAGCTAAAATGGAAATCTAAATCTGACTCACAGTCTAGTATTTTTTTGTCTATACATTTAATAAGCATATAATATATAAATAGGATCATGTCACTTTCTTGATTAAACCTTCCAGTTTATTCTCTTTACGCAAATAGAACCAAATTCTAGACATGGTCTACAAGGATCTACAAATCTAGAACCTACCTTTCTCATTGAATTTTCTTTACTTCCTTCACTCATCATTCTCAGAAGTTGCCTCTATTCCTCTTTTCTCAGTACACACAAACTCATCAGGGCCTCATCAAGAATGGTGAAGGCTCTGAGACTTTACCTGACTTATGGTTGTACAGGTTAGTCTGCTGCACTTTTATGAATATTGGCAGAAGGTAAGAGATGCTTGATTTAGACTACAAGGATTTGATTACTCCCAGAAATATCACTTACCAGGGTATCAGCACTTGTACTGATGCCCTGAGTAACGACTCCCAAGTCTCCATAAAAAGAAATCCAAGTGACGCTTGCACATGTGGCTAGTTGTTCCAGAGTAATCTCAAGTTTTAGGGATGCACAACTTTATAATGAATGCCAAATCTTACTGATCTTTGCTCCACAGGGTGGCATAATGTGTATTTTACTGAATGGAAAACAACCCTGCCATTTACTCTGGAATACTATCTCCTCCTTCCCCCTCCTCCTCCTTCTCCTCCTCTTCCTCCTCCTTCTTCATAATACAATGCACTATTTATTGCATAAAAACAGTTAATTTTTACCAGTTTGATAATAATTTTATTAAAAAAATTTTATTGTTTGTTTATTTTTGAGAGATAGAGAGAGACAGAGCATGAGTGGGTAAGGGGCAGAGAGAGGGAGAGACAGAATCTGAAGCAGGCTCCAGGCTCTGAGCTGTCATCACAGAGCCCGACGCAGGGCTTTAACTCACAAACTGTGAGATCATGACCTGAGCTGAGTCAGATGCTTAACCGACTGAGCCATCCAGGTGCCCCTAATAATTTTAGATTCAGGCATAGCTAGACCTGGCTCGTAGAATTGAGACCATCTGCTAGCTACCCTCCAGTTTTCTTTCATGGCCCACCAGCCCCTGCATATTGGGGTATTTGGACTCAAGCCTTTCTCAGTTTTCCTTCTAAGCCCCTCTGAGGCCTGGGTATACGTAGTTTGCTATTAATATATCTTTAAAGATGTGGTATGAAACAAAGACAGTCAGTACCTCTGCTCACAAGACATGCAGAATGCATACAATTTTAATTTCCTTTAATTATCCTTAGAGTATAGTATTTGAAATTTTCTTTGCTTATTTCATATCACTAGTGTCCTTTGCCAACACTCCTATGCCCAAAAGACTGTTTAAGCTCCATGAGAACAGAAATAATCTACAAAATTCTCTACAGTATTCTTGGAGTCTATAACATGGCACAAAAGTGCTTAATAAATATTTGATATAAGAATGAGTGAACCAGACACCACTGCTATGATTAGAACAAATTTTATCATATGGTTCTGTGATGATTTCTTCTAGGCTTTCATAGAATTCTGAGGTGGTTTTTCTTTTTTGGTTTGTAGTTCTAGCCTGTGGTATGAAAAATGACAGTATGTTATTCCCTTTCCTTTTTTTTTTTTTTTTTTTTTTTTAGGAATGTACTTACTCTGTGTTGTACTTTCCTCACCTTAATAGAGAAGCTAATGCAGCATATACATTATTGTTAAAATAGGTAAATAATTGGACATCTAGATGCATATAATGAGACTAATTTAACATTGTGACGGGCACCTCTGTATGCAATGCTGAGTTTTCTGGCACTTGTAGATAAAATTCTGTAGTGAATTCCTTAACTCATCACACACATTCTGTAACCAGCAACAGCATCTGGATTAGTCATTTTGTGTGTTTTGGAGACAGAAAGTTTTGTATGTGGGATCATCACCATCCCAAATGTTAACAAAATAAAAGAGAACAAAATGTAAAGTTGAACTGCAGTTTAAATTAAAATCGTGTTGTCTAGGTTGATATTATTTTTCTGGGCAGATGGTAAAGGCCTAGTCTTATAGAGAGTCCTGTCTTCTTCTCTGCGCAACTATTCCTTATAACCCAGTACTGCAATGCCACACACTGTATGGTTAGATCATCTATTTCATATTTTCTTTGTGAGAGAAATATACCTTTCTCTTGGGAGATCATCAACCAGTCAAAATTGTCCACCCAATCAATACTGTGTGTGGAAAAGTCTGTCTTATCCCAGTGTTTATTCAGCATCTAAAATATGCAAGAAACCATGCTATTTTATTTCATTTAACCTCATGAGACAATCTTCACTACTACTAGTACTATTATTATAACTACTTAACATTTTAAAAATGAAATCAGTCAATGAAAGCTTAGAGAAGTTATTATTGGGGTATTTGGGGTCACAGGGTCACAAAACTAGATGTGGAAAAGTCAGAATTATGTTTTCAGTACATTATATATATTAGGATGAGCAAATGTCATTATTCTCTGATCCCCAACCTGGCTAGTCTGGACATATACTTGAGTGCTAGCGGTATTTCAAATACCGTAAAGTACTCTCTGAATCCTTTCTTATAAGCCAACTATTATAAGAATTTGGTAGACAAAGTCCTATGCAAAATAGGCTCCTACTACACATAGTATGTTTTTTAAAATATTATTTTTTTAACTTTTTTTAATGTTTATTTTTGACAGAGAGCATGAGCAGGGGAGGGGCAGAGAGAGAGGGAGACACAGAATCCGATGCAGGGTCCAGGCTCTGAGCTGTCAGCACAGAGCCTGATGCGGGGCTCAAACTCACAAACTGTGAGATCATGACCTGAGCAGAAGTCAGACACTTAACCCACTGAGCCACCCAGGCACCTCTGCACATAGTATTTTATAATTTTTCCCCACATAAAAATTATTTGGATTTTTTTCCTCATGTTATTAGATGCTGCATTTTCTCATGTTATTAGATGCTTTCATCATAAGGATGCAAGACGATTATTAAATTCCTATGGTTGTATCTGAGTTTGATGTGTTATGTTACATAATTACATATTTAAAAATACTGGTCACTTAAAATTATATAAAGGCTATAAAAGTGTAAGCATTTTGATGCACAGTTCCGAAGTCTGCTCTAGAAATTTTGTATCAGTTTACTTTTATGCCAATAATTTTTAAGAGGCTTGTTTTCTGAGTTTTGCAGAAACAGGTATTAATTATAAAGGAAAATTCTTCTTTAGAAAAAAATACAATATAGCTTTGTGATTCAGATTTATTTTATTAGCCCATTGTTTGGAGTAATAGAAATGTTCTATATCTCATTTGCGATCATGGTAACTTTCATCAGAGCTCATCAAATGTAGACCTGAAAGGGTGCATTTTGCTGTATGCTAGCTATAGCTCACGAAAGTAAGTTAAAATTAAGCACACATCTTTAAAATCTCACTCAAGATATATATGTATAATGGGTCAGGTGGAAGATTTCTTCCAGGTAGTCCTCATTCTGGAACTTATTGGGGGGGAAGCCACCACCTCAGGTACTGCAGAGTAATAGTGAATACAGTGAATTACTAAACTTTCATGGGTTACTTCTATTCACGTTTCATTAGCTCAAGAAAATAAGATGGTAACTCATAATTTTAAGGAGATTGGAAACTATAGTTCTACCCAGAAATAGAACCAGAATGTTTATTTATTTTTTTAAAGCTTATTTATTTGAGAGAGAGAGAGAGAGAGAGAGAGAGAGAGAGAGAGACAACACAAGCAAGGGAGGGAGGGAGAGAGAGAGAGAGAGAGAAAGAGAGAATCCTAAGCATGTTCCATGCTTAGCACAGACCCCTATGCTGGGCTTGATCTCACAAACAAGGAGATCACAACCTGAGTCCAAATCAAGAGTTGGATGCTTAGCAGACTGGGCCACCCAGGTGCCCCAGAACTAGAATATTTTAAACAGATCTAATGATGACTATATTTTCTCATATTTTCCAATAAAATAAGAAACATTTAACTTCACCAAAGATTATAAACTTTGGGTTTATCTTACTTAAACTTTGAGTTTATTTACCTAAAAGTTAAAAATATGTATTTCTGATCTTTGAGTTTTACCTTATCTATAAATATATAATGTCCTATAGATTGTCTATGCAGTTTAATAAAATATTTTCTTAATTATCTTTGATATTTTCCTAATATGGGTTAAAACAAAAGCTCTAGAAGAATTTTCTTAATGAATATATCACCAATATTAGAATAGTGACTGGCACATATTAGCCACCCAAGAAATATTTGTTGAATGAGTAGTGTCAGTAACTCTAGTTATTTTTAGAAGATAATGAAATACTTCCTGTTTTAGTCAGGAAGAAATGGTGGCATAGCTTATGAGTCTCATTACAATATTAATCAATCTAGGAAGCCAGAACAATGCTTCAAACAGATAAAACGTAACCAAAATGGAAAACAAGTTAATTTTTTTCACAAAGAGTTGTTTATTCTTCTATGTTAGGATGGAGTAGGAAATGTAGGAATGACTAGCAGTCATTTTAAAGATGACTTCATATTTAGTACTTATTTGAGAACAAATCTAAGTTTTTAGAGATGATTATAGACAGCTACAAGCTTTGTCACAGCAAAGATGCTGTTATAAAGTGAGTATTTTAAATGAGGACACATACAAAACCAAACCACAGGAGTAAACAATTTTGTTTATCTTACGCATTTGATATTCTGAAATTACCAGTTGAGGGCTGAGTAGTGTGTGTATTCACTCTTAGATGACTTGAAATCTTCAAGATGAGGTCCTGGCTATGGAGCATGGCATACTTCTTGCATTTTACATTCTGTCAGGTGACAGATAAGTTTTATGACAGAGTTTGTTTCCTTTTTAATGAAATTGCAGTGTCTAAACTTAGTGTATGCAACTGAAGCATGATATACCACTTATAAAAGGTCAGTTTCCTTGTATGTTATAATGCCACAGAGCTTTAGATTTATTTTCTTTAAGTAAATTGTTCGTGAGCAACAAAAGATGTGTTTGATGTTTAAGATTCTCACTTACTGAATTGCAAAGTGAGTTCTCTGAAGGATTTATTTTATTTTTCATGTATGGTAGCCATCATATTTCAACATCTCTGATGTCTCCATTTATTTTTGTAATATAATTGCATATCTAATAAACATGATAAGATTGTATCCTAGCAAAAGCATTAAGATTCACAGCCTGCAGAAAAGAATAATACAGTGTTAAAAATCAAAGGCAAGACCTTATGCCTTGAACAAACCATCCAGATAAAACCGAGGCTATTTTATTCCAGATAATAAATAACCCAATGCCTTCATTAACCTTTATTCTTTTATATTAGCAGTCTTGGCACCATGGCTCTGAGCTGAGCCCAGCAGGCTGTCCACGAAGTGACATTTTAGAGATTGGCAAAGCAATGCACTTTGTGTCAAAGTACACCATCTTGAGTTTTTGTCCTTCACAGCGGGAGAAAGCCTCTCTGGATCCTTTTGTCCTTTTGAGTGCATGTACACATAGACATATGAATATAAGAATTTTTCCTGTCCATATGAAAAACAGATTATTCACCTTTCGTACTTAAGACAGAAAACCAGGTATCTGAAGTGATTGAAAGGATCTTAAAACAAATTCAGCAAAAGACAGAACTTAACAATAAACATGATTGTTTCATACTTTCTTTTTTTTAAATTATTTTTTAATGTTTATTTATTTTTGAGAGGGGTAGAGAGAGAGAGAGAAAGAGAAAGAGAGAGAGAGCATGATCAAGGAAGGGGTAGGGAGAGGGAGACACAGAATCTGAAGCAGGCTCCAGGCTCTGAGCTGTCAGCACAGAGCCTGATGCGGGGCTCAAACTCACGAAATGCAAGATCATGACCCAAGCCAAAGTCAGATACTCATCCGACTGAGCCACTCAGGCCCCCCTTATACTTTCTTAAAGATGCATTTCATTAAAGGTACACTAAGTATTTAAATAGAACACTTTCTGCTCTGTCATTTGTTCTAATAATGTAAATAATTATTTACAGAAAATAGATACAAGATGTGACAGTCACAAAACAGATGAATGGAGTAGTATGCAGTATTTGGAAGTGACAAAGACGTGCACATGGCAACGTGGCTGGATCTTAATAATATGTAACTGAATGAAAAAGGGAAGAGAGATTTATACATATAACAAAACATCATACAACTTAATTAAAAAGCATCTATTTAAGACAGCAATACATATATTTTAGAAACAATATATGTGAAACACTTTACAATTATTGTAAAGGTTGAAAGTGTGTAATGGGAAAGCAGAATGCAGATAAAGATAAATGGGAATCGATAGATAGACGAAACAACAGAAGGACCTGTGTGGACCAGTGATGATGATGGGCTTTATTGAAAAATTATAATTAACATATACATCTTCCCGTGAGGTTTAAAAATAAATTCCACTGTGAATTGACCCTGAAAATTATTTGAGACTTTTTTTTCCTTTTTTCCATTTTCTAAAACACATGGTGTATTAATCAATGAAAAAAACATCAAATAGATAGACTTGTGTGCAGGACCAAGTGTGGGTAAAATTATAAAATAGGAAAATATTATTTCTTAGGTCATCTCTGAGTTTTTTTCTTCACTTCTATGACTTTATTATCAGACAATTCTGCTTCTCCTTCCAGATATCATAATTTAGTAAACTCTTTACTTCAGGATTGTTGAGACATACACACAATCTTCTGAGGAATAACTGGGATACAAGAATATGGGGAACAAGAGAAGCAAATAATCACATTTACTTAGTACCTAATACCCTCTACTGTACTATTCACTATGTATTTTGATTTTACATATTTTGAACGTCTTTTCTGTACAAGGGAATTGCTCTATAAATACCACAGTGAACAACACAAAGTCCATGTCAATTTGGAGTTTATTTCTTTGGGGAGACCAACAATACACAAACAAATTTATAGCACTGTGTAGTAGTAAATGCTGTGAAGAAAAAAAATAGAGAGAAGTGATGCATAGTGGCAGGAAAGCTATAATTATACACAAATAAAGGAGAGACTCTCTGAGAAGATGACACTGAATAGAGCCCTGAATGACACAGGAGTCCTAAAGCCATCCGATTATTAATGGAATTGAGGTTCAAACATGGCTCTGTATTATAAAAAACATATAGTAAGGTTCGGTTTTCTGACCATAAACTTAGGTATACAAATAATTGTTTCATCTAATTCATAAAACTCTATTTTGAGCTGATATTTCAAATGATGGCAGAAAACAACTTAATAAATACAAGGATAATGGCGATTTCTGTTTTAAACTAAGTCGATGAAATATTGTAATCACTCTAACATCCCTTCTTTCTCCATAGGATTTAACAGAGCAATAGTTGTGGTGAAGTGGGAGTGGGGGAGGAGGGGACTTATGTGGCATTATAGTTTCAAGTGAGTTAAATAAAAGGGTAGTCTCACACTTGTTCCATATTGGCATTCACTACAGTGGATATAAATCTGTCTGGGCCATTGCATTGTCATCCTTCACAATGGCCTTCTTGTTCTGTCCTCCTCCCTGGTCTCTGCCTTATGGTTCAAGCGCCTTCTGCTGCCTTGTTCCCTTGTCAAAGTCACCGAACACTCTCATTCTTTTTCTCATTCACTTGTATTTTATGATCTTCTCAGAGGCAGGAAATGCTAGGCCGGGCTGTCTTTCAGGCCTGGTTCAGACCCTTGGCATCTGAACATCCATCTCTGCTCTATATTATGCGAGGTGAAGGGAATTTCTTCAAGTTTTCTCCTTCTCGGGATCCCCAGTGGAAAAGTGGAAGTGTCTCCCCTAATTTTGTATTTGAGCATTCTTTTTGGTATTCTATTATTATTCAATGCCTATTGGCTCCAAGATCTTTATTAGTGACAGATGAGATGGTACGTGTGGGACTTTGTACATTCCTGGGAAGCCATTGTTCAAAGAAGAAATTTGTCTTTCTTACTCATAAGGAGATAAATCATAATATTATGTAGAGTGTTGAAAAGAAAGGTTTTAAAAGGTTGAAAATATATGCCAAAAGGAAACCAGGAAAAGAAATATTACCTAGTAAGATGGAAATAATAGATGAACGAAAAATGAATGCAAATTAATGATACCACTTACAAAATGTAGAAATTAAGAAGAAAAATGAACACGCATATTCTCACATTTACCCAAGGAATATAATTGTATATTTTGTGATTTAAGATCATTAATATTATCTTTAAACATAAATCAAAGCCACTCGCTATGTCTTAACTGAAAATAAAGTGCTTTACTTTAATATAAAACAATTGTGTCCTAATTCCATGTTTGCTATAATTGATAGACAATACTATATGTCTACTTCACCTCTTGCTCATAACATGATTTTTAAATAGGCATAAATAATGTTCGGTTCTTCAGATCAGCGAGAGCAGTAATCTTGCCTCTAGCATTAATTAATTGGCGGCTTGTAAAGTTGAGAGGCACAATTTCATTTATGTAAATATTCTGTTTCAATTACTCTGGGTTATAGATGAATTGTGAATAGCTTAGTTATATGAAAAAATCAAGATGCACTTTAATTAGTACATTTAGGTCTATCTGTGTAGGGATAAAAAGAATCTGAAAGGCATTTCATGTTTTGTACTCACTTTGAATTCAAAATTTATTTTTTAAAATGTTATTGCTATTGTCAATGCTCGCAAAGATTTTATTGTTAAAAAGTAACGAATTCTATTATAAAGCTTTTAAAATATAACTAAATCCCTTATTTTATATGTATGTATTTTTCCCAATCATTTATGAATGTGTTCTCTCCTTCAGCCAACATATAAATTTGTGGCGTCAGGCATGATTTCTATGGAACAAGACATACTAATAATAATATCTGATATTTACTGAATGCTTACTATGACCCAGGATTTTTTTCCTAAGCACTTTGTATGTGTTAACTTATTTAATCTTAAACACAATGGTGTGAAATATTTACTACTACAATTACTCTCATTTAGCAGATGAGAAGACTGAGGCTAGGAGAAGTTAAGGTTATTATCCAGGTCATATAACTAGTAAGAAGTGGATCCAGGATTCAAATACAGGTTCCTAGCTCCGGACCACAAGACTATGCTGTTAAATACTACAAAGAAACTAATTATTATAGAATTACAACACCAATAGCAGCTTCCGTTTAGGTGACAAACACAGTGCTAGAGGTTTTATATAGATTATTATCTCTTCAATAATTTACTAGGCCTTGGCCTCTTGACTTAAAGCCAGTTGACCATAAAGGTGCATATCTATTTCTGGACCTTATTATTTCTACTAATATACCTGTCAGTATTTACACCAATATCACCTTTAATGCTTACAGCAACTTTATAATAAGACCTAAAGTCAGGTAGTGTAAGTCTTCCCACATTTCTCCTTTTGTTTTTATGTTTGTTCTGGCTATTCTAGATCCTATGCATTTCCATTTAAATTTAGAAATCAACTTTTTAATTTTTGAAATAAAGCAAAGATTACTGAGATTTTTTGGTTATATTTTTTTAAAAAATCTAATGTTTATTTGTTTTTGAGAGAGAGACACAGTGTGAGCGGGGGAGGGGCAGAGACAGAGGGAGACAGAGAATCCAAAGCAGGCTCCAGGTTCCTAGCTGTCAGCACAGAGCCCGATGTGGGGCTCAAACTCATGAACTACAAGATTATGACCTGAGCTGAAGCTGGATACTTAGCTGACTGAGCCACCCAGGTGCCCCAAGTTTACTGAGTTTTTTAAATTAGGTTGCTTGTTTTCTTATTGTTGAGTTTTAAATGTCCTTTGTTTATTTTGGATAGCTCATTTATATCACATGCATTCTTTGCAAACAATTTCTTCCAGCCTATGTTTTGTTTTCTCATTCTCTTGATGAAGTCTAGCTTATCAATTATTTCTTTCATGGATGATGTCTTTGGTGTTATATCTAAGAAAATGTCACTACACGTAAGGTCATCTAGATTTTCTCCTATGTTATTTTCTAGTAGTTTTAAAGTTATGCATTTTACATTTAGGTCTATAATCCAATTCAAGGTAATTTTTGTTAAGGATATAAGGTCTATGTCTAGATTCATTATTTTGTAAGTGGATGTTCAGATGTTTTAGCACTATTTGTTGAAAAGACTATCTTTGCTTCATTATATTGCCTTTGATTCTTGGTCAAAGATCAGTTGACTGTATTTATGGGAATCTACTTTTGGACTCTCTATTCTGTTCTATTGATCTTCTTATCTATTCTTTTCCCCATTCTACATTGTCTTGATCCCTGTAGTCATATATTTAGTCTTGAAGTCAAGTAGTTCCAGTCTTATAAATTTGTGTTCTCCTCTTTCAATATTTTTTTGGGTATTTTGGGTCTCATGCCTATCCACATAAATTTTAGAACCAGTTTGTCAATACCAATAAAATAATTTGCTGAAACTTTAACTGTGATTTCATTGAAACTATAGATCAAATTGGGAAGAATTGACATCTTGACAATATTGAGTCTTCTGATTCATGAACATGGAATATCTCTTCATTTTTTAATTAATTGATTTCACTCATCAGAGTTTTATGGTTCTTGTCAAATAAGTCTTTTACATAATTTGTTAGATTATCACTGCATTAGATTTATACATAAGTATTTCATTGGGGGGGCACTAGCATAAATGGTGTTGTGGTTTTAATTTCAAATTTTACTTGTTCATTGTTGGTATATAGGAAAACAATTGACTTTTGTGTACCAACTTTGAATTCTACCCCCTTGACATAATTCCTTATTAGAAGTTTTGTTGGTCAATTTTTTAGGATTTTCTGCATAGATGGTTATGTCATCTGTGAACAAAGACAGTTCTATTTTTCCTTCTCAGTCCATATACTTTTTGTTTCCTTTTCTTTTCTTATTATATTAACTAGTATTTTCAGTACCGTATTGAAGGTACTGCTTTTTCTGCATCTGTTAATGTGATCAAGTGATTTTTTTTTTCCTTTTTAGCCTGTTGTAATGGATTATTTTAATTGATTTTTGTGTATTGAATCAGGCTTGCATACCTGGGATAAATCCCACTTGGTCTTGGTGTATAATTTGTTTCATACTTTTTAAAAACTTGATTTGCTACTATTTTGCTGAAAATTTTTGCATCTATGTTCATAAGAGATATTGGTCAGAGTTTCCTTCTTTTATAATGGTTTTGTCTTGTTTTGATATTTGGGTAATCCTGGCCTTATAGAATGAGTTAGAAAAAATTCCTTGCTTCTATTCTCTGTAAAAGATTATAGAAAACAGGTATAATTTCTTTCTTAAATATTTGGTAGAATTCACCAGTGAACTCTTCTGGATTTGATGCTTCTTGTTTTAGAAGATTATTAATTATGGGCTGAATTTCTTTAATAGACATAGGCCTATTCAAAATGTCTTTTCTTCTGTACATTTTGGAAAATTGTATCATTTGAGGAGTTGGTCCATTCCAACTAGATTACCAAATTTGTGGGTATAGAATTATTCATAAGATTCTTTTATTATCTTTTTAATATCCATATGATCTACTGTGATTTCTCTTTCCTTCATTTCTGATGTTAGTAATTTGTGTGTCCTCTCTCCCTCTTTATTATTTCTTTCTCTTACTCCTCCTCCTCCTCCCCCCTTTTCCCCCCTCCCTTTCCCCCTTCCCCTCCTCATCCTCCTCCTTCTCTTCACCTTTCTCTTGTTAGCCTGGCTAGAGTTAGTTTTATTGATTTTCACCATGGATTTCCTGTTTTGAATTTCTTTGATTTATGCATTAATTCTTATTACTTCTTTTCTTCTGGTTATTTGGGATTTGTTTTCCTCTTTCTAGTTTCCGTAGGTAGAGGCTTAGATTATTGATTTTAGATCTTTTTAAAATATGTACTCAATGCTATAAATTTCCCTCTAAGTACTGCTTTCACTACATCCTACAAATTTTGATAAATTGTGTTTTTATTTTTATTTAGTTCAAAATATTTAATTTCCCATGATATTTCTTCTTTGACCTATATATTATTTAGAAGTATGTTATTTAATCTCCACATATTTTGGAATTTTCAAGTGAACTTTCCATATGGTCTAAGAGCAGACATTGCATAATATCTATTTTTTAAACTTGTTCAGGTGTATTTTATGACGCAGAATGTGATTTTTCTGGGGCAATGTTACATGTGAGCTTGAGAAGAATGTGTACTTTGCTGTTACTGAATGAAGTTGTCTATGGATGTCCAATATATCCAATTGATTGATGATATTGTTCAGTTAAACTGTGTTCTTAGTGATTTTCTGCCTGCTGAATCTATTTCTGATAGAGGAGTGTTGAAGTCTCTGACTATGTTTGTTGATTCATCTATTCTTCCTTGTAGTTCTATCAGCTTTTGACTCACATAGTTTGACACCCTGTTTTTTTGTGTACATATTTTAAAAAATTATGTCTTCTTGTAGAACTGACTTTTTTATCACTATGTAATGCCCTTCTTTATCTCTGATAAGTTTCCTTGCTTTGAATTGTGTTCTGAAATTAATAGTCACTCCTGATTTTAAAATTAGTGTTAGTATTGTATATTTTTCTCCATCTTTTTCCTTGTAATCTATATATGTCTTTATATGTAAAGGGAATTTCTTGTAGACACTATATAATTGGGTTTTATTTTTGATAATCTCTTACTTTAATTGGCGCATTTAGGTTAGTAGGATTTATTTTTTTTTAATTTTTTTTATCGTTTTTATTTATTTTTGAGACAGAGAGAGACAGAGCATGAACAGGGAGGGGCAGAGAGAGAGGGAGACACAGAATCGGAAGCAGGCTCCAGGCTCTGAGCCATCAGCACAGAGCCCTACACGGGGCTCGAACTCACGGACCATGAGATCGTGACCTGAGCCGAAGTCTGACGCTTAACCGACTGAGCCACCCAGGCGGCCCACAATAAATTCTCTTAATTTTTGTTTGTCTGAGAAGGTCTTTAGTTCTCTTCCACTTTGAATAATAATTTTTCAGGACAGAGAATTCTGGGTTCTTAGATTTTTTTCTCACTTAACACTAAGTATTTCACTCTCACTCTCTTCTTTCTTGCATGATTTCTGAGGAAAAGTTGGATGTAAATTTTTTGTTCCTTTATAGGTAAGGTGAAGTTTTTTTTATTCTGTCTTCTTTCAAGATTTTTTTTAATCTTTGATTTTCTGTACTTTGAAGATATACTTAGTTGGAGATTTTTTTTTTTCTGTGTTTTTTTTTTTGTTGTTTGTTTTTTTTTTTGTTTTTTTTTTTGCATTTATTTTGTTAAGAGCCTCTGAGCTTCTTGGATCTGTAGTTTGTGTCTGACATTAATTTGAGAAAATTCTCAGTCACTGATGCTTCAAATATTTCATCTATTCCTTTGTTTCTTTTTTTGATATTCCCATTATATATATGTTACACTTTTTGTAGTTGTCTCATGGTCCTTTGATACTCTGTTCTTATTTTTCTTCAGTTTTTGTTCTCTTTCCTTTTCAGCTTTTGAAATTTGTATTGATATATCCTCAAGCATATAGATTATTTTCTCAGCTGTGTTCAGTCTACTAATAAGGCCATCCAAAGCATTCCTCTTTTCTTTTCTTCTTTTCTCTTTTCTTTTCTTTTTTCTTTTCTTTTCTTTTCTCGTCTCTTCTTTTCAAGAGAGAGGGTGCAAGTGAGTGACGAACAGGGAGAGAGAGAGAGAGAGAGAGAGAGAGAGAGAGAGAGAGAGAGAGAAGGAGGGAGAGAGGGAGAGAGGGAGAGAAGGAGAGAGAAGCAGGTCTCACCCAAAGCAGGGCTCATGTTTTTGCCCAAAGTGGGGCTCGTGCTCACCTGAAACAGGGCTGGAGCTCACTCAATGTGGGACTCAAGCTCATGAACCCTGAGATGATGACCTGAACTGAAGTCAGATGCTTAATGACTGAGCCACCAGGTGCCCAAAGCATTCTTCATTTCTACTATAGTTTTTTATATTCTCTACCATTTGTTTTTGATTCTTTCCTAGGTTTTTCATCTCTCTGCTTACATTGCCCATCTGTTCTTTCATGATATCTAATTTATCCATCAGAGCCCTTAGCATATTAATCATAATTGTTTTAAATTCCTAGTTTGATAATTCCAAAATTCTTTTCTTGTCTGGTTCAGATTCTTGCCCTGCCCCTCTCCCCCCACCTTCTCTTTCTCTTTTTTCTCCTTTCCTTCTTGCTTTGATTTCATCTTACACTTTTTTTTTTTTTTTTTTTTTTTTGATAGCTGGGCATGATGTACTAGGCAAAAGAAACTGCTGTAAATAAGGCCTTTAGTGATGTGGTGAGTGTTCAGGGAGAGAAAGCATTCTATTATCCCATGATTATGTTTCAGTTTTTTAGGGACATTATGCCTCTGGAATTTAAACCTCAGAGAGTTTCTTGGTTCTTTTGTCCCCCTCCTAAATGGGTCAGGTGCCTAGAGTGGCCAGGAATTGGCGTTTTCCCTTTGTGCAGGTCATGATAATACCCTAGCAGGTGAGGCTTTGTTTAACTAGTTTTTCCGCATGCAGGGCTTATTAAGAAGTGTGTGCTGACATATTTTGAAAATGTTGCTGTTTTTTTTTTTTTCCCTCTGCCAGAAGTATGAGGGTTTTTTCTTTTATATATACTGTGGTCAAGCTCCTGGTAATTCTTACAGTATTGTGAGGACCGCCTATGACTCCATCCTTTTGGATTTTCTGTCAGATTTGTCCTAATTGAGCCTCCAAAAATTCATCAATTACGGTTTAGGTTTCTCTACCCTGGCACTGTTTCCTGTGGCGGTTCCCCCTTGCCAGTCTCTTCTCCGGTAAGCCACGCCTCCCTGTGTTCTCCTGTCTGGCTCTTTGATCTTGGGGACAGCAGTTTGCTCTGCGTCATCTCTTCTCTTTATAGACGCAGGAAGACTTATTAATTTTTCAGTGTGTTCAGCTTTTTACTTGTTAGTATGGAGTGGTGACTGTCAAGCTCCTCTTGTGAGGCATCAGAAACCAGAAGTTTCTGTTTAGTTTTTTTGAAGATACTGCCAAACAGTTTTAGAGTAGCTGTACCACTTCCCTTCCCACTAACATTGTATAAGCAATCCAGGTTTTCTGCATCCTCGCTACTGTTGATTGCTCTAGAGTTTATGGTTTACATCTTTAACACATCAAAGTCTACCTTCAGAAGATATGATATTGCATGTATAATGTAAGCACCTTTCACAGTATGCTTCTACTTCTCTCCACCAGCTTTTGTACTGCTGTCATACATTCTACTTCTACACGTATGATAAACCCCAAACACATTGTTTTTGTTTTTGTCTTTAAACAATTGATCATGCTTAAGGGGATATAAATAATTATGTCTTTATATAGACCCATAAAATAACTAGTTTTAATACTCTTCATGTTTTGATTTAGACCCAGGTCCCCGTATGCAATTATTTTCTTTCTACTTAAAGGACTATATCTATAATTTCTTATAGTGTATGCCTGCCAATGATGAATTCTTTCAGCATTTGAATATCTTAAAAACCCTTTTTTTGACTTGATTTTTGACAGATTTTGTTTTGCTGGGTAACAAATTCTATGTTAAAAATTGGTCGTTTTTATATTTTGGGAGAAGAAGGTTGTTTCTTTCGGTATTTAGATGATGTTACTCTCTTGTAAGTTGTATTCTTTTGAGAAGAGATCTGGTGCCATTCTTATTTAGTGCTTCTGTGTGTAATCTGCCTTCCCCTTCTGGCTGCTTGTACATTTTTTTTTTCTCTTTACAATCAGTTCAAAGCAGTTTGATTCCTATATGCCTGTGTATAGTTTTCTTCATGTTTTTGTTGTTGTTGAGTTTCATTGTGTTTTGGGGGAATTTCTGGGCGTATAGTTTTTAACAAAGTTGGAAAATTTTTAGTTATTATATTTGTAGATGTATCTTCTGTCTCTTTTTCCTCTCCTTCAGGGACTTTAATTACATATATAGTTTGCTACCCAGGTTGTCCCACAGTTCATCAGTATTGTGTTCATTTTTTTCCCCAAATTTTATCATCTGTCTCAATTCTGAGTCCGTTTCAATTAACTAAGTTTTTCCTTTTAATGGGCCATATTTCCCTGCTTCTTTGCATACCTGACAATTTTAGATATAATGAAAGACTTTGTGAAGTTTTTTGTGTGCAGAATATTTTTATATTTCTAAAAATATTCTTGAGCTTTATTCTGGAATGTAGTGTTGTTCATTGGAATCAGTTTGATCCTTTCAGGTGTTGATTTTATGCTTTGTGGCTGTAACCAGAGCAGCATTTAGTCATTTCAATTTTCCTAAAACTGAGGCAAGACACCTCTTAGTATTCTAATTCAGGATTGGCAAACTACAGCTTGAGTTATAGGGTCTGTTTTTGTAAATAAAGTTTTGAAACACAATCACGTCTATTCATTTATCTGTTTTCTCTAGCTGTTTTTGTGCTACAATGGCAAAAAGGAGTAGTTATAATAAAGACTATGTGACCCACAGAGACTGGCTCTTTAAGAAAAATTATGCCAATTACTACCCTAATAGATGCCTCCTGACTTATAAAGTTTCCACTCTATCTCTTGGGAATAAGTATTATCTAGACTCACAGTTGTTCTTCTGGCCTCTGTGATACTCAGTATTGAACTGAATTCTGGAGGGAGGCCCTCTGCATCTCTAGGCTTCTCTCTCTGCACAGCTCTCTCCTGTACAGGATTTTGTCATATAAATCCTGGCCACCATGGCTTCTTGGGAAGCCCACTTCTGTCTATTCAACTCAAGATGACCATGGGGGCTCTGGTAGGTCTTCCCCTCCCAATTCTGTGGCATATAATCTTTCTCCAGGCAGAAAGCTGGGGCAATCATAGAGATCATATCTCCATCTCTTGGGGATCCCCTCCTTTGTTGAGTGATGTTTAACATTCTGAGAGCCATTGATTTATGTAGTTTGCCTTCTCTCCCCTCCGCTGTTGTTGCAAATGAAGGAAGTACTTCGGTTCCTGCTATTTGATCTTACCTAAGTGGAAGCGCAAGAATTAATTTCTTTTTCTCTAATAAAAGAATCAATGTGAAAGTCAGATAATAACATTTAATAATTTGGATAGACAAGAGGGTGCTTGTATGCAAGTAGTCTTTGCTGGTTTCATTAAATGTAAGAATATTTGACTCTGATGCTAGCATTGATGATTTTATATAAGCAAAATTGTTTCACATGTGCAATTTTAACAATAATGGAACCATCTTTAAGATATATTCCAAAATACATCATCATTATGTTGTTTTAATAAATGTTTTGGGGGGTTTGTTGTTATTGTTTTTGCTTGTTCTTTACTATCCTTGTCCCCTCCATTGGGAACACACCTGTATTTGAGCAAATTACTTTTCTTCTTAAAAGAAGGGAGAAAACACAATGGGAAAGTGTCTCACTAAGAGACTACTAGAAAGGACTTGTACGATTTGAACTTGCATTAGGTGACTTGCAGAAGATTTGGGAAGCAAAGTTTACTCTAGATTAAATATTTTCGGGAAGTTGAGGCAATTTTATAAGTATCTAATAAATATTATCTTTAAGGCAGGAGGAATAAATTAGGGCTAACGATATAATTAGTAAGGAAGCAGCAGTCACTCCTATTAGTCAGGATTAGGATGTTGGTGTTTTTTGTGGCTTAGACAGTGATTATATTATCTGTGTTCAGGCATGATTATGAAATGATTTTGTTTTTGTCTTAATTCATCAGTATCATGGAGTAACCTTGTCTGATGTTGATGTTCTATGAAAGTGTTTATGTTCAACAGAAGAAAACCAAGCCCTAGCTGTCAGTGCCAGGCTAGCTCCCAGATGTGTTTTTCTCTTTCTTGTGGTGTTATGATGAGAAAGACCACGTGATAGAGTGACAAGAACTCTGCCCTGGTATTCATAAGACTTAGGTTAACATCATCCTTCTATCATCTGTGGTCCTAGGATATGTAAGCTAAAATTGCTAGGGTTTAGTATTTAATATACCTCAGGTAAAATTTCTGTCTCTAATTCTTCATAAAATCAGAGGATTGGATTTGATGGTTTCTAAAGTGATTACCATTTCTTACATTCTACAAATGAGAATTTTGCTTAAAGCTAACAGGATGTTGAATAAAATGAAACCATTGAGGAGTTTTACTTTTTTTAGATATAAGTTTTATAGTAAGAATAAGTAGCCTCTATGCTGTGTTTCCATCTTCCTGAATCTCTAGGAATAAGTCCAGGAGTTAAGCTGCCTCTTATTTCATCCTCCCCAACAATGCCAATTATATTTCATTGAATGACTCTGAAAATAATAAAATTCATTTATTTCCTTTTAATAAGAAAGGTATCATATAATAAATAATCATCTTCATTCCCTTCCCTTACAATCTCAAATCAATATGTTTTATGGGGAATTTTTTCTTTAGTATTTTATGGTCGTGTTTATAAATAAAACAGAAATGATCAGAATTTTAGAATTATATTTATTACTATGATCCATATTTTTGTCTTTCTCTTCTGTGTAACTACTTGTTCTGATCGTTTCTCACATTTAGCAATGAATCTTTTTTAAATGTTTTATGCCCAGGTAATCTAAAAGGAGAGCAGGTATTTGGTTAGTTGGTCTGTTTTTACCTTGGCTTTCCCACAAAAGTTCTACTCTGTTTAAAGTCATTGGATATCTCTTATCTCTTTCCTAACTGATATTTTTCTATATTATGGTGTAAAATATTTTTAAAAGCCAACATGTCTTTATGTGTGTCAGAGTCTTCTTTGCGTGATCCTCTAAATACCTAGCCCGAGTTGCTAAGTCAGATTACGTTTCCTTTGCCATAAATGGCTCAATCAGGGTAGAGCAAAGTGTTACCTGTCTGTCTGGTGTGGGATCTTTTCCAAGTTGACAGATGGCTCTGCTTCATCTGTCTGATCCTGGGAAATTTCCTAGGAGAATCATAGATGAATGTTCATAGATACAGTGAGGGGTTGGCCTGTTAAGTAACCAGTGAGAATCTGCTTCAATTTATCTCTTTTCCTTTAACTTATAAAAATTATCAAAAAAGGGATAATATGATCCACATAAAGTTCTTTGATGAAAGAAACAGATGGGCATGTGATAACTTGGCAACAAATACACAAATATATTGGAGAATGAAATGTAAAGTTTAATGTGTGATTTTATTAAGCGCAAATATTTTCATATTTTTCTGGACTGCTGGTTTAACTGACCTCTTTTCTAGAACAGGTTAGCAATGAAACATAGAAGGTTGATACAGGATGTGGTGGCATTTATCCTTTGGAATTTATGATCTGCTACCCTTCTGCATTGTTTTTAGCCTCAAGTGTATTATTAGCTCAACTGTGATCTCAGCATTATAGGGAATCAAAGTTGCACATGATAGTCCCTTCAGAGAGCTAAAAATATAGCTGGAGAGATAAGATGTTAAACATAAAAAATTATAAAAACCAAGAATTCCCTAAAAGGAAACAATCACAGTGGGCAATGTCACATTCACAATAATATATGCATTTTCTGAGATCATCCCCACTTGATAAAAGTTTATTCTCTTCTTAAAGTGATATATTATGTGTAGAATTCAATGTCTATGTCTTTGCAGAGCTTTCTATAAAAATCAGGGATAAAAATCTGAATATGTGCCTGGCTTCTCCATTTTAGAGTATGGTTACACACATATGCACATGCAGAAAGCCATAGTTACAGAGAACATATTCATATAGAAATGATTTCATAGAGAAGGTGAAATTTGAAGTACATTTTAAATTATGATGATTGAAGGAGGAAGGAAAGGACATAGGGCATTTGAGGAAGAAGAAATATACAAATGAAGGTTTGGAAATAGGAGATTTTGTCTTGAATATGGAGGATGATGGAAAGACTGGCCTGGAAGGAGCAAGGGTACATAGGGGAGAAACAAGAAATAAAATTACATAACTGAAACAGTGTTAGTCTTTGGAGGGTCTTCAAAGCTGAGGTTTAATTTTATGAGATAAATACTACATTATCATTGCTATTCCATGGTCAAAATATTTTTACCATGAGGGAAATAAATTTCCTCATCTGCCAGAGGAAATGTGGATTGAATGAATTTATATATAAAAGCTGAGATCTGACATAGTAGAGTAGGCACAAGACAAAATTTTGAATTTCAGTATTTTAGTGTATCATGAGAAATTTACTCCAAGTCTCAACAGTCTTTTCTGTGAAAAAATGGGTTATGATAACAATAGGACCTTCTTCTGGTGCAATGTCCAAATAAAAGGATTCATATTAAAATACCTTATCAAGTAATAACATTTTTTCTGCATTAGTTATTTACCTTTCAGTTAAAAACATTAAAAATCTAGGCATGAATTGATAAAAGTCTGGACAGTGATGGGGACATGAAAACGAAATGCTTGGTTCTAAAGAAACTTTGTTTTCATGGTACATAATTTCTAGTTTCTTTCCAGTTCTTTCATGGTTTTGCTCCAGTAGAGCTCCCAGCCACACAGTAGCTCAGGATCCACAGTCATCAAAGTCCATCAGTCCAAAGCTATGCCAGTCTCTTTAACTGCAGTTTGGTAGGACTACCAATTGAAAAGAGAGAGAAAAGCATCAAAACTAGCTTTTTTCTTATTTAGAATTCCAGAAGAATAATGCTGCTATTGGGAAAAAAAAGTGTGTTGTAGGACAGAGAAGCAGTTTGTGTGGTGAAAATGGGGGAGTTCAATTTTGAATAGGATGTGCTCCATTTCGGACATATTGATAGTTGCTGGTGGGTCGTCTAAGTGAAGATGATCTGCAGTTCATTTCACACAAATTGCTTTTTGTGAAACAGGGTGGGCTGGCCATGCACAGATTTTGAAGGCAGAGGAAGAAGAATACATTGAAGGCAAGAAAGGATGTTGAGAGGGACACCTGGGTGGCTCAGTCGGTTGAGTGTCAGACTTTGACTCAGGTCATGATCTCACAGCTCGTGGGTTCAAGCCCTGAGTGGGGCTCTGTGCTGACAGTTCAGAGCCTGGAGCCTGCTTTGGATTCTGTGTCTCTCTCTCTTCCCCTCCCCTGCTGGCGCTCTGTCTCTGTCTCAAAAATAAACATTAAAAAATTTAAATAAGAATTACTCACAAAAGAACAAATATTATATGACTCTCAAAAATAAACATTAAAAAATTAAGAAGGGATGTTGAGAATGGCAAAACCAGTAACAAAACAAGAGCTGGAACATTTTTTATTTACTTTTGGGGGAGCCCAAGTGGGGGAGGAGAAGGGACAGAGGATTCAAAGCAGACTCTGCACTGACAGGCTGGCAGCATCTAGCCCAACATGGGGCTCGAACTTGTGAACCGCAAAACCATTACCTGCACCAAAGTCAGAGGCTCAACACACTGAGCCACCCAGGTACCCCAATAGGAAATGGAATCTTAAATAATTTTTTTAAGTTTATTTATTTTGAGAGAGACAGAAACAGTGTGAGTAGGGGAGGGGCAGAGAGAGAGACAGAGACAGAGAGAGAGAGAGAGAGAGAGAGAGAGAGAGAGAATCCCAAACAGGGTCCGCACTGCTAGCCCAGAGCCCAATGCAGGGGTTGAACTCATGAAATCAGGAGATCATAACCTGAGCTGAAACCAAGAATCAGATGCTTAACTGACTGAGCCATCCAGGTGGCCCTTAAATAAAATTTTAAAAAGAGGAAGTGGTCAGTGGAGTGAGGTAACAGTTCAAGAAAGTTGAGGACAGAGTATATTCAGTTAGAAATATTTTTTATTTGGTTGGAAAGAAAGAGTTTCATTACAGGAGAGGATTGGGGGTTTAAGACTCACAAATAAGTTTGAGAAAAGCCAAATGGATACCACTAGAATGGGTCAAATACAGGAAAATTGGCCCAGGAATCTGAAGAAAGAGGACAATCTGTGTGTCCAGGAGGGGAGCCTCTTATTAAAGTGTATGTGTGCCAGATATATTGTGAGGGGAGGGTAGTAATATTTGAAGGTCTCAGGAAAAGCGAACTTGGCTGCTTGATGAACTGGGAGAGAAAATAGGTGGTTCAGGAGTTGAGTGCCAGGTTGCAGGGTATAAAGTCAAAAGCTCTGATTCTCAGCAGAGAGAGGGCCCTGTCCCCTTAAAGGAAACATGTTAGTATCTCAGAATCAGTTTTTTCCAGATTCCTATAGCCCCCAGAGTTTCTATAATATGTCTGAAAATGGTGTGCACTCCAATAGAAAAACCATATAGTTTTAAAAAATTCTAACGGGAAAAAATGTGTCTATGAAGCATATAGAGGCATAACAAATAAAATGTGAGATCAAGTAAATGAACAGATATCAACATGGAAAGTTTTGTTGCAGAAAGGCAATGTGAAATAGCAAAAGAGTTCTGAGATTAGGAAGACCTGGACTGCATTCTGGCTATACTGTTTGGATAATCTTCCAAAGTCCATTTATTTCTTCAGCCCTAAAGGAGATATTGGTGCAGGCCTTTATAACAAGAGTTTTCTGGGGATATAATAAAACAATGCATGTGAAAATGGTTTATAAATGCTAAATCACTGTACAAATTGTTAGAATGTTTATTACTTTGATGGTTGTTACCTAAGTGGTAGTAGGTGAAAGATTTGACTCAAATCTGAAGGCCTTGGCATTTTAAAAAGTAATTTACCTGAAAAAGACAAGAATAGAAATGACAATTAGAATTCAAATGAAGAGATTTGGGGAAGACATAAGAATTATTGGTCACAATTATTTGCGAGCAAGCCACCACCAACTTATCTTCCCTGCCACTGAGCAGAAAGAAGAGAGCTCATATTCACTTGAAAAGATTATGGTCTATAATATTTTCAGGGAAGAGCCTAATTTGCATTACAACATGCAACTAGAGATAAAAAGAGAATCAAGACATAATAATATGTATGTGTTCTTTTACATGTATTACTATATTTGATATATTAAAATACTGTGAGGTAAAACTATTATTATCCCCATTCTATACATAAAGAAACTGAGGGCAAAAATATTAAATAATGATCCCAGTTTGTCACACATATAGTCTGTGAGAGTTGCCTAATTCCAGTCTAGTTCTCTTAGCGGGGAAAAAAAGCCTGTGCTCTTTCCAATATTCCTTTGGAGACTTAACTTTTAGTTTAAAATTGGGTTTATGTGTATTTCACGTTTTTATTTTGTAACTGAACTAAAAAGGGCTGCTTTTTGGTGAGGTGGATGAAAGCTCACAGTAGCCCTTTCTCTTGGAGGAGACACGTACCCTTCCCTTATTTCTTTCATTTGAGAAAATGCCGTAAGCTACGGTTTCAGTCACTGAAATGCTACTGCAATTTGAATACTTGACATTTATGCTTCTCTCTTTTTCCTTCTTTCTCTCTCCCTTTCCTTCTCTCCCTTCCTTCCTTCCTTCCTCCCTCCCTCCTTCCTTCCTTCCTTCCTTTCTTTTTCTTTCTTTCTTTCTTTCTTTCCTTTCTTTTCTTTCCTTTCTTTCCTTTCTTTCCCTCTCTCTCCCCCCCTCCCTTCTCTCCTTCCTTCCCTGAATCTACTCTTTGGGAATCTGTACTGTTACGCCTCAGTGTCGTAACTACTTTCTCCTTCCTGCTAACCTGATTGGCATTGCATATCCCAGCTACTCTCTGGGTATTATGAAGTTGTATGTGAAATCTCTACCTCACTGCAGTATGTACAGGCAAGACTGCTGTCTCCTGCGGATGTGTGGCGTAAGTTGTGGTTTTTTGGTGCATTGTAAGCATGTTGAAGCAGCAGCAGCTAAATAAACAAACAAATAACTTTCTAGACTCAATGGGGTACAGCTAAGTTTCTTGAATACCTCTCTGCTTTAAGTTGTTATCCTTTAGTGGCGTCTGGGCGGCTCCCTTGGTTGAATCTCCCACTCTTGATTTTCGCTGGGGTCATGATCTCGAGGTTCCTGGGATGGAGTCTTGTGTTGGGCTGTGTGCTGACAGCGTGGAGCCTGCTTGAGATTCTCTCTGCCTGCCCTCTTTCTGCCCCTTCCCTGGTCTCTTTCTCTCTCAAAAATAAAATACATAAACCTTAAGTTGTTATCTCTCAAATGTGTGTTTAATTTAATTTTGGATTTATCTAAATACATGAGATTTTCCTATGCTCGAGATATCCTGATAATTTGCTACAGGTGGTCAGTATATAACTCTCTTTCTCCTTAAATGGTTCTTGACTGGATAAGCTGAATATGCTAATTGGGTCCTGTTGGGCTCTAGAAGTAATAGTTAATAAGAATAGCAGCAGGATTTTTCTCTTCTATCTCTACATTTGATAAAAATATTTTGATATTTTAAAACAATATTCCTAAATCAAGACAAAAAATTCATTTAAACTTTTCAGAATTGTTAACATTTGGAAAAGATTCTAAGGAAAAATATGCAAATGATCTCCTTTCAATATCCAAACTTCCTAGACTGAAATAAGAGAGTTGAATGAAAAGACAATACTGGGATATAGCATAATATATACTAAAATATATCATTTCAGGGGGTGCCTGGGTGGCTCAGTTGGTTAAGCAACTGACTTCGTCTCAGGTCATGATCTTACGGTTTTTGAGTTTGAGCCCCATGTCAGGCTCTGTGTTGACAGCTCAGATCCTGGAGCCTCCTTTGGATTCTATGTCTCCCTCTCTCTCTCTCTGCCCCTCCCCCATTCATGCTCTGTCTCTGTCTCTCTCTCTCAAATAAATAAATATTAAAATTTAAAATAAAATATATCATTTTAGAAGCCAAATGCATTGTGTAGACAGATTTCATAAGTACTCATTCAACAGAATAATAATTCTATGTCTTATTTAAATTTTTTGGTAAAGAATTCAGCTAACATGAAAATATTTCTTTTTTTAATTTTTTTTTAACATTTTACTTATTTTTGAGACAGGGAGAGACAGAGCATGAACAGGGGAGGGTCAGAGAGAGGGAGACACAGAATCTGAAACAGGCTCCAGGCTCTGAGCTGTCAGCTCAGAGCCCGACGCGGGGCTCGAACTCACGGACCGCGAGATCATGACCTGAGCCGAAGTCAGCCGCTTAACCGACTGAACCACCCAGGCGCCCCTGAGCCACCAAACATGAAAATATTTCAAAATATTTTAGTTCTAATAAAAGAAATCTTGTTTTATGCAAGATTTGAGATATGTTTATGTCATCACCAATATTCTTAAATATTTTTGTTTTATTTTAAGTTTATTTATTCTGAGAATGAGAGGGAGAGGCAGAGAGAGGAAAGAGAGAATCCCAAGCAGGCTCTGCACTGTCAGCACAGAACCCAATGCAGGGCTCAAGCTCATGAACCACGAGATCATGACTTGAGCTGAAGAGTTGGGTGTTTTACCAACTGAGCCACCCAGGTACCCCTTAAATAGTTTTATTATATATTTGCTTCATATTTACTTGATAACAGATCTACCAGGAATTTTCATAATTGAGTTTTTCTTACAAAATACACTTTTAATCTGTGCTAACTCAGAAATAAATGAATGAGTGACAGAGGACTATGCCTTTGCAGGTAGGAAGCAATATTGTTAATTTTGCCCAAAGGAACAGTCGACCATGCCAGGAATGGCTAAATAATTAAAAGGGAAAGATAGAGAATGCACACACCTGTTGTGAGTGATTTGCCAAGTGAGTTTTATTATCAAAAGCTCTTTTCTTGGAGTTAACAGAAGAAACTGGTTGTTTTTGAAGATAAGATCTGGATAAATGGTCAAAAGACGAAATATAACAACAATATATAGTTTTATAGATCTGCTAGAATGATTTTTAGGTTCAAGTAATATGAAGCTTCTCTGATTCCTCCCCTCATTTTAGGAAAAAAAAATCCCATTTTCAATTTTTTCACAGAGTCATATCAAATTAGCCACCAAAATATTAATTGATTATCTACTGAGGATTTGATAGTTCGTCCAAGACGATATAAACCCAAAAAGAACTATAAAGGCTGAAGGGATTAAGGACTCCTTCAAATGCTGTCTACTCCTAAATTCTACTAATTCATTTTTTTACTGATAAGCTGTAATAATAATAATAATAATAATAGTAATTCAAAAAATAAAATAAAAGCTTGTTTTTCATTTACTTGCTTTACTACATATTTATATGTGAAATACAGATTGTATATAATATATACACATAATGTTTGTATACATGGTATGTGTTACATACTAATATTATTTAGACATACACATGTAATTCTAAATAATATCGCTAACTGTAAAAAAAACTGTACACAGTGTTTTGTTGTGGTTGTGGTTATTGATTTGCAGTAAAATCTCTGATGAAAGAAATAGAGCCCCAGCATAAAAAGAGGGGCCACATAGGGGCTTTTCTTTCTCCTTGTTGGGTCATCTACTCGAACTATGCTTCTTCTCCTGCCTTTAACTATTATAAACAGTAACCATGAGATTCAACATTTTTTTTTTTCCTCTGTTGCCCTGCTCAAAAGTAGATGGAGGCAGAATGGAAAGAATACAAGTATCCCCCTTTCTAATTTATAACATCCTGTAACTTCCTCTCCGTCCTTCCATAACATACCCCAAAAAATCAGAGGTGCACATTATATAACAGAATCTCAGAATCTCAGAAGGAAGAGAAACAAACTCTCAGAAATATGATAGAACATGAACTTTTGTAGTACATGAGAAAAATTTGAAATATGGTGTGTAGTTTCTTTGTTTTTCTGCAGGATCAAAACTGGATTTTATAGTTTTATTTAGATAGAAAGGAAAAAAAAACAAAGATGAGCCATGTATAATATACCGTGGCAGATGGCTTGCTACCGCCTCCCCCAACCATCTGAGTAACTCTATAGCCTGTCTACACTTAATTACCAACAGGCCACACCCTTGGTTTTCATTTCTAATTTTTTGAATATTATTTATTTTTGAGAGAGAGAGAGAGAGAGAGAGAGAGAAAGAGAGAGAGAGAGAGCGCTGGCATGAGTGGGGGAGGGACAGAGAGAGAGGGAGACTTAGAATCCAAAGCAGGCTCGGCGCTCTGAGCTGTCAACACAGAGCCCAACATGGGGCTGGAACCCACAAACCACAAGATCATGACTTGAGTCATGACCAACTGACTGAACCATCCAGGCGCCTCCTGCTCCTTCTCTGAGTAGATAAGGCAACATTTTTCACTTATGGGGAGAGTGCCCACAACCTCAGTAAGAATTGGCTTTCTTTAGTTTCTTTACCACATTGGGTATGCCTTCATGGAACTATCTACTACACATCCAGAGAGAAAATGTGGGAATAATTTTCACTTATATCCTATCACCAGGTTGAGACTTAATTTCTTGGACATGGTTTATTCCTATCTCTGTGATATAGTACAGTACCTTGCACTTCTTTTCTTAGTTAATAACTCTTCTTCCAACCTATTCAAAATGGACCTGTAAAAGCAATGTGGGCCTTAGTATTTTAAAATGATCCAATTACAAATAAAATTCAATTTAAAAATTTTATAATTATACTTCAATATGAGTTACACTAGGAAGTAACTAGTTATTATATTAAAAAAAGCAAAGCTAACTAAGGACAAATGAATTAATAAACTAAAACAGTACCCTTTAACTTAATATTCTTCCATTGTATAGTTTCATTTAATAAATCAATCTGCTATTGATCAAACACAGATTTAGTGTCTGGTTAATTTTATGCAAAATGTAATATATACATGCATTCAGTCAACAGGCATATATAATATTTTAATATTTGATACCAATGTTAATTATTAATTTTATTTAATATTAAATAATTAAATATTAATTTTAATAATTTTATATTTGATTTTAATCATTATAATAAACAATCTAATTGAAAAGCAAATATCTATTTTGCATAACATTTCTTAAAGGACATTTTTGGTTAATCAATATTAAAAATGACTGAAGATAATTTGAATGAAGCTTAAAAGCTTTTAGGTTATTTAGCATTGAAAGTGTATCCCTTCTAATTCATTTCAAAAAAGAAAAAGAAGGATACCAGGTCTGTGTTCTGAAAAGAATCATTATTCAAATAGACTAAAACATAGTTATTCACCTGAAATTCTAATTTTTCACTTTATGCAAAGCCAACTATTAAATCTGTCCAACCCATTTTGGAAAAATAAGATCATATTAAACATTATTGAATTTAATTGCCCCTACCCACTGCACACAGATAGCTAACGGATTTAATTAGAACTATGGCTCTTGATTGCAGGATAAGGGAAGCAAACTAATATTTATTGCATATGTGTTGTTTGCAAGGCACTCACACCTATTTTCCATCTCCTCAAAACAACTTCACCAAGTACATATTATTTTACACATAAGAAGAAAACATCTGAGATTCAGAAAATAGAGTGCATGATTTGCCTAACATCATGAAGTTATTAAAAAGTAAACCTATTATCAAATCTATGTGTGCCTTGCTATAAAGCCTAACTCCTTGTAGAACACACTACCTCATTCCTAATGTAGTTAATAATGTACCATCTTAAAATCTAACTTTTTGTACATGTTGACATCTCAAGTGGGCTATAAGATCCTAAATGATTTGGAGCCTGGGATTCCAAAGGTGTGAACTTTAAAATTTGGAGTGTCAATTTAATTCTGTCAGTTACTGGCAAGGAGGAAAAATCTATAGATCTCATTTTACTGACACATAAAATGGGATTATGACATTACCCTGATAAATTTGTATTAGTGAATATGACTATTTAAGTTCATATGTAACAGATATTTACTGCCAGTACAGATGAATTCCTTTCTTATTTCTTATACGTATTTTATTTTATTCTTATTTTTCACTGGGTCTATCATGTACAAAGAATCTATAAAGATAAATCAAAATTATTAAGCATATATCATGTAGTAGATACTTTTGTGAACATTATCTCTTATTAATATCTCATCACAATCCTCTGAGATGTTAACCTGCCCCAGGGTTTATTCTGCTTATCTTCTAAAAATCTGTATTTTCCATGGGCATTTGATCTTTCCTATGGTCTCACAGCTTTAAATATACTTCTAGATAATTTCTGTGAGTTCCAGACTCCATGTATTCAGCTACATACTTGAAATTGCCATTTGAATGGCTAATCGATATATCAAAAATATATCTGACCTAGAACTCTTCATTTTTGGTTCTGTAACCTAATCCTACCCAGCCTTTGTCAACTTCAGTAAATTATACCTCCATTCAACTACTTGTTCAGGCAAAAACCTCAGAGTCATCATGATTCCTTCCTATTACTCATGATCTGACACATCCTACCCAACAACAAAATTTGCCTATAGGCAAAATTTATACTTCATTTATCCACTTCTGTTATCATTGGAATTGATCATCTTGGATCTCTTTGGCCTTCCTGACAGGTCTGTTCCTTCTAATTGCACACTTGTAACCCTTTGGCTCTACATAAGAGCCAGAAGGATCTTTTTGAAGACATAAAGTACATGATCTCTGATGGCTTCCCATTGCCAGGAGAAAAATCCAGACTTCTTACCTTGCCCTACCAATTTCTAGCTGATGTGATTTCTGCCCAGTTTTCCCCCTTGTTATATTTCAGCCATACTATTTTTCAGGGAATTTCTTGAATAGACAAGCTCATTTCTGCCTTCAAAGTTTAATGTTTGCTACTATTTTTAACTTGAACACTTTCCAGCAGTTCTTTCCAGCTCTTCACAGAACAAAGTTTCTTCTTACACTGCAGATATCAAACCCATGTTATCTCTTTAGTGAGTCCTTTCTTCATGAGATCATCAAATGTGTGGTTTATGTGAGATCATTTCTAATAGTTTCCTGTTTTATCTCATTCATAACACTTACTGCTCCTGGGTTATCCATTTTTCACTTGTGTGTGTGTGTGTGTGTGTGTGTGTGTGTGTGTGTGTATTTGAGTTTAAAATAATATATAGTTTATGAAAGCAAAGATCTTTTATTTCTTTTTTTTCTCTCAGCATTGCCTTTTACTTTTTGGAGAAAAGGATAGGAGGAAGAGGGAGGAACAGTCCCAGGTTGTTGCCAGAGTGTATGAGACTGGTGTACAAGGATGAGATGAGATGGCCAGGTAGATGAGATGGCCCCCAAAATTCTTTTCTCTATTAATCTCTATACTCGAGTGAAAATGATATGACATATGCATAATTGTCTAGCACAGGGTATTCAATAAATGTCAGTTACCTTTTCTAGCAGGGTTCTCCATAGGCTATACCTAGATATCATCATTCTTCCTCTTTCAGGGAATGAAGATCACCTAGAAAACTAGGAAACAAAAAGTACAGTTCAGTTTGGGTAATGCAGTTGGCTACCTGGCTTGGTGCAGGGCTTTACTGTGTCCCCATCCTCCCCACTCCACTCTGCCAGGGTGGGGCCAGGAATAGAGTTTCTCCAGAGACTTCCCTGAGGCCTAATCAGCTTGTCCTAGAAGATTCCATGTGGAGGGCTATGGGCTGCAATTCTCTGGTACACAGTCCTCTCTTTTCAGTGATGATAATTGTATGGTTACCGATTTCACGGGCTGTTTTCAGGATCTCAACATTGTGCTCAATGTCTTGGAAATCCACATAATTCACAGCTACGATTTGGTCCCTCTCCTGAAGTCTTGCTTGATGTGCATCAGAGTCAGGAATCACCTTGGAGATAAATATCCCTAGTTGTGAGGCCCTTCCTCCTTGGATATTAAATGCCAACTGAGCTCCAGGGGGCTTCTTCAGTGTGACAGTTCCAGGCAGAAACTGGGTCCTGAGTGATGCACCCTCTAATGAGGAGGAATCCATGCTTGGGGATACTTGTAGGCAGGCAGGAAAACCACAGGGTAGTCATAATAAGGAATCCAGCTGTCCATCTCCAGTAATGCCCCACAAGCCTCAGGCACCTTGGGGTCCTCAGGCTCTGCTCTCACTGCCAATTCAGACTGGAAACCCGAAGCATATGCCCAGATGGGTCGGAAAGGGCAGGAGCCGCACACAGGTCCTCCTCTTCCTAAAACACCAGGATCTTTTATGTCTTATTCCCAGCCATATTGCCAAGTGCCTAGATCTGCGTGATACATACTAGTTCTCAATGAATATTTATTGGATAAACAAATGGGTGGATTAAGAGATGTTATATTCATTCATGAATGATGAAAAAAAGGCTGAAGAGTATAACATTCTAAACAGAAAAATTAAGAATAAACAGAAGTCAGTTTATAGAAATAGGTGTCTACAATCTGTGTGTGGCATACATTTATCAATGGTTAACACATAAGCATTGATTTATAAAATACACATTCAAGAATTCTTCAGAGTGATTTTTCCCCCAATTATCAAGATATGTTTAAAGACTAGTGGCTTCAACTTATCTTAAAATATGTGAACTAACTAGACTTTCATATATTTCTACTCAAGTAAGCGTGAAATTAGCTGAGATGCCTTATATCCTTCTACAAAATGTCAATATGAAATTCAAATCCATCATTGAATGTGGCTAACTTGTTCTTTACAGTTGTTGTATTGTGGCCCTAAGTCAAACACCATCAAAATAGCTAACATGCCATCTCATTTTCCATAATTTATACTTGTCACCTCAAATAGAAGAGGTACAGTCAGGGTTGCAACATCACTTGGCTTCAAGGATATCTTGTATTCTCTCCTCCATGGAGGTATATAATGAGACAGCTCTGGCAATGATTGTGGTAGAGTCTCATCTTTGCCAAAATACTTTAGTTTGTTGTGCCCTCCCCACAAGATTCCTGCCCAACAATCACACTTATCAAATGTGGTTGTTGTCAAGTGGCATAATTAATTTTCTTATTCTATTTCATGTAGGGAAGGCAGGGGAAAGAGAAACCTGTTATGATCCATGTAGAAGCATCACATTAAGATTCCAAAATTGAACTGAGGCAGTTTTTTGAGGGTTTGAATTTGAAGCATTTCATTTCTGTGAAGAAAAGCCTTCAAATGACAGAATGAGGTAACATGGAAGCTGGAGTAATGTTGACAGATGACTTTCGTCTGGCCTGGTTATTCAATAACTATTATATTGTTTCAGGAAACTCCCAAAAGATAGCAGTGCAGTATGATATAAATTCTGATCAAACAGGGGAGAAGACAAGATAGAGGTCACCTGTTCTCTGATATTAATTCTTTGAGTCTTGCCTCACTTTCCCATCCTTAATGAAGTCCATCTCTTTCTCTCTGAACTCCAAAGATAATTAGTTTGTTCCCTTCTATACTACAACTTATCATATTTATATTGTGGTGTGGTCAGTTGTATACATCTTCCATCTCACACTAGCTTATAGCCTTGTCAAGGGAAGGATCTGAGGTTTATTTTTCTTTCTCATGGATACTAATAATAGATCATAGCACTGGAGTTTCAATGTATGTTTAAACAGTAACTAATATTGCTCTTAATAAGTGTTTATGAAACTTTTGTTAATAATTTGTAAAAATTATCTGTTGGCAGAAAAAAAAGGAAGGAAGGAAGGGAGGGAGGGAGGGTGGGAGTAGGGAAGAAATAACTCCTAGTTAGAGTTACTTTTTAGATAAGAAGGCTTCAATCTAAGGAGTTTAGCTAAGAGCTAAATTTTCCTCATATTTTCAAACCTTTATTTTAAGTCCACTGGAGGTAGGAATGCCAAGTATCAATATATCAGCTAAAGCTTTCATCCACAAGGTGACAGCTTGCTCCTAATGTTTAAGCAATTAAAAGATCTATCTGGGAGGCACTGCTTTGCCAACATGAAAGTCTTCCGCCTCAGTGACTCTGCCACACATTGCAATCCCTACATGAGTCCCATTGATCTCTTAAGAGAGCAACAATTAATTCCAGGTGTCTCTTTGGGCAAAACATATTCCTGGCTCACTTGTGAAATTGCATGTTTTCTAACAAGTCTCTTTGCTTTCCACATTCAAAGAAAGTGCATTTACCTCGTATGATGCAGTATGTTATAAAAGCAAATATTCTATAGAAAGTATTTGCTATAACTCTCCAGTGTCTCCCCAGGGAGTGTCTCCCTCTGTGACCTTGGACAAGTCTTTCCAGCCTCAATTTTCTCTCTTTTAAATGTGAATAATAATTTTTGCTTATTGCCTTTCCAGAATACTAGTGATGGGAGAGGGGAAGTGATATAAAATATTGCAAAAATCAGAAATATAGATGTAAGGTCCTAGGAGAAAGTAGTGTCAGATAGATAGACTCCCTCAGAGATACTACATTTTACTGACAAATCCTCAATATTTGTAGCATGTACAGAGGTGTATTTGTGCCTAAATTGTTTGGAAGACAAGAATAAAGCATCTAGGAGAGGATGTAAGAAAATAGCATACAAAAAAAAAAATCAGAATAATTGCACTATTTTCCCCTTCTGAAGATTAAGGGTGAAGCAAGAATTTTGTGTATCTTTAGCCTGGGCTCAAAAGCAAGTAGGAGAAAATTTGGCAAATAGGAAAAAAAATTCCTAAGTTCACTCTAGGAATATACTATTATCTTCTGTGTTTTCCTATCATTTTTATATATTAGTTATTACCAAAAGCAGTTATTTGGCTAAGAGAAAAGTAAAACAGTATATAAAGTAGGTTTGATGACAAAAATGTAGACTTCTAATGTGTATACTTCATCCAGTGTGTTTTCTATTGATTATCTGAAAAATTCCTTGTATCATTCCTTGTTCAACCTGAACCCAAATAAAATATTTCTGAATATTATGTTTCTAAAAGTAAGAGTTTCGAGGAATTTGAAACTGTTGTAATATAGTCTAAATAATTTTTACATGAAGGATCAGAAAGACTGACTCTGGTTTAATACTGTAGGAGAGAAACAGTTTAAATGAGGAAGGACACTTCTGAATTCTTGACTTCTAAGATCTACATTGTTTTATTATGAGAAGATATTTGATTTTCATCTTCAATAATTTGCTTCATTTCACATTTTTTTCTTGTGGTGATTTTGATATTAGGAAAGATTAATTACAAACATTAAAATTGATTCCTTGGATTTAATGGGATTTCTTGAAGTGATTTTATTTATTTATTTATTTACTTACTTACTTACTTACTTACTTACTGATAAGTTATAGGCAAATTACAACTGCCCAAGAGCAATCTCTTCCACTTTATCAGTGCAAGTATCTGTATGGCTTCAAAGGAAAATAAATAGGCCCCCCATTAAAAAAATAAATCTATGCAACTAAAAATCAAGAGTTTCTTAGGAAAGTTTTGTAACTAAGAGACAAAAAGAAAAAAGGATCAATAGTAAAGATGCCCAGACAAGATTTTTTAAATGATGAATTAAACATGTCTATAATGGCAAATTCAAGTTAAGAACCCATTTAGTCTTGGTTCAATATCCTAAGCATATTTTCAGAAGGCAAATAAATCCACATATTTTGTTCTCCTAAGTATCCTAAGATACTATATTCTGGGATTTCATAGCTCCTATACTCCCAGTTTCTGGTTAAATGATCTGTTTCTTATGTCATCAGAAATAAAAATTATGCTTAGGTAAAGAGTTAAAAATGGATACTTTGCTTTTTGCTTCT
Organism: Panthera uncia; assembly: GCF_023721935.1. Lineage (NCBI taxonomy): Eukaryota > Metazoa > Chordata > Mammalia > Carnivora > Felidae > Panthera > Panthera uncia. The sequence continues at coordinate 88,296,476 of NC_064810.1, forward strand.
TATTACCTTTTGCATTTTAACTTATCTCTTTAAAGGAAAATGGCATGTTCTTTTTGGTATCAGGCTACATCAAAACTAATGACTTACCATCTCGGGATGGATGGGGTGAAAGTCATCTTAGAAAGCAAATGGTCTGACAGAAGTAAAGGTGCTACGTTCAGCATGAATTTTTTAAGCACTCTGTGGTTTAGAAGGATATTAATTAACTATTAAATAATTAAAAAAAAAAAAACCCTGAAGGTAGTTCAGAAAGAAAGAGACAATCTTTGAGTAACAGAAAAAAGAAAATTAATTTCAGTTATTGCATAGTATTAAAATGGTAAATCAATTTATTTATCTTTGCTGGGAATAAGGTAGTATAATACTAAGTATGGTGTAATGGAGTTAAGTGTTGTTGGCTTATTATATGTTTTATTCTTCATTCACTCAGCAATTATTGAGTGTTTACTATAAGAATAATAATAGCTAATATTCATTTTGTGCTCACTATGTTCTAAGCATTCTTCTAAGTCTTTTATTTATTTGTTTGTTTGTTTGTTTATTTGTTTATTTATTTATTTATTTTTATGAGTTCACTCATTCTGTACTCTGAACAATCTGAGCAATTGGTATGCTTTTTAACACTTTTGTTCTTCAGATAAGGAAGATGAGGCAGAAGGAAGTAATTAGTTTCAAATCACACAAATAGTTAGTGTAAAGCCCAAATTCTAATCCCAGAAGTCTGTCTTCAAAGTCCCCAATATCTTTTCTTTTAGGAATAGTGATAGATGATATCCTAGCTCTGCTTTCAAAGAGCCTAAGCTCTGGAAAGGGGGAGGGATGGTCACACATGTGTAATACCCAGTAGAAAATCTCAAGGTAGACAGGAGACATCAAGAAGATTTCAGAGAAATGATGCCTTCAAGGGGCAACACTCCCCAAGGATAGAGAGGAGAAGTCAACAAATACAGATATATAAACAATTAAACCATAGAAAGTGTTAGATATTATGTTTGCATTATGTATCAATCATAGTGGGAGCACAGAGGAGAATGTAACAAATATCCTAGCAGCTGCAGAGAAGAATAGAAAAAGGTTTCCTGAATCTGGAAAGGGAAACTGATGATCCAAGGGAAAAGTTGAGAAAAGTGAGTACTGAGAAGAAGTAAACAAGTCTGATGGAGCATGAGATAGCCAGACATGTCTTAGGATAGCAGGGACTTCAATTTACTTAGAGCACAGAAGGGGGAGTAGATATCTACTTCAATGTAGAACCTCGACATATGGCAAAGAAGATCACTAAGAAAAGGAATAAATGAAATACTGTTTACTTTCCTCTATAAAGATCCTCAGCCAATCACAAACTCTTTCTACAAAAGGAGGGAGGGGGTTTGTTATAACATGAATCCTTAGTAAACGAACTACTATGGAGTCAGGCCCTTTAATACATAATTTATTCAATCACTTATTTATTCAGTCATTATGTTCAATATCTTTATGTCATTTATGTCTTTATGACATTCTATGTCGTTATGACATTATGTCAATGTCAGTGTGCTAGGAACCTTAAGGGACACAAAGGTGAAGATAAATAGCATCCGTCCTCTAGATACACCCTTAAAGCCTTTCAGGCAGAGCCATGGCATACTGGCTTAGTAACAATTCTGATGAGGTGGTGCCCATGCAGACGTAGGTGTTACGTATTTTGAATATTAGTCCTGCTTGCAGGTAAGTCGCCTTTTGCTGAAGCATGTTCATAAAATGTTGTAATGACCCATTTTGCATTTTAAAGGATTATTTGAGTCAGTTGTTAAAGGCAGTCATTATTCAAAAGCGAATAATAGAAACTTACAATTAAGTTTTATTAAACAATGAAAATAAATACTCAAAACTCCTTGCTTTTTAAAAATATATTTTACTCTTTTCTATGCTCTTGAAGTTATTGTTTATTTTATGTGTATTGTAGAAATACTATGCAGGGATGTGCTACTTACCATTCATCTCTTTCCAACTTTGCATTCAGTGATAAATTTGATAGATGTTAAAAAATAGTTAGGACTATTTGCATCATGAATATAATCAAATCTATAAATTAAAACTCTATTTTTCCCCTGAAATCTGGTTGTTAAATATTTATCAGCACATAACTGCTCATTCATAAAATAGCAATACAAAGTGTATCACTGTGTGTTCTTACCTGCTCCAATTAGAGTAGACCAGTATCCCAGTCTGATTTCCTCAGAAATTAGAAGCTCATGCTCCCCACCCATTTCCCTAACATCGGCAAGTTTAGACTAACCTCTAGCACCATCCTACCATATATTCTGAGTTTCCTGGCATATTGGTTCTCAACCCTGGCAATACATTGGAAACACCTAAAGAGCATTAAAAATTTTCCAATTCTTGCGTATATCTCAGCATTTGATTCAGATCATCTACCATAAGAACTGGAATATATATAATCCCAAGGTTATTGTAGTTGTAAAGCCAAGGCTGAAAAAGTACATCAGAACTTACCAGTAACATGGGTGTTGCTGGAGTGAGTCATCTTTTGTTGCTTAAAGAGAATGTATTTCACCTCCCACAAAGTAACCATGGGGGAGAACCAAGTGGTGGTTAGAAATGACCAGAAGCCATGCTTAAAACAAAACAAAACAAGGATTCCTACCAACTGTCCCATCACCCTGTTTCCTCCCTAGCCAGGAATAATGCCCTTTTACAATCGCGTTTTGTTCAGTTAGTGAACTGAACACTGTAGGCTAAGTAAGGGCTGCCAGGTCAGAATAGGTTTGGTGCTGGTTCCCTCAAAGACTACTTGCCATCATCTTCCTTTGCTTCTTTGCAGAGAATCTATTTTAAACTTTTGAAACATAAAAGAATCTGGGGCTCCTGGGTGGCTCAGACGGTTAAGCATTCGACGTCAGCTCAGGTCATGATCTCAGGGGCTGTGAGTTCAAACCCCACGTTGGGCTCTGTGCTGACAGCACAGAGCCTGGAGCCCTCTTTGAGTTCTGTGTCTCCCTCTCTCTGTCCCTCCTCTGCCCCAGCTCACACTCTGTCTCTCTCCCTATCTCTCTGTCTCTCAAAAATAAATAAACATTAAAAAATGTGTTTGAAACATAAAAGAATCTAATTATATCCCATTAGTCAAAACAGAGGGCCCCCTATCCTGGCCCTCCCACTTCTAGGGAGAGCTACCTTTTAGTATTACAAGGTGCTGTCCTTTTCTTCTTTCCTAAGGGGAGAATGTTTTTAGTAAATCCCAAGAAGTTTTATGATCTTCATTTTCCTTTGGTAGAAAAATAACACAAACTAATCTCTGAAAGGAAAATTATTTTAGAGAAATTTTAAAAGGTAAATTTATATATTTCCATCTCTTTCCACCTTGAAACCACTATTGACCCTGGCATACCTGTTTCTTTGTTATACATATGTATTATCATCACCACTTAAAAACTATCTCCTTGTGGACAAATTTTACGGTGTCACCGATTACCACCTCCTACTGTTTACAATTTTAATATGGCAGAAGTGATGGGATATCACTTTTATATTATGTTATATAAAACTCCATCTTGCTAGCTCATTTGTTCTAGTCAGGCTGCTCTCTCTCTCTCTCTCTCTCTCTCTCTCTCTCTCTCTCTCAATTTGTGCATTTGGAAGAGTCAAAGTACTGAATGTTGCCAATAACCATCTAAATGGGGAAGCATTTGCTTCCCTAGTCAAATCTCCAGATAAGAACCTAACACTGGCTAATACATTGATTGTTTTTTTTTAATACACCCTTTTTAAAAAAAAGTTTGTTTATTTATTTATTTATTTATTTATTTATTTATTTACTGAGAGAGTAAGAGAGAGAGCAGCGGGGGATGGGAAGAGAATCTGAAACAGGCTCTGTACTGTCAATTTGGAGCTGACACAGGGCTTGAACCCACAAACTGTGAGATCATGACCTGAGCCGAAATCAACAGTCGGATGCGTAACTAATTAAGCTGATTGGGGTCTGTTGATACTCCAAGCAGAGGATCCAGCTAAGCCATGCCTAGGTTTCTGACTTGTGAGATAATATACAAATGTTACATTTACCTACTAGTTTGTAGTAATTTGTTAAACACAATCACCTTTAAAATAATTGTCCAACTCTTCAGTGTGACATCCATCTTGCCAATCAGTTGACCCAACATTTCCTTCTAGCTTCTCCTGTTGGTCAACTGATCCAAGCACCTATGAAAAGCCCATGCACATTTATACTTCCATTTCCTTGCTTATGTTCTTCCATCTGCTTAGAATGGCCTTCACAATTTTTAAAACATGAAGAGCAAGCATTTATCCTTGGAAGCCAAATATAATAACCACCTCTATGCTCTCAATAAAAGGACTCTCACCCACTACCCCCTCAAGGTCAACTTAATTGGCTCATCTTTTGTGTGTTCATAAATTTCCTCTATACCTGTCTTATGGGGTTTATCATATTGTGTCAGGGTCGGTTTTTGTGTTTTGTTTCCTTTTATATTGCGAGTTCCCAGATAGTGAGCACTGGGTACTATTTATATTTATGTCTCCAGAACCTAGGCTAGTGCTTTGACATATATCTGCCATCCCATAAATGTGTGTTAAATTGAATTGAACTGAATTTATCCTGCCATAGTTCGAAAATGTCAATGTTTGGCACATTGTAGGCACAACAAAATTTTAAATGAGTATTCTGTGTATAATTGCTTATATTTTTAAACAATATTATTTAAGCTAGAAAAGAATCACTGGGGACAGTAGGCTGCTTTAATGAGATGGGGCAATTCAAGCTACAGAAATTACCTAATGGATTTTGCTGATAACATTAGGGGCTGGCAATTCCATTTCACAATTATATGATGCTTAGAGAAGAGTTGAATAAATACCTAACATTAGGATACAGAAGAAAATGAAGCAACTAAGAATCTGATAGAGAAATGTATGCAATCATGTTTTTTTGAAAGAAGGCAATACATTGAGAATCAAACCAAAGAAATGAAAAGCTGACTTCCAATTATTCAATAAAACGTAGTGTTTTGGAATAGACAAGCTGCCAAAATACTTTCGTGTTAGGGATAGGTAACCTCTAAAATGACTTGGCAATATAATAGTGTAATATAAATTCATTGCAGAAAATGAAAGTGGAATCTAGGGAAGAGGATATAATCCTAACAGTGTATTAAGATGCTAGACATAATACTCAAAATCATGTAAAGACTAAAGGATAATATATTTGAACCAGGGGTGTTCATGTCTCCAAGGTTTAAGAAGCTTTTCATTGAAAGTAAAAGAAAAGAATGACATAATTACTGTACTGCTTGAATACCTGGACCAATCTGAACTCAAAAGTTGGAAATAATTTGTAGCAAAAGGTGAGGTATGGCTAGAACCTTCCAGAATATTACTACTCTTCATCCTCGAAATTTTCAGTCATGTGTTTCCCCAGAATTTCTGGTAGAAGTCCAGTAGCTCCAGTTAACATCAATATAACCTTTGATGAAGTGAAAAACTCTAACATGCATGCTGCTTATCTCAGAGAGGATTGAGTCTCTGCTTTAATCCTGGAATGAATACAGAGACTCCTACCTATTTTGAAGCCTCAGTTTAAACATGCACTTCTGAGTCCTGTAACCTGCTGCATCTGTCATCCTGGGCAAGCGTTAAAAGTCTTTTAATTTTCAGCATTTCCATATGAAAAAGAACTATAGCTTCTTGTATTGGGGCTATTAATGGACACTTGATAGTTTGAATATAAAATAAACCTAACACAGTCTGATATGTAGTAGGCTCTTCAGATATATCTGTTCTTTGTCTTGTCCTTGTATGTCAGGTTCTTAAGGGAACTGCACTGAAATTGGGGTTTACTATTAAAACTCCAGGTTTATAAAGGTCTTGGCCTTACATGTTCAGGGTAAACTTGCTCCCATGTTCTCCCTGCATTTTAGGGCTGAGCTGTCTTTTTTTCCATTTCTGCTCACACCTATCTTTTGGGATTGATAGAATAAGTCTTTGGAAAATGATTTTATTTTGTTAAATGTTCTTTCTGAGTTATTTGAGGGTGCTAGTAAAAATTTAAACTGAGTTGCAATATTGTAAGTTTTAACCGGCATTGTTGAGTTAAAACAACAAATTCTCTAGGTTCTATCTTTCTTTCTAGGTCTGTATCCCTCTATTAAACTTAGGCGGTTTTGTAGAGAGCAGATTGGATCAGGAACAACAAAGAATCTCCAAATGTGGTACAATTTGACCCTCAGAGTATAATTCTTGTTAGAACTAGCAGCCCACAAGAGATAATTTTCTGTGTATCAGGAACTCTTTATCATCAAACACAAAATAAACACTAGGGGTGTAGATTCTTCTATGTTTGTTTTTTTGTTTGTTTGTTTTACCCTTCAAGGAACAGAAGATACAAAAGATAACTGTCAGTTTAATTCTATTTCTTATTTTCAAAAAGACCACAAAGAATGTTTGGTTGAACTATTTTTTCTAAATTAAAATTAGTTTTTTATTTTATTTTAAATCATTACTTTTGGAACAGGACAATAATTATGCCAGGTCTGGTTCTTTTTTTTTTTTTTTTTTTGTCCTCACTCAAGACAGTCAAATTATAACAGAACTCATCCAGGGGCGCCTGGGTGGTTTAATTGGTTAAGCATCTGACTTTAGCTCAGGTCATGATCTCATAGTACGTGAGTTTGATCCCCACATTGGGCTCTGTGCTGAAAGCTCAGAGCCTGGAGCCTGCTCAGATTCTGTGTCTCCCTCTCTCTCTGCCCCTACCTTGCTCACACTCTGTGTCTCTCTCTCTCTCTCTCTCAAAAATAAATAAACGTTAAAAAAATTTTAAAAAAGAAAAAAAAAAAGAACTCATCCATCTACCTATCACTGAGTTGCATTACTTAAGCTATAGGATTCTTAACACTTAGAAAAATTCAGTTAGTTCACCTATGCCATTATGTTTAATCAGTTTGGTTTTATTAACAATTTTAATAATATTTTAAAGGAATTCTAAATTTAAAATTAATGATAAATTAATGGTAATTAATTATTCTCATGAGTGAGGTTTCTGACACATTCCCGAGAAAAAAAGAAGAGCATGATATTCATCTCACTTGGCTTGGCAGCATGAAAAATATAGAAAGATTACCCAATTTAGATTAAGAACACCTTGGTTCTTCTGTGTCCAACATTACTGTCTGTGTGATTTTGGCCAAGATATTTAAATTTTATAAAAACTGTCATGCTAATTTCAGCCCTGCCTACCTCACATGATTTCTGTAAATATCATAGTTTAAAGTATAGTATTTATAAACAAACTTTAAATCGCAACGTGTGTGAATTTAAAGGATTATTTTTGTGATCGTTTCTAAGTATAGACTCAAATTACATTTGTTTGATGTATTTCAACAATCAAGTTTTCTTTCACAAATTGAAATCCAATTAGATCTCTGCAGACCATTATGAACACAGGGACTTATTTGATAGAGTTATTTGATTTATTTATATAAATGTACAATTCAGAGTGCCATTGTTACAACTTATTGAAAAAGAGTAAATATGCAAACACTATGAAATATTATGTGACACAAAACCAACATTTAATATCCGCTGCTTTATTTTCCCTTCTATTATTTATTTAGCATTTTCCTCTATTGTTTGTAAATCCAGTATTAATGGCAGATATATATGTCTCTTGGAGTTAATTAATGGTGCCAGGGAAACACTATATCCTTCAAGTATAAAACAGTATTAGTATTGCTGTACTACCAATAGGACATATTCACATAATTTTACAGTATATAGAGTACCTGAACTAGGTCTTTATAATCACTCTAAATGAGGAAGTTGTGACTCAGAAGTTATATCAATTACCTAGGGTCAATCAGTTGATTATTTGATAGATATAGATTGATAACTGGGTTTTAGTCTACCTTTAGATAAGTAAAATCATTTATTCCTCTATTTTGAACAGCAGATCCTAACTTGAGCTATCTTAATTTGATTTTTTTTAAAAAAGCTATCTTAACTTGATAAAATCAGCCAATATATTGTAATACTAACTATTGGTGAGCAACATTCGCTGAAAGGATAGGTTATTCATAAAAAATAGTATCCCGTCTTTTTAAGTCACAGGTAGTACTTTGAAACTCACTGAGTTCCTTAATAAAAATGTATTAAGATCCAAGCAATTTGCTAGTTTCTTGGGAGAACATAAAGGTAATCTATCTTCAGATAATATAATTGAGCTGATTCAAAACAAGAAATATATTGAAACTGCTCAAGATGTTAAAAGTTAAGTACCAAAATAAATAGTCCAGACAAAAGTGTCATAGGATGGTATAGGTAAAAGCCTGCATCTTTTTTCTGTCACACACTTGAAGGAAGATAATTCTCTCATATGCTTCCTCTGTGAGTACAACAAGATTTTTAACAGATTACATCATGCATAAAGCATATAGAAATTCCAGAACATCTTCTGTAATACATCTCTCTTTTTCTCTCTCCTATGATTCTCTATACACAAATACATCAGGATTCCATCATTGGAAACCATTGTCTTTGGTTTCTAGTTGGGTAGAATGAAAGGTTTAGAAGTTTTAATGAAGTGGACTGACTTAACATTGTAGAGGTTTTAGGTGAATTGGAAACAGTGGGTGACACATTCTGTGCACAAGTTCATCTTCCACAAAATTATATGAATAGGAAGGGTAAGTGCTAACTTGCCCAATATTAATGTCTTATAGAATGTCTTCCCAAAGGTAGGGAGATGTCCTCGTATGGTGAAGAATCTCTGGTGAATTGAAAACACTCTATAAAAACCATACAAATAAATATGTAAGCATTTAGCCTGATAAAATATTGATGAGTGCTAGCTACCAGTCTGACGCAGTGCCATGTAGCCACAATCACAAAGCTTGACTGAAGACTCTGATCAAGCCAAAGAAAGGATTGTTGGCCCAGCCATGATGAAGCACTGGCAGAACAGTATTGGTGGCCAATGTGTTGAATTGTCATAAGAGGATTTCTCTCCAGCGAAGGAAAGGAAATGGTAAGTTCCTCATATTGTAAATTATAAGGTTCTGGCACTCAGCCTAGTTGAATCACTGTATACTGCCACATTATGCAAAAGACAGTAAGAAGGCATGCACCTGCTCCTTTGTCACCGAGTTTCCTCCCAATAAACACTATTTATTCTAGGACTGTTGTTAGTGTTGCTTAGTCATTCATCTATGTGTGTTTATCTGATAGTAATAAGAATGGTATATATTAGGGATGCATGAAAAATCTATTTTGGTGCACAGATTTCCTGTTTGGTTGGGGAGAGAGAAATATTTGTATACAAACGACTGTTTGTTATGAATTAGGGCTACAGATTCATGTAGGATTAGCCTGTTGTTATGAAATGTCATTATTGTACCCACAAACTTTATTCAACACCAAACTTTAAGACAGGCAATTTTCGTTTCTGTACTTGGGTGAGGATCAGGGTCATTTGTGATAGGTTCCAGCTTTATAAAGGAGCTAATTTTATAAGTTACTAAGTAATGTATACCCTGGTCTTCTTCTTTCCTCTCCTACAACTTTTGATCTATAAAAACTGAAAATCCAGTTCACTAATATGTGTGTGCGTGTGTGCATGCATGTGTGTTTATGCAGCTCTGCACTTCATTAGGTTTTTAATTTATCATTATATTTGACATTTAGAATTTTCATTTGGTTAAGTTGGAAATCTTCTGTATAAAATTTTAGAGGTTCTTATTTTCTGCTCATATCTTCAAGTTTGTATTTAATTTCTTGAAACAATAAGCATGGGTTTTAAAATTACTTGTCTGTATCTCTGGAGGTCTTGATTCTGACCCCCTGGGGGCGAGGTAGCTACTTCTCACTCATGGTGAATAGTTTTCTTGGGGCTAAAAGATTTTATCTACTAGCTACTCAATTTTATTGTAAAATTATTTGGGGAAATTCTTTGTGACCTAGGATTATGATGGGTTTATCCAGAGAGAATTTATTTTGCTTTTATATAAATAAAATAACTTGCTTTTGCCAGTTATTTTGGGCCCATCCAGTCAGAGGTCATATTAAAATATATTAACACTTTGAAGGTTTTGGAAACTAACACACAGTATGAATTTGGATTAGATTGAGGATTGGCTCTCAGAAGTAGGTGTTTTCCACCACTGATTGCTCTTCTCAAAAACAAAGTATATATACTATATCTCCTAATTTCTTACTTATAGGCAAAAATGGCATAAGCAAGTTTGAGAATAAACACAATTGATTCGTGGTCAGTATTCAACTCAGCTGATATTGACATCAGGCATTAAGATTTAGAGTTATAGAGTCCATTGCCTAATCCAGCAAGTCAGGTGAGTTTAGGTAAGATAATTTTTTCAGTATTTTAGTTTGGCTGGACTATAGCTAAGGAGATCAGTAGAATTCTATTATGGTAAATCAGGTGAGAAAGAAAGACTTTGCACTACAATAGTGCTACTTAGAATTTATAGGAAGGGGCAGTATGAGAATCAATCAGGATCTGAATGAAAAGGATTCAGTAAATGATATTATCAAGAGAGGGAAGAGTCAGATATAAATAAATCTATCATCAGTAACAAACGATGGCTTTAATCACAAAAATGTCACACCATCAAAACCTCTGTATTATCAACTCATCAAGACTAAAGGCAAGTGGATGAGGGTAAGTGATATTAACAGTTGTTTTGAAGCAGTGAGTTATTTCTAAAAGTCTAGGAGTAGAAAACATTAAGACAGGATCTTGATGCAGCATATTTTCTGTTTTCCAATATAATATGTATAAACATATGCATATGTATTTTAGCATGAAGATAAAAAAAATCCTTTAATTTCATATTTATTCCTTTTCCTTAATCAGTAATTTGTTAGCAAACACTAAGGAGGTTTTGAAATATGGGGTAGGGGATTGTATACTGAAAAGTCTAGTCAAAACACATTTCCTCAATTGCATTTGTAAAATTTGAATTATTATTATGATTGCTTCTACTTCCACTCAAAGTTAAGTTTTAGACATACCTGAAGAAGAAGATTAACACTTCTTATAGGATAAAAAGGAAGAAAAAATCATCTAAAAAAAAACACACAAAATTTTCCCTACTTAGTAAAGCAGCTGCTGCTCCCACCTGCTGCAGTTTATCATTGAATAAAAATTAAATACATGATACCCTGGAGGTAATTTTTCAATTACATAAAATGAATAAACCATGATGATAGAAGAAACTGCCAACACTTAACCACACCAATACATGTACAAATAAATTATTTATATTATTTTATTGTCTTCCAGTTTTATTTTAAGGCAGAGTTCACAATTGGGCAAAAGCAAAAGCTGAACACTTTTTGGTACCAACTATTAATTACACGACAATGAACCTAGTCATAAGTGGCAATGCAAAGTTACCCTTAATATTGCTGGAAGTAACAGATTGAGTATATGCCCTTTGTGCTTTTGTTTTCCCTTTTGTATTTACCTACCATATGGCTTGTGGCAATCCAGGAACAGTGAAGTGATTATCCTTACTAACCTTAAAGATAGTAATACTTAATGAATGTGAGTCAGATATATATTTGCATGAAATCATGAGGTTTGTCTTGGTCTTATGAAAGTATTCTTTTTTTTCCTCTACATCTTCAGCCTAACTACGGCTTAGGCTGTCTCATTTCGATAATGGATTATTCTGTCCTTTTCTGTGAATTCAGTCTAGCAATGGTGTGCTTTAATACATTCAGTAAAATTAGAGTTGCTGTCCAATTTATAATCTCAATCACAGAAATTTTTCTCCTAATGTGTACTTTCCTTTATTTTGTTGCTATTTCACACCTTAACAGTGCTTCCGCTTTCAACAGTGATGGCCTAAAGAAAGGGACAGTTGTGAAGCTACTTATTATTTGGTTTTCCCCTTTTTCTCAACCACTGTTCATATAAACCTCTTATCCACCCCTGGTACTGGATGCCATGGAGTAGGGGACTTGTCTAGAGTTTTACTTCATTCGTACAAATAACAGTTGACTGGTGATTCTAGCATAGAGGGCACATGTGGTTTTCTTGGATAGCACCCCATTTTACTTCACCAGTCCAAAAGGATCCAAATGAGTAGACTCATTTCCCTTCATTTCCTGCCTGTTCTCCCCCTACCTCATCACCTTCATAGGTACAGTATTTGAGATGAGCTAAGTAAATATCAAGACAAAGCAAAGGTTCCTTTCTCAAACAACCACGTACTCCCTCTTGCAGAACCACAGGGTCCATTTGGTTGTTCCTATACATACCCATTTTGGGGCTAGGAGGATGACTCCATAATCTTCTTTCTAAGCAAAATGTACTATGGCCTTTTCATGGTTAACAAAGGGCAGTTTGGAAAGTGTCAAGCTTAAAAAAAAAATCCCTGGATGGGGAGTGAAGGCAAGTTCTGTAATTTTTCCATAGATTTACTCAAATCATCAGATAATACATATTGAGTATCTTATTCTATTGATTGAGGAAGATGGGGAAGAGGATAGACAATGTATCTTAAAACACCAAGAAAGCTAACCTTTCTCAGTGATACATATATCATTCTATAATATAACTTTCACTGCAAATAGGTTGAAAAACATCTGATTTTTCAATTTGATGAAATGCTGTTGTTAATGATGTGCTTGTTGGAAAGCTGCAATGATTGGACTGGTAGAGGGTGTGAAGAAAGAAAAGCATTTTGGTGGTCTTATTTAACATATAGCACCATGTCACAAATGCTTATGGAGTCAGTATATATTCAGTTATATTCTATATTCATGTACTGTATCATTATATTAAAACTCTTCCCTATTCCTTTAACATATAATTACATTTTTGTAATATAAGTCATTGCTATGATTTTCAGAAATCTGTACTTTATATTATTAGTTAAAAAGATATAGTCATCAGTTGCCCAGTTTTCTTAATAAACATATTTCAGAGTTCACTCTGGGTGCCTTCCAAGTTATTTTCAAGATTCTGATTATTAGTTCACATTTGAATTTATATTACCCTTCAACCTGACCTTTGCCATAGGAAGTATTTCCATTTGGAGAGGCGTACTTGGTTAAATCCCATTTTTTTTCTTATTTAATATCTCAAATAGATATTGCTTCCTACAAATTGCTGATGTTACTTTTGGAAAGAGATGCAAAGGATTCAAGGTCACCTTGGGAACTTTGAAATAATTGTTTGATAATTTTCTACAAGCAATTTAAAATACCCATGGTTCACACTGCTAAGTACGTGACGTTTGTGTCACTTTTTAACTCCCATAACCATTTGGTCAAATTTGTCATATATACCATATCCATATCAGGCATATGTATATGTGGCCATGATGGATACATACAATTTATTATACTAATCAATCACATCAGTAAATCAAATACATTTATATAATAATTTAGTAATTCGAGAAAAAGAGGTTATTTAAGCTTGACATTCTAGATAATTCATTAATTCCATTAATGAATATTAATGATGATGAATATAATGATAATACTTTAAGTCCATTTAAAATAATACTTTAACGGGGCGCGTGGGTGTCTCAATTGGTTAAGCATCCAACTTCGGCTCAGGTCATGATCTCGCGGTTTGTGAGTTCGAGCCCCGCGATGGGCTCTGTGCTGACAGCTCAGAGCCTGGAGCCTGCTTTGGATTCTGTCTCCTTCTCTCTCTGCCCCTCCCCACTTGTGCTCTGTCTCTGTGCCTCTCAAAAATAAATGTAAAAGAAAAATAAAATAATATCCTAAGATTTGTTTGTAAAAAATATGTTGTCATTTTGTATAAAACAAATGGTCAGGAGGGAGATTAGCTATTTATGTACCTTTCACAAAAGGTGCAGTTCTTTCTCACCTCTGCCACAGTCCTGTAGCCCCCGATTTTACTGCCTCCATTGCTCCAGTCTCAGCATCAACCACCCTCCACATGCCATTCCTGATGCCATGTATATTACATAACAGGATGAGAAATAGGGAGTATTGGCTTTTAATAGTCCTAGAAACTCCAAGTTCAGATCTTTCCAACAATGGCTGTAAATCAGAATTATATGTACAGTGTCTGAAAACTCATCCAAAACTTCTTGGAAAATAAGGCAACATGTAGGTGATATATTTTTTTTCAGTGCTGTACTAAGGGGAAGAGGACTGAACATTGTTTAAATAAAGGAGTTTACTTAGTTTGATTCACCATTTACCTTTCAGACATGTTGCAAGTTATATATAGGGAACATATAAATCTTAGATATTGTGTTTCAAAGCCCTGGTGAGTAATATTAGATAGAAAACCACAGGCCCAAAATGATGTCATTAAACCAAGGTTTAATATCTAATTTAATGGCAGTTCTCAATGCCCCCCCCCCAATGTAAACTTTATCCAACAAACTGGAATTTCATATCAACACTGGGAGTTAAGCGCCTACCAGATCCTTTCTATTCCACCTAGGAGGATGACCTTGCCTAAAGCAATGAATTCCTTGCTAATAAATTCCCTTTTCACAGCTTTTCTGCTTTAAAAACCTTAGATCTTGTACAGCTTCTTGGACCTCCCCTCTACTTGCTAGATGGGATGCTGTTGGATTTATGAATAGTTTTAATAATAAAGCCAATTAGATTTTCAAATGTCTTCACTTAAATGTTTTTTTTTTAACAATAGTAACCAATTATGTAACCTACCCACTGACCCTATCATCCTAGAAATAGCCTAACTTTTCAGCTACTCTTCTTGAATCAGTTATATTGCCATTTTACTGAAACTCTCATAGAATTCATGAGTTAAATAAATTTTTAACATTTTTTTCATATATTTTCCTGAGAGTCACTAGGTTAAGCTATTTGAAAGTTATATGGCTTTTGAAATGTATGAGCATCTGAACCACATTACAAGGTTCCACATTTGGAGACAAGTATATAGTCCATAGGTTTTCCGGGGTAGCATAAAGAAAAACAGCAAAATGATGAAGTCTGTGAAGGTTGCGTTCTATGTTCTTTCACTGGTACCTAGTTCGTGTCTCAGCCGTGTTACAGGCTGTGTGTAATATACCATTCCTCATCTTCAGGACCCATCCAAACATTGCTTCCTTTGAGTCTTACCTTATTCCCATGAACCTGCAACTGAGGAATAATTTGTTTCTTGCTCTTCCGATCTGATGGTATTTTACTCCCATTTCTATTGTATTGTAAATTTAGTTCTTATGTCTTTCTCATCAAACTATCATTTATTGAGCAGACACCCGCTCTTAATTCTGTTCAGCTAGATAGAGGAGAATGTGAGCATAATAAAAGTATACTAACACAGTAACTCAGGAGAGAACGAATAATGAAGGAATACAGTAACAATGGAAGGGATCAAATCATCCTATTAGCACTAAGACAAGTAAGTCAACCTGGTAGAAAGAGAATGGAAGGTTGTGCTGGAAGCCAGGGGGGCGGGGCATGGAAAACAGTAATACAACAAATGGCCAAATCAGAAATGACCTTGCATACAGAATTACTTTTGATTAGACAAACTGACTTCAGTATCTTTATGTCAGTTTCCAAGTGCTTTGCCTTTGTGAAAATATAAAAGCCTTTATCTAAATAAATTGTTTAATGATATAAAATTTCACCAAAGTCAACATACTATATACAATTTTACTGTCTGACATTGTTTAAAAATCTTAAAACGTGCAATTAAACAACAAATGCACTCCTGACTTCCTAGTGAGATTTAGTAAGAAAATAATTTTAGTCATAGTGTAGCTTGGATTGTTTGCTATGAAGAATTACATTTCTCAATTTAACTCCTCATATGGGATGAAATGTTCATTTTTTTTCACCTCTTACTTGAGGGAATATTTCAGATTCACTGAAGAACTACAAGATAAAAGAAATAGACAAACTTTTTTATAGAATTTTTTTTCAAAGGAAAATTTATTTTTGAAAGTATGAGGTTTTTTTTTTAAAGTTCATGTGAATTGCCTTCCCTTTCTGTGTCAGAGTCCCGGCCTGCTCCTGTGTTGTGCTTTACTTTTCTTTTTCTAGCCCTTTCTGCTTTCCTTTCATCTTTCTCCTTGTTAAGTTGTGTCTTCTGTACAGGATTAGACCTGAAGGTTTTAACGTTTTTTTCCGTTTTTCTTAAATCAAGTGTGGTTGCAATCAGGTAACTGTTTGGAGAGGTAAGGAACAGAAAGAGAGGAGTGAAGGGAAGGCCATGCTGAGAAAAAAGACCAAGACAGGAACAGAGAGAAGCTCTGCTAGCAATTAACACAGGGTGTCCTTTTCGCTTCAGGATCTAGAGGAGTGTTCGATGAAAAAAGGAAATGACTCATAAGCTACGTCTGAACTCTTTTTATTTATTTATTTATTTTTTTGCATGAAACAGCCTCAGTTAATGGGATGCCTACATTTAGAGATTTGAACTTTGCTTTAGAAGCAATAATGACCTAGTCCAAAACTTTTAGAAAAAAACAGAAAAGGAAAAAAAGAAACTGGAAAATTCTATAGTCAGCTCCAATTAGAAAGATCTTCAAAAGTTTATTTCTCTTAACTGTTACTAAGGAAAAAAATATCTAAATTAGTGCTCTAGATTACACGTGCATCTTCATTTTCCTAGTGTTTCTTCTCTTATTTATATTCAGTAATCCTAGACTGATTTAATCCAGTCTTTTTTGTTTGCTTAATGAGAAAAGAAAGGAATGCATTTTAGCTTTGCTTTGTTTGCAAAATTCAGCTGCTGACCTACCAGCCTTCCTTGTTTTCTTACATATATGATTGGTAGACTAGATGTCAAGAATTCTTCTGACCCTCCTCTTCAGAAGGAGGGAATTTATTTATTAATTAAAGATAAGGAATCTGATTCTGGTTTCACCTTGACAATCAGATGCACTCTGGGAGGTCTATGAGAGTAGTTTTCAGTGGGCTGATTAGGGTAATGTTGAGACAGGAAATTTTAAAATGCTATACTTAGAAATGGGTCAGGATAAAGAAGGAAATATATTTCTATATTGAGGAAAACAAAAGAACTTTAATCAAGAGTTGTTTTCCCTGATCCTTTCTGAATAATAACTTGGAAATTTCATCAGCAATTAATTCTGTTTGATTCACTTTTTTAAACTTGTATGTATTTTGCAAACCTAACTCTGAAAAGCTATGTGAAAACTACCATTACAGAAAAAAAAAACAATTTAAATCATATAGACTGTGTGGTGCCTGCAGTCCGTTAAGCTTCCAACTTCAATTCAGGTCATGATCTCACAGTTCATGAGTTCAAACCCCGTGTTGGGCACTGTGCTGACAGCTCAGAGCCTGGAGTCTGCTTTGGATTCTGTGTCTCCCTCTCTCTCTGTGTCCCTCCCCTGCTCACACTCTGTCTCTCTCTATCTCAAAAATAAATATTAATTTTTTTTTAAATCATATAAACTGTGATACTAGAGAACAAGCATGAAAATAAAGGAGTCAGGGTGGTTCCAAAGTTGGTATATTATGTAGAACCTTTCTTTTCTTCTCTTTGCCTGGAAAGAGAGTGGCCACCAATTATTAAATTGAACGTAGAGTGTTTGTGTTTCAGTCATCCCTGTTAGTTCTGTTCCTCCTTATTATAGAGTAGATGTTTTGAATAGGCTTTGATTAGATGCTGCAGATGCATGCTGAACTTCCATGATATGTGATAGCTTGTCAAAGTCCTGAGACAATCTTAATCTGATCCACTGAGGGCTGGCTTGTGAGAATGAATGTTGGTGAGCAATCCTGGCTCAGTGTCTAGAATCTGCAGCTCAGCATGGCTTCACTTTATTCTACTTGTTCTGTATACAGTAATATATGTAACAATAAAATCTTGTGGTTTTATGTGAAATTGTACCCCCAAAGAAAACCAATCACCTTTTCTGCGCTTAAAAGTGAAGAAATCTTGAGGGGGAAAAAATGGATAGCTTTAATTTAGATAAGAGAAGTTTTGGAAAAATAAAAAGAATATTAGCTTTGCTGTTACCCTGATGTAGAGATGGCAAATATGCCATAACTTTTGTATGCAAACACAAGAGAGAGGAATAGAGGGAAAGGGAATGATATTTGTACAATTATCTTTCAATTCAAACAACACACAGTTTTTGAGTCTGGTGAAAAAAAAAAGCTATTGAAACTTGAAAAGAAGAATTGGATAATTGTATGAGATTTCTAAATGAATTTTGTTCTATATTTATAGAATACTTAATTGACTAAAAGGATCAGTTGATATTTTCACTTAAGCTTCATGTTGTGGAGGAAGTAATGTAATTTTTAAATAGTCTTCATAGATTTGGGGCTTTAATAAGGAATATAGCCTTTATGTATGCCAACTATTTACTATATGTATGTACATGCATGCATTTCCTTAGAAGGCAATAAATTAACCACAGTTATTTGACCAAAGACTTTAAAACCCATATAGCTGATACATAGCTATTACAAGTGATTATGGTACCTTCCTCTACCTTCAAATCCAGCAACATTTCATCTTTATGATTGTGAGTTGGAAAAGCCTGCATTTTTTGGAAAGGTTTCCACTTTTAAGTACCCATGCTATTAGATTGGGCCAACCTGGAAAATGTGTAATGATCTCCCCATTTCAAGACCCTTAATGACATCTGTAAAATTCCTTTTCCCATGTGAGATAATATTGTCACAGATTCTGGGGATCAGGATGTGGAAACCTTTAGTGGGAGCCATTATTCTGCCTACCATAGAAGTATTTAATTTATATTCATATATGAGTTTAGTTTGTACTTTTATTTTCTGTGCCGAGCAGATTTTGGTATAAAGACTAATTGATGACATTAATTATGGTAGCTTCAATCTTTTCATGATTAAATTTACTTGATAGAACTCATCTATAATATGGTGTATGCCCAATGACTTTTGCAATGGATTAGGGTTGGTGATAAATTTTTCAAAGCACTGCATGGACACTTATTTAAAAATATATGTACTGGTTGTCTGGGCACCGTTGTATTCAGTATATAAAAATCCTTACCTTCATGGAGCTGAAATAAATAGACAATAGATAAGAACAGCAAGAAAATATGTGTTATGTAGTGGTAGCTGCTAAAAATAAAAATAAAATGGAGGATACTAAGTTAAAAAGTGACAGGAGATTCTAATTTTAGGCAGGAAAGCTAGGGAAAGCTTCCTTAAAGATAACATTTGAGTAAAGCCCTAATGAGGTTGAGGAAATGTGCATCAGAATATCCTGAGAAGATCATTCTAATCAGAGATCATTCTAATTAGAGGTACTCAGATGTAATAGAAGGGGGTAAAGTCAAATAATGGGGAGTATTATTCATTTAGAAGTCTGAGGTCATAGGAATGATATTATATTTTACTCTGAGAGAGATGAGTTAACATTGGGAGTTTTGAGCAGAAAAGTGAAGTGACTTCACTTTAGCCACTTTAGTTTAACAAGATGATATTGACCTCTCTGAGACATTGCATGGTAGGTAGACAAGAGTGGAAGCAAGATAAACTACTGAAAACTTAAATTCAAAGAGATTATAGCTTAGACCAGGAATGCTAGCAATAGAGTGATAACATATGATTGCATTTCAGGCACAGTTTGAAGGTAGGGGCAACAGATTAAATGCAAGGTAAGAGAAGAAAAGGATTCAAGGATGACCACAAGGTCTCTAAGAAAAGAGAGTAGGAATTCAGTGAGATGGAGAAGACTGTGTAGTAGGTTTGGGGAGAATATCAGGAACTGAGTTTTGGATATGTTAGATTTCAGATGAAAGAAGAGGTCTAAGGACTGAGTCTTGAGAACCTTAAACATTTGGCAATCAAGGGGAAAAAAGACATGAGCCACAAAAAGACTGAGGGATAGTGGTCAGAGAGAAAAATAGGCTTGAAGCCAAAAGAACATGTTTTAAGTGAGAGAGTGACCGGTTGTGTTAAATGCTGCTGAGTCATACAAGAGTGGAGAACTGAGTGATGAATCTAGCAACATGGAGGGCTTTGTTGAGCTTGCTGACAAGGGTGTATGGAAAAGTGAGGGTAAATCTTGAGTTGAAGCAGTTTCAAGAGATAATGGGTAAGAAAAAATTTCATATTGTAGCAGAAAGAGGGGAAATTGCTAAAGCAAAGAGTAGGAGTTAAATAACCCTGTGTTGGGCACAAGTAGAGGGTACCACAGTGAGTAGTGTGGAAAGCACATTCTTAATAATAGGACAGAAGTTAGAGATTACAGGCTCAGTTGATCATAAGTGAGTAGAAGTGGTGATACAAACTCATGAGAGTTCTCTGCCCAGCTACTTCTGTATTTTTAGTGAAATTATTGCCTGATTATATTTTTTATTTTTTTATAAATTAAGTTCACTTTTATTTTCAGAAAGGCTTCCATGCTAATGAAATTTTCAAATTTGTTATAAAATCATATTTGAAATTTCTTGTATTTTTTTGTTACTGTATCACCAGTTAACTATGAATTTATATATATATATATATATATATATATATATATATAATTTTTCAGTTTTTATTTTTATTACCCTATTCAGAAGTTGCCTGTTGGAGACATTTTAAGATGAACCAGTAGAAAATGATTTTAAAACAAATGTTTTAAGTTATCCATATTACTGACAAGTTTCACACATATCCATAGAGTAAGATATTAACAGACATGGGTGCATTTTTGTCCCTTGACTCATTGTTCCTGAAAGACAGCTGACCTCCAGCTACACATAAAAGTTGAAATCAGAATTTAAACAGCATCTCAGTGGTTTAGTGGATTGAGCCTCTGACTCTTGATTTCCGTTCAGGTCACCATCTCATAGTTCATGAGATGGAGTCCCGTGTCGGCAATGACAGCACAGCCTGCTTAGGATTCTGTCTCCCTCTCTCTCTCCCCTGCCCTGATTGAGATTGGTCTCTTTCTCAAAATAAATAAATGTAAAAAAATAAACAGCATCTTAGATGACCTTAACATTCCTAGTTCTTTCTCTCCAAAGCAGGTCAAAAATTCACCATTCACCACCCTCACGTTTGTTTTGAAGAGTCTTACTTTGCAAAACAACCCTATTCAGTAATATACCAAAAACCAACTATATCATAAGAATAGTCCTCTGTGAATAAGTCACAGGAAGTCCTTTACTCTCATCTTTCTCTGTTACTTTTGTCCCACCTGCTTACCTACCTAGCACTCACTTCCACACTGCAGATGGTGGTGACGTTATGCGTACTTCTAGTCAGTGCTTTGGAAGCCATAAGTCAGAAGTCCTTGTCATGAATTAAGAAGCAGCCTGTACTTAGCATATATTATCAATACCTATGTGGCCCTGCTATTCACTGTGGAGTCCAATTCATTACATAGCAGGAATGATCAGTTCTAGACTTCACATCACCAATAAAAGGAGCTTGCATCATATCCCACTACCAAGTACTTTCTTGCCTCTGTGAATACTATTTCTTTACATGCACTGGCAAAGGTATTACCAAATTTCTCACTTGCAACAATCATCTGTAACACCAACCAGAAGGCCCATGCAATCAATATGATTAAACACACATACACCCACTTACACACACACACACCACACAGGCACACCATTTCTACTGTGATTTTGTTGACATTTAATTCTCCTTGATCCAAGATTTAATTAGACCCAGGACTGAAGGGATTTAGCTTAGAATAACAGGTCCAGAGTTCTATTCTAGGAAAAATGTTCAAATATACCTAATAATAATAAACAATTAACCATGAATGTCTTATTTATGTCAAGGTTTGAAAATAGTGCTTGAATACAATGTAGATTGCTCTCTTCAATTGTAATTAATTTTACTGTTGATTCTCTGGGCTGCTTCTTCACAATGGAGTTTTGAAACAGAAAGGCACTTGCAAGCCAGCGTTTGCCCAGCTGTGCTGTAATTGTCTTAAGTGCGAGCTGATGGAAGAAAACCAAACAACAAAAGACTTTGTCTTCAAGCCAGACATTGAAATGAGACTAGCCAAAGCAAAAATGACATTGGGAGTAAAAACATAACCCATTCCAAACTGAATGAGTAGACCATTTGTGTTTGAAATGAGATATTCTATCACAAAATCTGCCGAGGCTGACTCTGGTTGCTGCAGGTTAAGGCCTAAAATAATATTTAGAGACAATTTCAAATGATCACAACTTTAATTCCTTTTATGTTCTTGGTTATTTTCATGTTTACTATTCTTATATTTTATTATTTACATGGAAAAAACTTAGGGGCATTTTTAGATAAAAAATATTTTATTCTTTAGATAAATAAAATGATTACAAAGTTTATATTAAATATGGTAGTCAAATAGCTGAGCTGTTTCAAGGGATATATTTTCAAAAGTTGTGGTTATTTTGCTTAGACCATAGAACTTAAATAACTGCCCATGTGATACTTCCAAAACACCCATTAAGCGTTAGCTTCCTTAAATACTGCAGATTATAATCAGTATGTAATTATATACTTATAATTTTAAACTCCTTGGGTATTTAAAAACAAAACAAAAAGCCCTAGACCTTGTCTCCACCCCTAAACATTCTGACTTAATTGGCCTGCAATGGAGCTTTGATATCAGTTTTTTTTTATACCCCCCCCCCCCCCCCCCCCCCCCCCCCCCACCAAGCCCGGGTGATTCTGATGTTCAGCATGAATTAAGGGTCACTGCTAGTATATTTGGACAAAAAGCCTGTTTTTATTTTTTAATTAAAAAAATTTTTTTAATGTTTATTTATTTTTGGGAGAGCGAGAGTGCACATGAGCAAGTGGGGGAAGGGCAGAGAGTGAGGGAGACACAGAATCTGAAGTAGGCTCTAGGCTCTGAGCTGTCAGCACAGAGCCCTACATGGGGCTCGAACTCGTGAACTGTGAGATCATGACCTGATCTGAAGTTGGACACTTAACCTACTGAGCCCCCTAGGTGTCCCAAAGAGTCTGTTTTTAAATATATCCGTATCTCAACTAATCTCTATATTGCTCTAACATATGGGATCTCTGCTTACCAATTGAAGGTTGTTGTTTTAAATGTCAAGATGTACCACCTTGAATTGCCAAGCTTTTCTCAGCAGAACAGTGATGTTTAGAAAGACCACTTCTATGTCCTTTAGTCCCTGAAAACAAAGCAGGATTTTTTTTGTAACATCTAAAGGGAATTATGCTGTAAAGGAAAATAAAAATGTTGTCTGTTCCTAGAGGGAAAAAGGAAGTGTAAACTATTCAGAAAAGATACAGTTATGGACATACCTGAATTCCATATCTTGCCTTCATGTGGTGATTCTATCCCCTTTCTCTACCAAATATAATAACCCTTTTCAAATATCTAGAACCTAAATATCTGCATTCTTTTGATACTTGAATTCTCAACATTAGTTTCCTCTCACGATCCATCCTACTACCTTTGTCCCAGGAATTCCATAGGATACAATATTCCTCAGAAACATAATGCTTCATAACTAAAAAATTCTGGAATACAATCACAAGTGACTGTAATAGTTAGAAATAGGATTAGCTGAGTAACAGAGACCCAAAATATAGTTGCTTAAATAGTATAATTGTTTGTTTTCTCCTATAAACATATACATATATGAGAGCTACAAGGTCTCTTGGCCCCAAACTACTTGTAGCTTTCTGTTCTCTCTCCTTGGGATACAGTTAGTATAATGGGGAACAAAATAACATTAAGTGAGGAAGAAGAGAGGGGGTAGCTTATTTGAAGAATGTATGGATATGGATATGATTAAAATAGGACATGCCATTCTTTTTTTTTATTTTTTTTAATTTTTTTTAACGTTTATTTTTGAGACAGAGAGAGACAGAGCATGAACAGGGGAGGAGCAGAGAGAGAGGGAGACACAGAATCTGAAACAGGCTCCAGGCTCTGAGCTGTCAGCACAGAGCCCGATGCAGGGCTCGAACTCACGGTCCGTGAGATCATGACCTGAGCCGAAGTCGGACGCTTAACCGACCAAGCCACCCAGGCGCCCCAGGACATGCCACTCTTAAGAACAAAATAGATAGATAATCAGGAAGGGTATTGGATGATCAGGATTCTGCAGGCAGCCATTCCAATAGAAATTCATAAGACAGTTCTCAGTTTCTTAACCTGATATGGCTCTGTGACTCAGAAACCACTGTTTGAAGAAAAGGCAGAGTCTCACTGAGAAATGGCTCTACAATACCACAACAAGGTATATAGTAATAATTCTTCTAGGCCTTCTGCAACAGGATTTATGACCATTTACACAGATAATTATACAATAGGAGTCAAGAACTGGGGTACACAAGAACTAAGATAATACCTGGACTTGAAGCATCTGTATGACCCTCTCCTACCACCATTAGAGTGGGGGGTGAATGGTGTGTAAGTAATAATTGGAGTCTTGACCCTGGCCTGACTCTCAGTAAAGGCACTGGGTCTGTGAACTCACATGGTGGTCATTTTCCTGGTCTTCAAATGTATAATTCAATGAATAAACTTGGTAGGTGACAGAACCCCTCAATGGTTTGTTAATCTTTAAGAGCTGTTATAGTGTGGTAAACCAAGAGGAAGCACCTGAAACCGTCCCTCCCCCTGGCCAAGGTACAAAGCTATATCATCTCTGGAGGAAATACCAGAGATTATTTACATCTTTAATTATCTAAAGAATACAAGAGGCTAGTCCCCATCATATTCCCATTTAATTCATAATCTAACACCTACAAAAGAAGATAGATCCTGGCAGATTAACAGTTGACTACCACAAACTCAAACAAGTAGTAGCCTCAGTTGTAGCTGCTGTGCCAAATATAGTATCTTTGCGAGAACAGATTAACTCAGCCTCAGGCATGTAGCCATGGCAAGGTCAAAAATTTTTTCACCCCTTTCAAGAGATTTGATCAAAAGCAGTTCACATTTATGTGGGACAAACAAGAAAATACATTTGACATCATGCTGTAAGGCCATGCTAATTGTTTTTCCTTAATAAACTCAGAAGGGGGCTGGACCGTCTGGATGTTTCACACAAGATAAGGTTGGTCCACTATTTTGATGACATCAAGTTAATTAAACCAGATGAGCAAGATGTGGCAAGTATATTAAAGGCCTTGATATAACACATATGCTCCAGAAGTTAGAGATAAAACCTATAATGTTTCAAGGGCCTGAAGTTTTTAGGAATCTAGTGTCTAGAGGCATGTCAGGAAAACCTCTCCAAAATAAAGGACAAAATTATTGCAACTCACACTTTCCACACCTAAGAAGGAAGTGAAAACACATAAAATATGTTCAGCATAATTTTTCATCAGAAAAGTACAAATTAAAATAGTTATCAAAACATATCAGAATGTTTCAAATTGAAAGCCTGATGACATATGTGTTGATAAGGTTGTGGAACATTTAGAACTAACTGCCTTATATTATGGAAGGGGATGTAAAATGGTAAAAATCTTTGGAAAACACCCCGGGAATGTTGTTACACATACTTAGAACAAAGCCACCAATTCTATTCTAATTGTTTAAACAGAAACAAAAACATGTATCCCACAAATATTTGTGTATAAATGCCTATGGCATCTTTAGTCTCAAAATCCAAAACTGGAAACAAAGCTAAATGTTCATCGAAAAATTAGCATATAAAGAAATTGTACCGTATTTAATGCAATCAAATATTACCTAGCCTAAAAGCCAATTACTGATATGTACTGCAACATGGATGATTCTCAAAATCATTTTGCTTAGTAAAAAGAGCCAGGCGCACAAAATAGAACATTTTGTATAATTCCACTTATACAAAATCCCTGAGCAGGCAAATCTAATGTGTGGCGACAGAAAACAGGTCAATTATTGCCTGGGGGCAGGAGTGGGAGTGGGGTTATTGGCTATAAATTGGCATGAGGAGACATTTTATCGTGATAGAAATGTTTATTTCTTGACTGGCTATGGTTACATGGAGGTATATATTTGTCAGTACCTTAGAAACTTTATGCTTAAAGTGGATGCAATTAATATTATTGGAATTATACTTAAGTAATGTCACTTAGGAAGTAAAAGAATGTTAATATATTTGAAGAATTTTAATGCTAAGGGAAAAAGAATATAAAGGAGAAAACAAAAGAGAACGTGATTACAATAAAAGATAGGCAAAGAGAATTATATACACAGGTTTACACTCTGAAAAAAAAACAAGAACTAATATCAAAACTGATTATTTACAACTGTAATTCACAAAAATATCTTAAATAAAAGAAGATACACCATACTAAAACTAATGAAAAGTAAGCTGGATGACCTTTGTTAAAATAGGAGAATATCTCAGAATGAAGAATATTACTAGGAAAAATAGAATCATTTCATAATGATAAAGTGGTCAATTTTCCAAAAAGACATCACAAAAATATGAATCAAAACAGATAAGAACAAAATAGAGAGATAAATATATCATTATACTGGAGACTTCAAGACAACCATTCTGATAATTGATAGAAATATTAGATAGAATATCATTAAAAAAAGAGAAAACTTAAACAATACCATCAACCAAATTGAACTAGTCAAGATTTTTAGACCAGTCTACCCAACAAAAGTAGAATACACATTGTTTTACAGTACATGCAGGGCATTCAACAAAATAGATCATATACTGGGCTAAAAAACAAAACTTGACCAATTAAAAATTTTTTTAACATTTATTCTCTTTTGAGAGACAGAGCATGAGTCGGGGAGAAGAGAGAGGGAGCCAGAATCTGAAGCAGACTCCAGGCCCCGAGCTGTCAGCACAGAGCCCGATGCAGGGTGCAAACCCACAAACTGTGAAATCATGACCTGAGCTGAAGTCGGACACCCAACTGACTGAGCCACCCAGGTGCCCCAAACCTTGGCCAATTTGAAAGAATATAAATCATTTTAAGCATGTTCTTAGATCATAACAGAATTAAACTAGAAAACATTACCAGAAAAGTATTTAGAAATTTTACAAATATTTGAAAATACACTTGTAAATAATTGGTCAAGGGAAAACTGTTTAAAAATATATTGAAATTTTCAACATACTGAAATTTGTAGAATCCAGCTAAAGTAGTTGGAAGAAGTATATAGATGCAAATCTATATTACAAAAGAAAAAGAAATTAAAACTGGATTCTGAGCTTTGACATTAAGAACAAATCAACCAAACAGAATGTAACTGAAGCCCAAATAGTCAGGAGGATTAGTACAAGACAAGCAAGAGGAGAAATCAATAAAATTCAAAGTAAAAACAAAAATGAACAGAAAGGGGTGGCTGTGTGGCTCAGTCGGTTAAGCTTCCGACTTTGGCTCAGGTCATGATCTCACAGTTCATGAGTTCCAGCCCTGTGTCAGGCTCTATGCTGACGGCTCAGAGTCTGTAGACGGCTTCGGGTTCTATGTCTCCCTCTCTCTGCCTCTCCTCCACTTTCTCTCTCTCTCTCTCTCTCTCTCTCTCTCTCTCTCTCTCCTCTCTCTCACTCAAAAATAAACAAAAACATTAAAAAAATTAAAAAAACAAAAAACAGAAGCGGGGGAGGCAATCCAACCCAAACCTGGTTCTCTGAAAAGATTAACAAAATTGGTAAACATTTCAGCAGATTGACCAAGAAAAGAACAGATACAATTTATCAGTAACTGAAATGAATGAGGGGACACCACTGAAGACTTCATAGACATTTAAAAAGATCATAAGGAAATACAATGAAAAACACTACGGCCTCAAATTCAACTTAGAAGAAATGGACTAATTCCTTGAAAGACACAAGTTAATAAAACATACTTATAAATAAATATATAACATAATTAATGTCATATCTATTAAATAAATGGAATTCATCATTAAAAATCTTCCAAAAGTAAAACTCCAGGCGCAGATTATTTCAATAGTGGATTGTACTGAATATTTCAGGATAAAATATAAACTCAAAATAGATAATCCATCTAAAGTCAAATGTAAAAATATTGAAATTTCAAGAAAAATATACACACAATAATTATACAAATCTTATTTTCTTGTTTTCCTTTCCTTTCCTTTCCTTTCCTATGTGTTTACAATGTCTAGTTTATTAGTTGAGTTTCTTGCGAGTAAGAAAACTCAATGTATGCTTCTCTCATCTTCCACTGGCTTGTTTTGGATAATGCAACACTGCTACTGATGATCAATGAATACATTTTACTTGACACATTAATTTACCTTACAAACTATGATTCTCCCCAAAATATTCCACACTTCTTTTTACAGATTTCTTTCAATTCAGCAATATTAAGTGCAAAGAAGAGATTAGCGACCATTTAGCAAGAGAGCAGAAGGTAGAAGTTAGGTGTTAGTGAAGTATAATTTTAGCTCACAGTGTGAGTGTTAATTGAATGTTATTGCTAATACTACAGCTATAACAGTATAGTCACTTGTTAAATGTAGAAACAAAGTGATTATGGAAGTCAAAACAGTGAATTAAAACAGTCAGGTAATGGAAGGTCTTGTTAGCACACCATCACATTTTCAAAGAACTAAAATTAAATGTAGTGAGCCCAAGACAATGAGGTAAAAAGTTCTTGGTGTTCAAGTTAACTATTTTGAAATTTATATTCGAAGACAATCTTAGAGTCAAAAGAAGAATATAATATTTAATACTGTATACATTTTCCCTCTTAAAGATAATTTAATATTCATATATTCTAATTTGAGTGTGCTAGTGCTTGATTAATGTTAAAATTGTTGATTCAAAATGATTTTTTAATGTTTATTTTGATGGATCATCTTATAGTGGAATAAGTTTAGTATTTAGAATGTTAGTTTTTACTTCTGTTAATTCAATGCTTGCTAATGCAAATTAAAGAGATAATGCTCAATCTGAGATAATGGACTCCTCTCTAAAATTGAAAGTGAGGTAGATTTAGAGAATTTTGCCAAAAGGAAAGAATATGGAATAGAAGTCAGAGAGGTGTACTTGTTTTATCTGTTATATATGAAACTACAGTGATTATGTGCTGTTTCTGATTTCTCTTTTGTCCACCCTGTTGACACGCATACAATGTTCACAGTGTCTTCATACTTCAGATAGAAATCAGAGTTACTCATGTTATAGGATACCTGGAGCCATGTTCATGGCCACGCTTAAAGAATTCACCTGCTCTGGCCCATTTGCAAATTCAGTAGCCTTTCTTAAAAGTATGCCAGTATAATAAACTCATTATTACTTGACACAAAACATGAGGTTCTCTGTACTTGGAAGTCAGAATCGGAATATTACTAGCAATAAGCACTTCTAGTGGTTGCAGAAGTGATTAAAGCAAGTCTCTCTTTCATGCTCCATAATTTTTTTTGGGGGGGGTCATTTTTACTTTTTCTCCATATTGCTGCTTACACCATTAGAAAATCAATTTGAAATGGCTATAAAAATGATTATAATACGAACATAAAAATGAGTAGTTGATGGAATGCAATTGAGGGAAAATAAGAATAGGTCTATTATAAAAATGGTAGAGAACTGACAAGCTGTAATGTGTGTGACAATAACAGGAATGCTCACAAGATCCCTTCCTAGTCACTTCCTTTAGGGAACGCGTATTTGCAAAGTGATGCTAACTGACTTATGTGTAGTAATGATGTGTTTACATAACTCAGTTCACTCAGTGAAGAGGAAAGGCATAAGTGAAAGGGGGGCAAGGTAGGTGGAAAATAATAATTTTCTGTATTTCAGGCCCTCATTTTTCATAAAAGAAAATATTTATATCACTTTTAGGACAGTCATTGGAAATTCTCTGGGAATGATAGCAGCCTTTTGCTTTTTTAAGCATTCCTTTAGATAATAGATAAAACTAAATTTAGAAATCACTGTTTTAGAAGTGAGACTTCTATGAAGATCACAAATGGAACAAATACTTTGAGTCTTATCCCATCTGTAAATTATAAGCTTCTATAAAAGGCATGAACCTGAATATCTTAATTCCTGATCATTACTAGCAGAATGTTTTACATGTAATAACACCAAATAAAAGTTGGCTTGGTTAAAATGAGACAGACTTTGTTTTGATTAGTTTATTCTCCCATGAATGCAATCTGAATAGTACATACAGATATTTAAGAGTTGCTAGGTTTTATTTGGGGCAGAGAGAGAAGTATTTTTATGATCCTAGGTGTGAGTCTATCATAAAGGAAAAAAAAGAAAAGTAAAAAAAAAAATTGCATATATATGTATATATATGTATATGCACATGAGTCTATCTGCACATATGCAAATGTATATTTCTATAATTTTTTATTTGATATATATATGATAGCAGACACTTTTAATTGCCTACCCAATATCCATTTTCCCCAACTTCTAAAACTAACCAAATAATAAATTCTTTCATTGTCTCAAGTTGTCCAGAAAGGAAAATTCACAATCATGTCTTACAACACACCATCTTGCAGGCCAATTCTAACAAATAAAATGAAAACATAAGCATTGTGGATGAGCTAATTAAAAATATAAAGATGTATTTAGCCAATATGTACCTTTTGTTCTTCTGCTCTTTGCCTTCGTGGAGTGGCAGCCACCTTGCCTGTATGAGATAGAAGGCACAGACAAAGTAGAAAGACCCTGGGTTCATAAGGAAGCCATGGATCCAAAATTCTAGACTAGTATTATGTACATCTGGAGTTGTTTTATATCAAAAAGAAAAGTCCAATTTGGATAAAGAAGTAGCAGATTCTTTGTAACCTTCAGCTGAGTGCAACCTACATAATACATTAGCCTCTAGCCCAGTAGAGATTTAGGAGCATATAGATACATAAAACTATAAGATAAATAGTTTAAAAAGGGGAAGGAAAATAATATGGGGAAAATGATGGAGATTCACATAAGGTTAGTTTAGAGAAAAAAAATACAGGCCACAAGTTTCCAAACACTTTTCTAGAAGAGGCTCACAAGTTTAGGTCTGAGTCTTCTACGACTCCTTACCAAAGTGGAAACATGATCATAGTGTTATGGTCAAGGGAAATCAGTTGTTTAGATAATGTCAAGCTCTTCCTGATATTCTGGTGCTAGAATGAAATAGATTGAGAAGAGACTATGCAGAAGGGCAGGATAGGGAGAAGGCAGGTAGTGTGTTTAGACGATACAAGGTAATGATTATTTCTCAGTGAGAGAGTAGCTGTAATGCTGATAGTCAGCCTAGACTTCCACACTTTATGCTATTCTGTGTGAGGAATGTAGAAACAATTCTGAAGTTATTTGGTAGTATATGAAATCTCACCCCCCTCCCACACAATAACTAGAGGTTAAGGCATTGATATTAAACATATACCTAAAGGAAATCATGAAATCCATTTACATATTACGGTGAGGGTAACTTCACCTGAGATAGACATGGCCCTCGTATGGATTTGACAGTACCAACTAGTTTTTTGAGTCCTAAAATAATTTTCAGACTTTTGAAGAATAGTAAACCCACAAAGCTAATCTAGCTTGTACTTGAGAGCTGTGGAAGTCTTTGAGGAAATGCTTATCCTATTTTAGAAAAATTTAGTGATAGTGATCTGATGAAATTCAAGTCAAAAATGTAAGAGTAAATGAGAATATATCTCCCTTTTCTTTTTTATCGAGTTTATTTATTTATCTGAAAAAGTTTTTAATGTTTATTTTTTTGAGAGAGCACGAGCAGGGCAAGGGCAGAGAGAGAGAGAGAGGGAGACACAGCATCAAAAGCAGGCTCCAGGCTCTGAGCTGTCAGCACAGAGCCTGACGCAGGCTCAAGTCCATGAACTATGAGATCATGACCTGAACCAAAGTCAGAGGCCCAAAGACTGAGCCACCCAGGCACCCCTAAGTTTATTTATTTTTGGGAGTGTGTGGGAATGGAGGAGGAACAGAGAGAGAGAGAGAGACAGACAGTCCCAAGCAGTGCACAGCCTGGCACAGGGACTTGGGGCACCATCCCACAAACCGTGAGATCATGACCTGAGCCAAAAGCAGGAGTCAGACACTTAACCGACTGAGTCACCCAGGCGCACCTATCTCCCTTTTCTTGAAACCTCCTGCCTGGAAGCAAACATCGGAACATATCTGGTGCTAGTACCACTCGCTATACTATGTGGCCCAGAGTTAGAGTATGGTTTGTAGTTTATGGAATTTATGAATATGAAGGAGTTGGATTTATTACAGATGGAGAACAATGTGTGTGATTCTCAAGTCTATCTTACCAAATGTTGAATAATGGATAGATGTATCAATGAAAAATGTTCTATTCCTCTAGGAACCTTTGAACAGTAATAAGAATATATTTCCTCTACAAAGAATCCTTTGGTACGTTCTAGTTGAGCATTAGCTGTTGATTTTCCTCTAAGAGTTCTCTTAAGAAGATGTAGTTTTAGAGTCCTAGACAATTGCCTTAAACTTTGAAATATTTGTCTTTTTCCCCCCTTTTGGTCACGTGCCTAGATCTGGCAGTTGTTGTCTCTGCCAAATGAGCTGTGGTCCCTCTCCTCCTTTCTTTTCTCTTACTGTTCTCTGCATTTCCTTTCCTTCCCTCTTTTCACCTCTATTCCTTTTGTCCTCACCCTCCCCTCTCTTTTCTTCCCTTCTTTTTTCTTTCCATATTCTTTTTCTTTCCAGATAATGCCTGGAATTTCCTAGATGTGTAAGTAGTAGTGGTTTATTATTCCAGTCCTCCTATACCTTATATCTATTATTCTCTTACAGTCATGAAATATATGAGCAGGTGGTTCCTCTCAACCATTTTGTTGATTGGAACAGCTATTGTTGTCGAAAAAAACCTTGATGACAGAAAATGATATGAAACAGGAAAATATATTTGGAAAAAATCTTGAATGACCATCACATACAGATAGATTTCTAGAGTTCTAGAGTACAGTTTAAGACCCCATTGTTCCTGCATTTCAGTATAGTGATTTGCAGATAGACTTGTACGATTAAACTAAGAAAGATACTTCTCTCCCTTTTTTCCCAGTTTTAGTCCTTTCTACAACTTAGCGTGATGCATCAAACTAATTAAACTCACCTCAGGTCCAGTAGCTTGTCAAGTTGAGAGAAACCTCTATGAGAAAAATATGTACAGCTATTGGTATCAGATATGTCTTTTCTTCTAAATTCATAGCATTTGAGTTATAACTAAGATGAGATACTTTTGTTTTTCTTTCTGCCTTAATGAGCACTCTGTACTATTTGTAGTACACAGGATTGCACTGTTATCCAATTAGGAATGTATACAGGATGCAAGGCTTATTATTATTCTGCACATAATTGAGCCATGCATCTTCTACATCATCATTGTTTTATCTCCCTCAGAGATGCTCATTATCATGCGTAGCTTCTGCTTTTTGGCAGAATTGAGAATGTCCTTTGGGGGTTGAACTTCAAAGTAACTTGACATCCTCATTAACTTTTATGGCAACTAAGATATTGAGCATCCTTATACTGAAGAGTAATCTCAAATTCTTATCATTTCTTTTTTTTCTCCCTCCATTAATTACATACAATCTTATACTATTATGCATCAGAAAAAAAAATGAGCAGAAAACCAAAAGAAATTATCGACGTTTTTGAATATATTTTTTGTGGGTGTCTAAGTGGAAATGGCATTTTTTCCCTCATAAATCAAGACGTGGGTGTTCTATGAAAACAAGACTTTAGAAGTTCACATAACCATTTAAATTTGTTATTTCAGAGAATTTGAAACCTAGGGAATGTTGGTGATCACTGAGATTACCCATCTTATTTTATAGATAACATTGCAAAGGCCTAAAGAGGGTAAAGACTCATCAAAATTGGCAGAATAAAATTAAAGTCACAGAGCATTTTTCCAAGCCAACCATGTTGAATTCATGTTAAAGAATGCTAAAGTGTCTTTAGTGTTATATGCTAAACTTTAGTGTTATATGTATAGTGCTAAACACTTTATATGCTGAAGTGTTATATGAGGATACGACATAGGTTGGGCAGGGAGAATTGTCCAAATTTCATTTCTTCCCAGAGCATCCTCCAGATCACTGTAAACTATGTACTTGAACATGATACTTCTCTGTTTAAAATACATGGCTAGTACTTCATCGCCTACACTTGTGTGATTATCAGGATCTCACAATATCATGCCTCTTATTCAGCAATCAAGCACATATTGTCCTATAATTTCTCACTGAACATGCATTTTAATTAGAAAACCATTGTGGATGGACAATGGTTTTCTTCATCCTGGATTGTGTTGTTGGAAAATCTCTGATACTCTTTTCCTACCAAAACATGTCACCCCTCCTTTGCGCTGGAAGTATACTCTCATAAGTCACTTTAAGAGATGTTCACCAGGGGACAAGTGAGCCATTCATTGAGACCAAAGGACTACTTGGGAGTGTGTGGTAGTGAATTAAGAAACAGCTGTGAATTTCAAGGGTACCAGATTTGGCTCTGAAATAAAGACGTTGATAGACTGCTTGACTTAAGAAAAGCCTTTGTAAGATAAAATACCTTCATTAACCACACAGTTAAAAGTACCTTTTATAATTATGGAATAGAAAGATACACAAGTAAACATCTGTATCTATGTCTCTATTACATCTGTGAAGATCCATGTATCCCAGTTTCAAACAGGCTTTCATTTATGAAATCATAGATCAGTCTCTAAAACTAATATTAAAATAACTCAAATCCTTTGCTTTTATCCTTGAAGAAAATTAAAAGATCAAAAAATATAACCCACATAATATTAAAAGTCATTTAATCCTTTTCTCCATATTCTTTAGTTTTCTAAAACCATCTGAATATTCTCACTCCACAAACCACAAAAATCTTTACATTCATGTAATTGTCAATTTTCTCAGATAATTTTATTTTCTTGGCCACTTTTGTCCCCCCCAGAAATCCATATCATACTCATGCCACACCCTCACAGCCACCATGATGCTAACCATGAAGCCCTCAGCTGCTCAATTCTGGAATGAGTAGACTCTATCTTCCATGTTTCTCACAAGAATCAGCCCCTTCTTCCTCTTTCCCTAGTCTAATTCTGTAGGAGATGGGTATGTATATGATTGCATACATGTTAATTCAGATGTATATTATTTTAAATACATGTTAATTTTATAAATTATATAGGTCCATATAATTTTTGGTATTTCTAACTTTAAATGTGTATATATAAAATACACAAAAATGAAACATACATAAAAACCACCTGCATTTCTACCACTACTCAATTATAAACACAATTTGTATATTCATTGTATCTCTTTAAATTATATATATTTATGTATATATATAATATATACATATATATATTCTCAGTATATACAATCCATTATATACAATAATGGGATTTGTATTATATATATAATATCCTATTCACAATTATTATATTTCTCTAAGGGAATTTTAAAACACATAAAAATGTGATGCTTAAAATAATTCTATTGCATTTTATTTTGTGAATATACCAGAATTTCTTTAACTAGTCTCAGATATGTGGACATCCATGTGAAAAATCTATATTGAAATGAACTTCAGAAGTTTCCATTTTATAGAAAGAACAATCTGATTTTAATACCTGAGGAGATTCACAACTACTTTTGAAAACTCTTCAGAATCTTCAAAGAACCAAATATACTTTCAACTACAAGAGAAATTGTTTGGTGTAAAACGAAACTGGCTTGGGTCCATTTAACATTCTTTTAAAGTTACCCAGAAACTAAGTTAAGGTGCCATTCCCTCTATTATAATGGAAGAAAGAGAAATTTATTAATTTCTAGTTTTTAAAAGAAATTTTAAATTTAACTTGAAAAGTTCTTTTTCAGATATTGTTTTTATGATAACAAGAAGTATATGCTCATCAGAAGATATTTTAAGCTCACTGTAATCATTCAATTACTTCATCAATCTAATGCAGACACTACTTATTTTTCATGGTAATTTTATTCAGTATTTTGCAGTCCAGACACACTAAAAAGTGCATTTTTTAAACAAATGAAATTGGAACAGTCAGTGAAAAGAGGCTGAATCTGATGGAATTTTTAAGTAAATGCCTACTTTAATATTCAATTTATTTATTCAATAAGAGGGCAATTGACAGGTAAAGAGAAAAATGATATGTTTTAATCAGATTCTAAATTCACAGCTTAGCCTTGTGACAGAAGGAACCAAACAGTGTAGAATAATATGTTCTCTTCTCTGAGCCTCTTACCAAGAAGCTTTGAAAGTTGCAAACATTAACCTTTATAGTAACCTTGTAAAATTGGCACAACCCACATTTTCCAGCTAAAGAGATAAGCAACGGAGAGGTTAAAGTCACAGCGTAAAATGCAAATAGCAATTTAGCAAGCATAGGCAAGATAAATCTTGCACTGTTTCACTCTTATACCTATCTGACACCCTCTTGGCAAAAGAGAAAATACTACTATTATGACACAATGACACTAATAACAATAAGGACAATGATGACAGCTGCTAATATCACTACTAGTACTAATGATGATCCTAACAACAATAGCAATCAGAACAAAAGATTATCATGATTGGGAAAGTTTGAGGAGATTAAAAAATCTTCATCAAAACAAATTAAAATGAAAAAATACCACTTGAAAGAAAACTTTTATTTATTTTTCTTTAAAGTTTATTTATGTATTTTGAGAGAGAGAGAGAGAGAGAGAGAGAGAGAGAGAGAGAATGAGTAGAGGAGGGGCAGAGAGGGGGGTGGGGGGACAGAGGATCTAAAGCAGGCTCTGCTCGGATAGCAGTGAGCCTGATGGGGGGCTCAAACTCATGAACCATGAGATCATGACCTGAGCCGAAGTCCAACACTTAACTGACTGAGCCACCCAGGCACCCTGAAAACTTTAATATTTTTAAGAGAAATTTATGTTGAGATTATATCCTTGGACTTAAATAAGGGTAAGGGAGCAAGATATAAAATTGCATTGCTTTCTGGAACGCAGTCTCATTTGTTCTACCTTTATCTACTGATTAGTTATAAAAGGAAAAAAAAACTTTTCAACATTTTGGCAGGAATGTAAAGATTGAACTAAATGAAATTGTTATTTTTGTAAGACAGGAAGAGCCAAATGTCAGCAATTTTATATGACTTACCTAATAGAACTAAGCTTATTTAGTTTTTCACATTGAACAGTGTATTTAGGTCCTTTTCTCTTGATCTGTTTGCCTTCCCTACTAATCCTTTCAGGCCTATCTGATCTAATCTTGCTCCTCTGTTCTAAAATACTTTTACTTCATGTTTGTAGTCAAGAGGGAGACATTTTTAACATTTCCTACATTATTGGTTGTTGACGGAAAGGCTCTACATCCCAGGCCTTATTCCATTAGAGCAATAGGCATGCGGAATTTCATTAACCAGTAACTAGAATCATGGCCATATTCCCAGTAGTAGGAGTTTTAAGCTCTTGGTAGATTTTAGAATCAGTTCTGTTCTAGGTATGAATTTCAACTACTTTCATAAGCACTGCAACTTTGAGCAAATGAAGTTCCTTTACCCTCAATATTCTCACCTGCAAAACAGGAATGATAATACTTGTCTTAAAGGGAAACTATGTTATGATATAGTATATAGTATATATATATATATAATATATTATATATATTATATATAATATATGTATATAAAGGGAAACTATAAATATATATTTTAAAGGGAAACAATAAATATATATTTTTTAAAGGGAAACTACATTATATATAAAATTACATATATAAAACTATATATATATATATATATATATAAATTACATATATAATTAACACACGTATAATAAACAGTTAAATGGACAGTGAGACCTGGGTTTCTAATAATGGCAGTGGAGTTTATATTTTTTATTTTT
Organism: Panthera uncia; assembly: GCF_023721935.1. Taxonomy (NCBI): domain Eukaryota; kingdom Metazoa; phylum Chordata; class Mammalia; order Carnivora; family Felidae; genus Panthera; species Panthera uncia. The sequence goes on from NC_064810.1 coordinate 88,334,271, forward strand.
TTATTATTTATTTTCTAAAGTTTTTTAGTTTTGTTTATTTTGAGAGAAAGATACAGACAAGTGGGGTAGGGCAGAGTGAGAAGGAGAGAAAGAATCCCAAGCAGGCTCCATGAGCATGATTTGAGCTGAAATCAAGAGTTGTACACTTAATTGACTGAGCAACCCAGGTGCCCCTTAGTGGGAGTTTATAGATAAGCAAGGACAGAAAGTTAGAATGATCTGTGCAATAATGGATTAAAGTTAGAGATTTTAGTATTAACTCATGCTTAGCTTCATATAGTTGCAAATGGTTAGAGAAATATTTATTAGATACGTGTATATTCACAGGCTAGTACAAAAACATATATTTTCTTGCTTTGGCAACTGAAAGGACTTACAAATAACAATGCCCTAGTAGCAATGAATGCACCTAGCACCTAAATTGTTATTTCTAATACCATTTGCCTGTAAAAGGAACTAAGACTCCTTGGTGGGAGGTTGGGGCAGTGGGAAAGGTTTATTTTAGGACTGGGGCAGTAAATGTGTAAGATAAGCCTGGAGCACCTCTTAGTTCCATAAAGTAAGAGAGTGCTAAAAACAAAAACAAAAAACATATAATGGTAGACTTTGTCAATGGCACACAGGAACCAACCAAAAAGCTCCCAAGAGCCAAAGTTGGAACTATTTGAACAACAAAATAAAGTAGTATTGGATTATATGCATAAATATTCATGAGTTTATCCTGACATAAATGAATTATTGAATGAATAAAAAAATAAATGGGGAAGAAAAGACAAATATCTCAAGCAGAAAATTTCCAAATGATGTATGTAGATAGTCCAACCTCAAGTGAAGTTATGCTCTCACTTAAATGTGGGCTACATATAGTGATTTCCTTCTAAGCAGTACAGTATGCAAAGGTTAAAAAAGAGTAACTTTACAGTGGAGAAACCTAACACAACTTTAGCAAGGTGGTGAAAGTCAACATCAAGGTGATATCATATTGATCGTATTTACCCTCAATATGATGTAATAAAAATTGCACATTACCTCTATGGTCTTTTCTCAAAGCACATAACACCAGTTTAAAATAAGAAAAACAATAGACAATTTCCAATAGAAGAACTCTCTACAGAATACCTGACAAGCAATCTTCAAAATTGTCAAGGTCATTAAAAACAAGGAGAGTCTCAGAGACTGTGAAAGCAAAGAATAGACTAAGAATGTATGATGAAAGTAATGTTACATATTGGATGGGATCTTGAAACAGAAGAAAGATATTAGGTAAAAAGTAAGGAAATTTTAATAAAGTGTGTACTTTAGTTAATAATAATGCTTAATTATTAGTTCACCAATTGTGACAAATGCAGGATACTAATACTAATGCAGGACATTAATAATAGGGAAAACTAGGTGTGGGGTATTTAGGAACTCTGTACTATCTTCACAATGTTTTCTGTAAGTATAAAAATTTTCCAAAAATTAAGTTCATTAAAATAAAAAACTAAATTAAAAATAATCATTGAAGAAGTTAAGACATTACACTAGAAATATGCAAAAAAAAAGCAATAAAGAAGAAACAGAGGGGCAAAGTTATAGGACATACAGAAAACAAAAAGCAAATGATAGACATAAATTCAACTATATCAATAACATTAAATATAAATGTATTAAATAATCAAATCAAAGGCAGAAATGCCACAATTAAAAAAAAAACAAGATCCAACTTGATGCTGTCAATAGAAGAAGCATGTAATATTAAAGATACAAATAAGATGAAAGTAAAAAAAAAGAAATAATTGTACCATCCAAATAGTAATGATTAAAGAGATAAAATGACTCTAATATCATACAAAAGACTTTAAAACAGCTCAGAGCCTGGAGCCCACTTCAGATTCTATCTCCCTCTCTGTCTCTCTCTCTGCCCCTCCCCTGCTTGCTTGCACACGCTCTCTCTCTGTCTCTCAAAAATAAATAAACATTAAAAAAAAAAAAACTATCATCAGAGATAAAGAAGTGAATTTTATAATAATGAAAGGATTAGCCCATTGGGAAAATCTATCAATTATAAATATATATGTCTCTAACAAGTGTATATAAAGCAACAGCTGACAGAATTAAAGGAAAATATAGACAATTTAACAATAGTAGGTGGAGACTTCAATATCCAACTTTCAAAAATAGAAAAAAACCCAACTAGATACAGCATCAGTGAGGAAATAAAATTCTTGAACTACTCTATTAATCAACTAGATCTTACAAATATCTGTAGAATACCCCATCCAACAAGAGCTAAATACATATTTTTCTCTAGTATACATGGAACATTCTCCAGGATAGGCCACATGTTAGGCTATAACATAAGTTTCAGTAAATTTAAAAGGATTGGAAGCATGCAAAGTGTATTCATCAAAAAACAATAGGATGATATTAGGAGTTAATAATAAAAAGAAATTTAGGAATTTCATAAATATGTGGATATTAAACCACATTCTATTCAATAACCAACAAATCAAGGAAGGTACCACAAGTGAAATTAGAAAATATTTTGAGATAAATAGAAATGAAAATATCACACACCAAAACTTATGAGCTACAGTGAAAGCAATGCTCAAAGGGAAATGTGTAGCTATGAGCACTAATATTAGAAGAGGAAATACCTAAAACCAATAACCTAAACTTCCACCTTACAAAACTGGAAAAAGAAGACAAAGCTTTGAAACAAGCAAAAGGATGAAAAAAATAACGATTAGAGCAGAAATAGGTAGACAATAGAAAAACAATAGAATAAATAAAGGAAACCAAAAGAGTTTCAAAGAGTTTCTTTGAAAAGATCAACGAAATTGATAAAACTAAAGCTACAATAAGAAGAGAGAGTGAGAGACAGAGCACATAAGCTAGCTTTAATTACCAAAATAAAGAATGAAAGAGGGAAAGTCACTACCAAACTTACAAAAAAAAAAGATTACAAGGAATGCTGTAAAAATTTGTATACCGAAAAATAAGATAGCTTAGATGAAAGAGATAAACACCTGGAAAAATACAAACTACTGCAACTGACTCTAGAAGAAATAGAAAATCAAAATAAATGTATAATAATAAAAGAGACTTAGTTCATAATTTAAAATGTCTTACAAAGTCCAGACCCAGATAGCTTCATAATGAATCTTACTAAAAAGTTAAAGAGCTCACACCAATCCTTTACCAATTCTTCCCAAGAAATAGAAGAGAACAGATCCCCACTTATTCTGTGAGTCCAGTATTACCTTGATTTCAAAATCAGACAAAGACAGAACAAGAAAACTGCAGACCAATATCTCTTATGAACATAAATGTAAAAATCTTCAGTAAAATACTAGAAACCCAAATCCATAAAAAAAATAAAAAATATTTATATACCAATACCAAGTAGGATTTATCTTAGGAATATAAGATTGGTTTAACATCCAAAAATCAATCAATATAATACACCATCTAAATAAAATAAAGAATAGCAACATGACCAGATCAATAGATACATAGAAAGCATGACAAATTCCAACACCTTTAATAATAAAAAAAGAAACACTCAATAAACTAGGAATAGAAGAGAACTTCTTCAACCCAATAAAGGACATTTACAAAAACCTAATAGCTAACATCACATCATTTAATGATCATTTAACAGTTAAAGATTAGATACTTTCCTCCTAAAATAAGGAACAAGACAAGAATTTCTGCTGTTGCTATTTCTATTCAACATTATAGAAATTAACCAAGAAAAGTAAATAAAAGCCACCCAGAGTGGAAAATAAGTAAAATAATCTCTCTGCAGATTCCATGAGGTTGTATATAGAAAATTCTAAGCAATCCACTAAAAAATTGTAACTAATTAGAACTAATAAATGTGTCTAGTATGACTGCTGTATACATGTTAAATATTTAAAAAATCAATTATATTTCTATACACTGTCAACTTAAAAATCTTAAAAGAAAATTAAGAAAATAATTCAATTTATAATAAAATAAAAACACTTCAAATTTTAACAAAGAAGTGTAAAACTTGTACGCTAAAGCTACAAAATATTGTTTAAATAAATTAAACAAGACCTAATAAACAGAAAGACATTCCATGTTCATGAATTGAAAAGCAATTTTATTTTGATGACAGTATTTCCTAAATTTATAGATTCATTGCAGTTCTTATCAAAATATCATCTAGCTGGTATGAGGAAATTGACCAGCTGATCTGAAAATTCATGTGTAAATGTAAGGCACCCAGAATAACAAAAACAATTTTGAAAGAGAACAAATTTGAAGGACTCACACTTATGCATTTCAAAGGTTAGTGCAAGATTATAATAATCAAGACTTTGTTGCACTAGCATGAAAATGGACATATAAGTCAATGGAATAGAATTGAGAGTCCATGGAATCAATGGAATAGAATTGAAAAAACCCATATGATTATGATTAATTGATTTTTAAAGACACCAAGACAATTCAGTGAGGGAAAGAATAGTCTTTCCAACAGCTGATGCTGGGACAACTGGAAATGCACATACAGAAGAAGGAAGTTGGATCCCTATGTCACCTTATATATGTAAATTAACTCAAAATGGATGAAAGACCTAAGTATCAGGGCTAAAACTATAAAACATAGGAATAAGTCTTTGCAGCCTTGGATTAGGCAATGATTTCTTAGTTATAATGCCAAAACTACAAGCCAGAAAAAAAAATAAATTAGACTTCATCAAAATTAAAATCTTTATGTCTCAAAGAATACTACTGACAAAGTGCAAAAATGACTCACTCACCTGTTTCCAAATTATGTATCTAATAAGTGTTCAGTATCCAGAATATATAAACGGTTACAACTCACCAATAAAAAGACAAATAGCTCAATTAAATATGGGCAAAGAATCTGAACAGACATTTCTCCAAACATGATATAAAATGACTATACATGAGATTATCAACATTATGATTGATTAGGAAAATTCAAATCAAGACCACGATGAGATACCACTTTATACCTTCTAGGGTGCCTATAATAAAAATGACAGACAATAACAAGTGTTGGCAAGAATATGGAGCAATTTGGGGTGTGTGGGTGGCTCAGTCAGTTGAGTGTCTGACTTAGGGTGGGGTCATGATCTCACAGTTCATGAATTTAAGCCCTGTGTCAGGCTCTGTGCTGACAGCTCGGAGCCTGGAGCCTGCTTCGGATTCTGTGTCTCCCTCTCTCTCTGCCCCTCCCCCATTTGGGCTCTGTCTCTCTGTCTCTCTCTCTCTCTCTTAAAAATAAACATTTAAAAAATTTAAAAAAAAGAATATGGAGCAATTTTAATCTTTATGCAGTAGCCATGGGAATGTAAAATGTTGCAGTCACTTGGAAAACAATTTGATGGTTCTTCAAAATGTTAAACATAAAGTTACCATATAACACAATTTGATTCCTAGGTATGTACCCAAGTGAAATGTGAACATATGTTCACACACAGAGAAATATGTGTGTGAATGTTCATAGCAGTATTGTTCACGTTTGGCAAAAAAGACAACCCAAATGTCCAACACCTGATGAATGGATAAATAAAATGTGGAATATTCATACAATAGAATACTATTCAAAAAAACCCCAATAGAATCTAATACATGCTATAACATAGATGAACCTTGACAACTATTATTGTGGGTTAAAGAAGCCAATTATGGGGCCCCTGGGTGGCTCAGTCAGTTAAGAGTCGAACTCTTAATGTTGGCTCACATCATGATCTTGTGGTTCATGATTTCGAGCCCCAGTTGGGTTCGAATTCTCCTTAGGATTCTCTCTCTCTCTCTCTCTCTCTCTCTCTCTCTCTCTGTCTCTGTCTCTCTGTCTCTCTCTCCCCCTCTCCCCCTCTCCCTCTCTCCCTCTCTCTGTTTCCCTCTCTACCTCTCTCTCTCTCCCTCTCTCCCCGCTGTCACTCTCTCTGCCCCTCCCCCCACCCCCTTTCTAAATAAATAAACATTAAAAAGTTAAAGAAGCCAATCATAAAATACCACATATTATATGATTCCATTTGTATAAAATGGCTAGTATAGAGAAACCTATGTAGACAGAAAATAGATCAGTGGTTGTCTAGAGCAGGGTGTGGGAAGAATGGTGATAGACTGCCAAATGGGGATGCAGTTTTTCTGGGAGATAATTTAAATATTCTAAAATTAAGTTGTTGTGATCATTGCACCACATTGTGAATATACTAAAAACCACCTAGTCATGTACTGTAAGTAGATGAATCATGTGATAAGTCATATCTCAATAAAGATACTTCAAAAAATACTGATTAAGGTAAAAGCAGACTTTAATCATTTTTCTCTGGGTTTCCACTCTCCTTCCTTATTAAGAGAGGCAAGACTTGAAAGTGTTGCTAACACTCTCATGAATGTCAGGGAGCCAGAAGTGACTTAGAAGAAAAGCCACATCCAGAAAAGATAGGCTCTTTAAACACCTACCTCCTAAGGTGTTCCCAGTTTGATAAAATAGTATTTACTTTTAGTAATACATTCCACACCAGCTTCATGGTATGACAGAACAGGAAAGCCAGACCCTGATTTCCTCTGACTCTACAGGATTCAATCTGAGTATGGCTCTGTACCAGTTTATGTGGCTGGTATAATAAATCCCACCTTGCCTTAGTAATGCCAATTAGGCTTTACTGTCCTAACCTGAGCCTCTGGGACATACTCCTTATTTTTCTATCTTTGCATGACATTACAAATGTCAGGGAGCCTCAGATTTGCCTCTTCTGCTTGCTTTATTATATTAACATGATTTCCTAAGCCTTTCTGCTGCTTAAGTACATAGATATGGAAATAATAATCCTTTTTCCATTTTATGGTTTTGTTAAGTCTGTGACTAAGTAAATTTAGAAATTCAGTCAATTCAGTTTAGAATGTAGTCAGTCCAGCTGTTTGGTCAATTAAATGACCTAATGTTTTAGTGATATATAAACAGAGCCTAAGAGTGTTAAAACACTAAACATAAGCATCATAAATCAGAATCATTCTCTCCAAATGGTACCTTAGCATTTTCTAACTCATATGACTTTGCTGACCACAAAATTTATTCTTTGTATAATGTTGTTTAATGTTTATGTAGTTGTGCTAGTTGGATTTGCATTGAGCTCCACAACTGTTAAATGTGGTATATTTCTTACCTATGGTTAGAAAGAAACGATGTTTGCAATGCGAGACCCAATTGCCAATATGTTTGCATGTGATGTGACGTCTTTACAAGTAATTACTTGTTTTTATTTCTGTATGTCTTCAGGGATTGGATGCCGATGCTGACCAATAAAGTTTAGTTGAAACCAGTGCAGGTTTTAAGCAATTTAATTGTAATTATCAAAATATTTCAAAAGGAAGGTCAACGAGTTAGTTGAATTTCAAATGCATCTTCTCTCATTAGATAAATTTAATTACTTGTATTGTGACTTTATTTTTGGAGTATAAGAAATCATGAACTCCATAGAGCTTCTTGTCCATTATTTCGTTATGAAAATCACCGTTATTCATACTAAATTGTTTTTATTCACTGAACAGTACTTGAGAAATTTAAAAAGGAATATGTTCAGAAGAAACAATTAAAATTTCAATATCATTCTTGCCAAGAGTCTATAGTTGCAATTTCTCCTTATTGAAATCATCTGAAATCCCCTGATCATCGCTTCTAATTCCTTGGATATTTTAGCATCATACTTACTGCTATTACTTCTAATACCATTTTTGTCTGGTAATTACAATAGCAATGTAGATTATCTTCCTCCAATAGTTCTTTACCACTTTATGGTTTCTCGATTTCCTGTTCACCTGATCTTTTCTGTCATGTTTCCTCAGTCTTCACTACTATGGACAAACTGCAGACACTGTCAATATCAACCTCTTCCATTAGCTGAATTTCAATATTCCACCATCTGAATGCAACTCTCTATCTTTCCAGTTTACTCCCTCTTCTTCCACAATTACTATAATTGTTTGACTCCACTGGGTCCTAAAGAAAACTGCCTTTGTTTCTACCTGCTTATAAATGTTCCTCACTCCTCTATATTCTCCAATCCCTTTCCATCCAACATGGTATCTGTAGTTCATTACTAGGTTGATATTCTTTCATGTACTTTCAGCTCCTTTTGCTCCTTTCTCCTGATATAACCCTTTACTTAGACCCCACATCTGGTTCAACACAATTCTATCTATCCGAAAACATCTACATTTTGACTGCTGATTTAGGTGGAGAAAACCACAGAACTGTACTGATCTTCTTTAAAACTGTGACTAATTACCAGGGCACTTAATGCTGCCTAGATTCCTTCTGTATTTCTCTTGCCTAAAAATGTTCCCTCTCAGACAAAACTCATACCTTTCTCTCACAACTCTTAACATTCCTCCTTTTCCCTCACTGTGACCCTGCTATCTGGTTCACTAAGAAAATAAAAACCTACATGATGATCAAATGAGATTTATTCTAGGGATATAAACATGGCTCAACATATGTAGATCAACAAATATGATGCACCCCATTGACAAATGAAGGATAAAAACCTCATGACATCTCAAAAAGTACAGAAAAAGCATTTGAGGAAATTCAACATCCTTTCCTGATAAAAATTATCAACAAACTGGGTATAGAGGGAACATACTTTCATATAATAAAGGCCATATATGACAAGCCCAAAGTTGACATCATATTCAAAAGCTTTCAGCTTTTCTTAGTTCAGGACAAAAACAGGGATGCCCACTCTCACCACTTTTATTCAACATAGTATTGACATTGTTTATTAGTCACAGTAGTAGATTCCACCAACAAACCACTAGGACAAATAAACAATTTCAATAAAATTGTAGGGTACAAAATGAATATCCAAAAATTAGTTGCACATCTATACACTGATAATGAAAATAGTCCCATTTACAATAGCACTAAAAAGAATAAAAGACTTAGGAATACATTTAACCAGAGAGATGAAAGATCAATACATTGAAAACTGTAAAACATTAACAAAACAAATTTAGACATGAGTAAAGGGAAAATATCTTGTGTTCATGGATTAAAAGAATAAATATTGTTAAAATGCCAACACTACCCAAAGTGATATATAGATTCAATACAATCCTTCTAAAAATTCCACTGATGTTTTTCATGGAATAGAAAAAAAACAAAACAAAACAAAAAAAACCACTCCTAAAATTTGCATGGAACCGCAAATGTCCCTGAATAGCCAAAGCAATCTTGAGAAAGAACAAAGCTGGAGGCATCACATTTCCTGATTTCAAATCATATTACAAAGCTATAGTAATCAAAAAAGTAAGTGAAGGTAGTTAAAAAGGGACACAAACAAAAACCCAACCAAACAGAACTAACAGGAAGGTGGTGGTCTCAAAATAGACACACAGAACAATGAAACAGAATAGAGAGCCCAGAAACTCATGCATATATGGTCAATTAATTTTTTTTTTAATTTTTTTTTTCAACGTTTATTGATTTTTGGGACAGAGAGAGACAGAGCATGAACGGGGGAGGGACAGAGTCTAGAGAGGGAGACACAGAATCGGAAACAGGCTCCAGGCTCTGAGCCATCAGCCCAGAGCCTGACGCGGGGCTCGAACTCACGGACCATGAGATCGTGACCTGGCTGAAGTCGGACGCTTAACCGACTGCGCCACCCAGGCGCCCCTGGTCAATTAATTTTTGAGGAAGGAGCCAATAATCTCTTATTGAGGAAAGGATAATCTCTTCAATAAACAATGTTGGGAAAAATGGCTATCCATATGCAAAAGAATGATATTAGACCCCTATCTTATACCATACACAAAACCAACTCAAATTGTATTAAAGATTGAATGAAAGGACTAAAACCATAAAACTCCTAGAAGAAAATATAGAGAGTAAACTCTTTGACTTTGGTCTTAACAATAATTTTTTGGATATAACACCAAAAAAAAAAAAACACAACAAAAGAAAAAATAACTGGAACTACAACAACATAAAAGGTTTCTTTTTTTAATGTTTATTTCTGAGAGAGAGAGAGAGAGAGAGAGAGAGAGAGAAAACGTGTGCAGGGGGGAGGGAAGAGAGAGAGACACACAGAAGCTGAAGCAGGCTCCAGTCTCTGAACTGTCAGCCCAGAGGCCCATGTGGGGCTCAAACCCACAAGCCGTGGGATCATGACCTGAGCCGAAGTCAGTTGCTTAACTGACTGAGCCATGTGGGTGCCCTATTTCTGCCCGGCAAAGGAAACCATCAACAATATTAAAAGGCAGCCTATAGAATGGTAGAAAATATTTGCAAACCACATATCTTATAAATATGTAATATCTAAAATATATAAGGACCTCATATTACTCAATAACAGAAAATTTTAAAAATAAAAAAAAGAACTAACTAAAAAAATGGGTAAAGGACCTAACTAGACACTTTCCCAAAGAAGACACAAAGGGCCAACAGGTAATGAAAGGTACTCAATATCAGTAATAATCTTAAAAATGCAAATCAAAACCACAATGAGGTATTACTTCACACCTGTTAAAATGTCTATTATAAAAGAAAAAAAGAACAAGAGGTAAGAAATGCTGGCAAGGATATGGAGAAAAGGGAATCCTTGTACATTATTGGTGGGAATGTAAATTGGTATAGCCATTATGGAAAACAGAATGGAAGTTTCTCAAGAAATTAAAAATACTGTTATCATATTATTCAGCAATCCCACTACTGAATATATATACAAAAGAAATGAAATCATTATCTGGAAGAAATATCTTTACTCCTATGTTCATAGCAACATTATTTACAATAGTCACAGTATGGGAACAACATAAATGCCCATCAATGGGTGAATGGATAAAAGAAATGTGACACACACACACACACACACACACATATACACACACACAGGAATATTATTCAGTCCTAAAAAAAATAAGAAAATACTGTCATTTGTGACAACATGGGTAAACTTGGTAGACATTATGCTGAGTGAAATAAGTGAGACAGAAAAAGACAAATACAGCATGGTATATCATTTATATGTAGAATGTTAAAAAAAAATTCAAGCTCACAGAAACAGAAAACTGATTGCCAGGGGACTGAGAATGGGGAAAATAGAAAGGTTGGTAAAAAAAAAAGATATAAATGCTCAAATATGAATAAGGTCTGAATAGCTAATGTATGATATGGTGACTATAGTTGATAACACTGTGTTGTGTAATTGAAATTTCCTAAGAGAGTAGAACTTAAATATCCTCACCAAAACAGAGGCACCCATTAAAAAAAAGAAGAAAAAAAGAGGTAAATATGTAATATGATATATATATTAATTAACTCAATGGAGGAAATCCTTCCATAATGTGTAGTTATATCAAGTTGTACACTTTAAATATCTCAATATTTTGTCAATTATAACTCCATAAAACTGGGTGGGAGGAAGAAAATAAAAGCCAATAGAAGTGAACTTTCTTTTTTTAATGTTTATTATTTTTGAGCAAGAGAGACAGATAGCAAGCAGGGGAGGCACAGACAGAAAGGGAGGCACAGAATCCAAAGCAGGCTCCATGCTCTGAGCTGTCAGAACAGAAACTGATGCAGGGCTCGAACTCATCATAAACTGTGAGATGGTGACCTGAGCCGAAGTCAGTTGCTCAAATGACTGAGTGACCCTGGAAAAGAAGTTTCTTATGCTTCCACCACCATACACCGCACTGTATAAACCTGCCTGCATTTACATCCCTGTACTTCTCCCTCTTGCTGCTATGGACATTTGTGCTTCTATCTATGGTCAGACTCTAATGGACTCAATCCCAACTTTCCTTGTCTATTCAAGATGTGTTCCTTTGGAATTAACCTGTCTCTATTCCTTTGTCATCAATATTTGCCTTTCTATTAGGTCAATCCAATCAATATGCAAATATGCTGTAATATATATCTGTTAAAAATTGCATTTGGTATTCTACACACGTTCTTATTCCATTGATGTCCTTTTTCTGTACTCAGTATGTGGTGTAGTGAAAGTATGAAATCAAAGACCTGGTTTCAGTTTTGGTCTGCTGCCTACTAACTATGTGATCTTAAATAGGGCCCTCGAATCTTTGAACCTCTGTTTCTTAATCTGTTAAATGTAAATTAGCATTGCCTCCATGGACACAAAGGCAATTTTGAGGCATTGTCTCAAAGCATTCAAAGTGCTTTAAATATGATAACATTAATGTTCACTGTAAATCAATATGAGGTGAGTTCTATTGTTTCCTATTGTTTCTATTGTTTATGGATGAGAGTATCAAAGAAATAAGAGGTGAATTTGCATAAATATTACATTAAGTAAGGTGCAAAGCTAGCGTTGGAAAACAGGCATGTTGGAGAAAATCAGGCTTTCCTTAGGTGTCAGAGTCTATTAGATCTCCATCAAATTTTATTCTACTATTTTTCCACATTAATAGAATTGTAGCCGGCACAAATCTGCCCAACATTACAATTTTTAGATTTCACTGCAGTTAGATATGACTAGTTTTCACCAGTGAAATATGAGCAGAAGTGATGTGTACCACTCCTAGTGTAATGGTCCTTAAGACAGTGGCATTGTCCACTTTCTCATATTTTATCTCTCCTTCCAGTTGACCAGTATCTAAAAGTGGTAGGAACCTCCCTTCAGCTGTGTGACCTTAATGCCCTATGGCAGGGGTCAGTAAACTATGACCTAAGGGCCAAATATGTTCCATCTCTTGTTTTTATAAATAAATTCTTATTGGAACACAGGGTCATCCATTTGCTTATCTATGGTTGCTTTTACACCAAGACAGCAGAACTGTTATTATTGATATATATGCCACCATGTTAGATTTTATCTTTAATTTATTTATTATACAAGATTTCGATTTATTTTATAATTACTCCTTTTTAAAATTTAAAACTGTTCATAATTGTTTCAGTCAATTTAGACTATTAGATGATAAAGTCTACCTACCATTTTGAGTGGCACTTCCTAGCATACTCATTTATTTTCTTATTTAAAATTTTCCTGTGGGCACCTGGGTAGCTCAGTTGGTCAAGCCTCTGACTTTTGATTTTGGCTCAGGTAATGATCTCACAGTTTCTGAGTTTAAGCCCTGCAAAGAGCTCCACACTGACAACATCAAGCCTGCTTGGGATTCTCTCTCTCATTCTCCCTCTATCCGTCACCCCTTCTCAAAATAAATAAATAAACTTAAAAAATAAAAATAAAAAATAAAATTTTGCTTGCTTATAAAGATTTATATTACACAAGAATTTTCAAGATTTACTTATGCCATAGTGCAAGTACCTAAAAGGACTACCATTTACATTACCCTAATTGTGAATAAATAAATAGACTTTTAGTACTCGGTTTTAAACATCTAGTTATAGGGGCGCCTGGGTGGCTCAGTTGGTTAAGCGTCCGACTTCAGCTCAGGTCACGATCTCATGGTCCGTGAGTTCGAGCCCTGCGTCAGGCTCTGGGCTGATGGCTCAGAGCCTGGAGCCTGCTTCCGATTCTGTGTCTCCTTCTCTCTCTGCCCCTCCCCCGTTCATGCTCTGTCTCTCTCTGTCTCAAAAATAAATAAACGTTAAAAAAAAATTTTTTTTTAAATCTAGTTATATAAAATGATAAACATTACAAAAGGTAGCAAAACTAATTCAATGATAGTTAAGTTGCTTTTCTTTTGTGGTCCAAAATCTGTAATAAAAAAGTTTGTATTTGTGGTAAACCAGGCAAATAAGTAATGAATTACTACAATATTATTGATAGAATTTTCTCTCATAATTCTTTTTTTAAGTATATTTATTTATTTTGAGAGAGAGGGAGAGCTTGAGCAGGGAAGAGGCAGAGAGGCAGGGAGAGAGAGAATCCCAAGCAGGCTCTGCACTGTGAGCACAGAGCCCGAGACAGGACTTGAACTCACAAACTGCAAGATCATGACCTGAGCAGAAACCGAGTCAGACGCTTAATCAATTGAGCCACGTAGGTACCCCTATCATAATTAATAGACACTTGAAGAGCCAAACTTTTCTGACATTGTGGTCAAATAATAAACTGTCCTTTCACTACTTTATTACTTTAAACTGCCTGCTCCTGTGTCTTCATTTGTATATTCTTACTCTTAAATATGGACTTTAGTTTACATATATATAAGATGATATCCCTAAGGTGTCTGTTTTTAAGCTATAATATATTGAACACATACTATATGGCAAGCACTATAAACTAAACTTACTTATATCATCTTTAATCCTTAGCAAAGTCTTTCACGGTAGACATTATCATCATTATTAATTATCCTCATTTTATTATTATATTCATTTCATTAATATCTAAATGGGTCCTTGCTTAAATTCATAGAGCCAATAATAAGTTTTGGAATTAGGATTCCTTGCTAGGTATGTTTAACTCTCAAGCTATGACCTTCCATGAAATTCTCCTGCTTCTCTGGTGCCTATGAGACTAAAGACTACATTAAAAACAAATGTGTTTCTTCACAGGAGTGGCTTTGACCTCATTAACATAAATAATTTTAGTATGTCTTAACATCTACCCAAATGAATTTTTTAGTGTTTATTTTCCCTAAAATACCATTTTGCTACTTGATTTTTGTAGCAGAAAATACTTCCTTTTTCCATTTGGTTTTATTTTTATGTTAATTTCTTCTATTTATGTTAATG